>NW_027397064.1:46766174-46877880 GCF_003265705.2 Callorhinus ursinus
GGCTTCCCTGCTCCAATACCTGGGAGCTCTTCTGCACTCAGGCACTCCCGGTTTTTCTGTGACCCCGAGGGTCCTGAGACCACACTGTCCCACGAGGGTTCCACCCCCTGCTTAGCCACTGGAGCGACGTCCCTCAGCGGAGCCAACTTCTAAAAGTTCCGATTTTGTGCTCCGCTGCTCTATCACTTGCCAGAAGCGTCCGACAGAGGCCCCCTCCCCCACCATCTATTCTCCCGAATATCACCTCAGATTCACTTCTCCGCACGTCCTACCTTCCAGTAAGTGGTTGTTTCTCTGTTCAGAGTTGTTGCTACTCTCTTCTTCGATCTCCTGTTGAGTTCGTAGGTGTTCAGAATGGTTTGATCCCTATTCAGCTGAATTCCTGAGACCAGATGAAATCCAGGTCTCCTACTCCTCTGCCATCTTGCTCCGCACCCCCCCCCGCACCATGGTTTGTTTAACCATATCATTGAAGGATTGGGGGGCATTTACAGTTTTGGGTTATTATAAATAAAGCAGTTATAAATATTCATGTACAGTTCTTTGTGTAAAAGATAGATCCTTATTTCTCTGATATATATGCCCAAGAGTGCAACTGATGGGTCATTTGGTAAGTCTGTTTTTACTTTTAGTCCATTTTCTAGAAATCTGTACTTAAATGAAACTTCTAAAAAAAATAGGAAACTTTAGGAATCTAGGATCAGGTGAAGACTCAATACCAAAAAAAGATCAAATAAAAGGAAAAAATATATATATTATACTTCATCACAATTAAAAATCTGGGGGGAAGATGTTTGCTAATAATATGTCTGGTAAAGGACTTATACATAAAATATGTAAAAAAATTCTTAAAACTCAGCATTAAAAATATTTTCTTAACTCCTTGAAGTACACAAGAGCTTTACTTTTAGGACGAATGATAAGAAGCCTAGAGTTTGCCCCAGAGAGTACAGAATAAGAAGAGCACATGATACCATATTACCATAGCATGGGCTACCCTCCATTGAGTTTATCAGTGAACTTATCCCTTTCCTTATTAAGCTGTTATCTGATTGAAGGCAAAAAAATTCTTCTAGAACTTAGCAAATAAAGCAAAGCAGAGTGAAAACAGAATAGATGCAGAATGAGTAAACTTTAAATTTATTGGCTCCTTATTTTGTGCAAGACATAATGAAAAGCATCAGTGGAGGAAAAGTTTATTTTTTGTTTTACATTATGAAAAAGCATATATATATGCATATATATATATATATAAGTTATTAGGCCTAACTTGGATCAATGGTTAAAAGAGATATTATCATAGTGTTATGAGACCATTTGTATGCCCTCTAGTTATAGTCTGTAGGAAACTTACTCCTTTCTGCCCAAGGAAGCTACCTACATACCAAAAACTAAGACACAGACTACTTATGACAATGAAAAACCTAAGCAGAAATATTATTTGGAAAAGAGAATCTAGTTTCAGGGATGTATAATGGATTAGAGATAAAAAATGTTGTGAGAGTCAGGTGCCTAGAGAAGCTGCAAAGACCTAAAGGGAGATTAGATCAAGATAAGAGAAGCATGTCCAAAAATTTAGAGATATTTTAATAAAAATCGAGAAGAACAAAAGTCAGTCATCAAGTCTAAAAAGAATGACATAGAAAGGAGCGAACTATTGTGTATGTGGACAACCAAATAATATTCTTCCACAAAAGGCCAGAATCACAAAGAAATAAGTGATTTTTAAGCCATTATGTCAAATTATCTGACTAAAATAAAATTACTAACACAAATCACTAACAGAGAATGGAACAGCATGAACTAAGACTCTTATAAAAGTTATAAATGGCATGTTTTATTCATCTGTGTATAACTCCCACAAATTGATATTTCTAAAGTGATTTTCTGTTTTCAATATTTTATTATCCAGTTTTCACTAAATTTTATACAGTAGGCTTACTGTGTAGGGAAGTTCTCTACTTCCCTTTGACTAATTCCTTGGGTTCTAAAAAAAGGTCATAAAAACCATACAATTTCTCACCACATTAAAATAATCCTAAGCAAATATTCCAATCATGTTTTCACTCTAACTTTTTATGTGAATTTGTAGGAGAGTAAAAAAATATCACACAGTGATACAGATATCAGTTTTCTCCCACTCAATGACTTTTTGTGTATTCATCTATAATTTATTTAAAGAATTTCATTCTGGCATAGAAAGGACTCATCTGTTCTCTTCTTAGCAGTGGCTGAAGATACTCAATAAAAGTAACAAAGTGAGATTATTTTCCAAATAATGAATTTTAAAATGTTGTAAAGAAATCTATAACAGAAATAATACTACTTACTCATTTGATGGTAATTTATCTAATTCTTCATAAATGTGCTTATACTTCACAATTATTTCACATTTGGTATTGACTCAATAATAAATCAGTGAATGATTAAATCCTTCCAAAACATTACTGAGGACACTGAAAAGGATAAATCAATGTATAAGTTTAGTAGTTTTGAAATAAAACCCTTATAAATAAAATACTTTTTAATATTCAGAAAATAATAGATTACTTTCAAATGTATATTGAAGAAAACAGCACAGTTGCCCCTAAAGAAAGGTTGAATCTGTATCCACAGTTGCTACGTATATAAAATGTTCAGTTTTCATCAAAAAACTTCTAAGACATGAAAAGATATAGTGTGACCCATATTCAGGAAAAAGACACTCAACAGAACCCCAGATGTTGGACTTTGTAAACAAATACTTTAAGACAGCTATTATAACAATGTTCAAAGAACAAAAGAACACCATGCTTAAAGAACTCAAGAAAGGTAGGTTGACACTGACTCATCAAATACAGAATATCAATACAGAGATAGAAATTACAAAAAGGACAGAATTGAAGAAAACACCAACAAAAATGAAAATTTATGATTTGAGCTGTTAGAAGATTTTATTTGAGCTGCCAGAAGAAAGAATCAATGAATGCAAAGACAGTCAATAGTGATCATTCAGCCTGAAAAGCAAAGAGAAAAAATGAAAAACAAAACAAAACAGAAAAACAACACAGCTTCTGAGAAATGTGACACAATTAAGTAAACTGACATGTGAAATCAACCTTCACACATAAAATGAAATAAACATATTCCCAGATCAACAAAATCTAAGAATTCACAATGAGCAGACCCAATTTACAAGAAGGAAAGAATGTTCTTGAGGCTAAAAGTAAGTGATGCCAGAAAATAATTTAATTCCACTTGAAAACACAAAGAATGCTTGTAGTGGGCTGAATTGTGTCTCCCACCAAAAATTCTTGTAAGTATGACAGAGCATAAAAATAAAAAATAAAAAGAGAGAAGGCAATAGTGTAATGGTGCGATATTGAAGAGAAACTCAGGATTCCTGGGAAAGCAATACAACTTTGGCATGTTAGAGGGGGACTCAGGAGATAATACGCAGACATTGACATTGATGCAATGAGCACCATATATATCTGCAATACTGAAGCCCCCACCTAAAATGACCTCGTAGGCAACCACAAGATGAAGGAGACTAAGGCCATCAACATGATTGAAGTGGAGGAGAAAAAAGGAATATTCTCCTAGGAACTCAAAAATACTAAGCAAGGAAGATTTTAATAGAATCTAAGGTCATATGAAAGCTGATGAATCAAGAGGCAGAAAATCTAGGTTGGAACTATTCATATGACACTGTACACTCTAGAAAAGATCATAGAAATTTGGGTGTTTAGGTTTACTAATTAGCTATTATTGTGTAACAAACCATACAAATGCTTATACATTCAAACCACAATTTATATAACTGACACTTCTGTGGGTTGGTTGTTCAGGCTTCTGTCTCAGCCAACTTAAATGACCTCTGCTGTGCTCTCTCATTACTTTGTATGCAGCTTGTATGTTGGCTAGTGCCTGGATGACCTGACATGTACGTTTGGTGTTTGGCTCGATGACTATTTTATGAAGCACCTCAACTCTCTTCTAATTGGTATTTCTTCAGCTGTCAGGCTAGCTCTGTGTTTTACTTGGTGATTTCTGTTTTCTGAGAGCAGCAAGAAACACCAAAATTTAATGTACAAGCAATTGTCAGGCTTCTCCTTGCATCATGTTTGGTAATGTCTCATTAATCACCCTGCTTTAAAAATTTGAGTTTGCTTACCATGTATCTTGATGCTGTTTTGCCACTGAAACTATGGTTTGCAGACAATAGCAAAGATGCTGCTGTGTATGTTAGAATTGCATTACCTCAGATACCACATAGTTATAATGTCTGAATCTGTATTTTAACAAGATTTTGTACATTAGATATTGAAAGGAACTATTTAAACTTACTTAACAGAAAAGTGCTCTTCTACTTAAAGCTCTTCGATTTGAAGTTACTGTAAGGACTGATTGCTATAGCCTTTATTTTATAAGGAGAGATATAAATGTGTAAGACACGAAGTGGCAAAATCGTAGTAACATAAAATTTTACAACATAATCATTAAAAATTTAAAATTGTAATATATAATATGTTTATTTTTAAATGCATATTTAGGACTTAATATATACTGATATTGAGCTAATTAACTTAATATTCAAAATACATAATCAGAAAAACACTCTGCAAAGCCATTTCATTATATAATAAACTTTAAAAGCATTGATTGATTTATCAAGTTAAGCACATTTAATTAATAAAGTATTTCTCTATTATTTTTCTTAATCCCATAGCTATCTTTCCACAGCAATTTTTTGTTACTGCTCACATAAACCATTTGGATTATGCCTATTCCATTTTTCCATATCTGGACTCAACTTCAAGACCATAATCTCAGTGCCTTTCTCATTCTCCGTACCCAGTTTCTGAGAGATGGCATGCTTTTTACGTTCCTCTAAATGTCTACCCCTCCAAAATTTATAATCCCTATCCAGACTGCTTCCTTGAGCATCAGCATCACATCCCACTGCATTTTGCACATTTTTATTCAAAGTCAAATAATTCATTACCAAATCCATTTCCCCGCACTGATGTGCTGGCAATAAATTCTTTCAGTTTTCATTTGGCTGAAAGTCTTTTCTTCTTTTACTTTTCCCAAGATATTTTTGTACAGTGTAGAATTCTGGGTTGATAATTTTTTTTTCAGTATTTTGAAGACGTTACCCATTGTCTTCTGGTTTGCACAGTTTCAAAATGTAAGCCTGCTATGTTTATTATCTATGCTTCCTTGTATGTAATGGGTCCTTTTGTCTAGATACCTCCAATACTTTCTCTATATCTTTGATTTCAGCAATTTAATTATGAAATGTCTAGGTGGTATGTGTTTATGGGTATTGTCCATCTTGTTTGGGGTCCACTGTGATTGTTGGACCTGAATTTTGGGGTCTTTTTTATTATTTTTGGAAAATTTTCAGCCACTATCTCTTTAAATATTTCTTCCCTATTTTCTCTCTTCCTTTGAGACTCCAAAAATGTACATTTTTTTCTTATAATTCTTCTTCTCTATGTAGTATGGTTAATTTCTAATGACCTATTTTCAAATTTCCTGATTTTTTACTCAACTATGATGAGTCCACTTATGAGCCTTTCAAAAAAATTCTTCTTTGTTACCATAGCATTTCTACTTGACTTTTATTATTTCTATTACCTCCTGAAATTCTCCATAATTATGCATATTTTATCTTTCCCACTAAAAACTTTAAGGTATATGTCACACATTATCTGTTATACAATGTAATAGTTATTTAAAATTTTCTGTATTTTAGTTCCAACATATGGATTCATCTCTGAGTCTGGTTTTACTGCTCACTTTGTCTCTTTAAAGTGGGTTGGCATTTTTTTTTTCTCTTTTTGTCTGTTTCTTATAATTTTGAGTGTTGGTCACTGAATTGCAGAGATAGAACAGCAGAGACTGAGGCTAATAATATTCATTCCTGGGAAAGAGCTTACATTTTTCCTGCTTGATGGATGGTGTGTGGATTTATTTATTTATTTATTTATTTATTTATTTATTTATTTATTTTTAAAGATTTTATTTATTTATTCATGAAAGACAGACAGAGAGAGAGAGAGAGGCAGAGGGAGAAGCAGGCTCCCAAGGAGCAGGGAGCCCAACGGGACTCAATCCCAGGACCCTGGGATCATGACCTGAGCCGAAGGCAGACGCCCAACCATCTGAGCCACCCAGGCGCCCGGATGTTGTGTGGGTTTAATCAGTCTAGTCCAGAGTTGAGATTTTTGCTTTGTTTTGTTTTGTTTTACTTTTTTGCTGTGGTTACTGTCAGGACATCACTGGCATAAAATTCCTCTAGAGTTATCTTGTGCAGTTAGGATTATAAAAGAATTTTTTCAACTTAATATTCTTACTTCAGAGGCGCCTGGGTAGCTCAGTCGGTTAACGACTGCCTTCGGCTCAGGTCATGATCCTGGAGTCCCGGGATCGAGTCCCACATCAGGCTCCCTGCTCAGTGGGGAGTCTGCTTCTCCCTCTGACCTTCTTCCTTTTCACGCTCTCTCTCTACCATTCTCTCTCTCTCTCTCTCTCTCAATAAATAAATAAAAATCTTAAAAAAAAAGAGTACTCTTATAAAAAACTATATTCTTACTTCACCCTCAGTCTTTAGTCTTCTATTTATACCTTTACCCCAGAGTGGGTCTCTCTTTATGTTTGTGACCCTCTCTCTGGATTAGAGTGCTATTGCTTGTGATTTTTCTTGATAACTTATTGATGAGATGTAGCTGGATTTTCTGTTGTCCATTTTCATCCTCCATTTTAGGCAGGCTTTGTTTCCCTGCCCAAATGATTATCCAAGGTCAAATTCAAATACAATATATTCCTATGAAGATCTTTTTTTTCTGTCTTCAGTGGAATATCTACTTTCCCTTTTTTGAATCCCATAGAACATGATTTATTCCTTTTGCTTGATTTCAATATTTTATTTTGTGATACATAGGTTTGATCTATGAGGTGTTGAGACTTTAAGTCTTTATGATGTTCTTTAAAAAATTTTAAATTCCTAAAGCAGGTAGAACACAGTTTATAATAAAAACTCAAAGAATAAAACCACCCTTTAATATAACCCAATGTGTAATGAATATTTGGAGGTTAAACATGTAGAGCTCAGTATCAACAGCTTATAGCTTAAAATAATCATTCAAAAATGAGCATTTTCATGTATAACAATAAGAATGTTAGATGGAAGAGGTATGAAGATCGAATCATAGACTTCCCTCCTAAGTTATTGGCTTTATGTTGTAGGCTAATGATTTCATTAAATTAAAACTTCTGGGTCATTCAAGGTAGGAAAGGGATCTAATTTTTTAAAAGGTATAGCCTCACAAAGTTTTGCTGATTCTGCAAAGCTAAGATATTTTATTTCTTTACAACATCCTATTCAATGGAAAAGAAAGATGATATAGTGGGTTATTGGATTGATATTGAAGGTGCACTGGAACTCCCATAATAGTACAAGTTGAGCACTTTCATTATGGCATATTGCCAGGATTCCACATAATATATTAGAAATTGTGTCTACTCTCAGCTCCTTTCCATTAGCATTCATATGCTATTCCATTATTCATCATACAAAAAACTTCATTTTTAATTGAGGGAATCTTTAGAATATGCAAAAACTGCTTAAACTTCTTTCACAATCAACTTTACCAGTCTGCATTATTACACTAGGTACATTCCCTATGCTTTGAGATACTATGATGGTTTGAAAAATGCTAAATATACTTTCTGTGTGTGGAAATTGATAGAGAAGTTACCAAACTTAGATTATTTTCACAATCAAAACACAAGATGGTTATAAAATAATACAGGAACCAAACTATTTAAAGTAGCCAGTTAATTTATAGAACATTTTCCCACTTATTTTTTGTGAGAGTAAATGTATTCCTGGGAAAGAAAATGAATGGCTCTAAAAGAAGACTGGTATACATAATATTTGTGATAAAGATAAACTAATTCCTGATTCCTAAGAAGACACAAGAGAGACTAACAATCTTTTGAGTGATTTCATTAGATATCATCAGAAGAATTACAAAATAAATGGTAAATTATACATAAACTATGTTAATTTATATAACTTTTTATCTAACTGAAAACAAATGGAGTGATTTATTTCCAATAAGTTATTGGTATGAAAACACAAACATTCTATTTTCCTGAAGGAATGCACACACACGTGACACATTTTCTTTTCCTTTACTCATTATTAAAATATTTACTATAATTACTGAAGTTGTCTCATGTGAAAGGTATCACCATTGTATAACAATGACAACCATCACTTTAATGTTATTACATATATATAAATTTACTTTTAATGTCTTCTGGACTTGTTTATCTGGATGTATGCTTCACAAATTATTCTTGCCTGTTCCTTTCTGTTGACGATTGATGTGTAAATTATATTAACATCTTCGATAACCTAAAATGTCTCCCTCATGCCTCTTTTTGGGGCCCCACATCAGGAAGATTAGACAGCATCAGTATTGGTGACAACAACACAGTAGTGAATGTGAGTTTTCTATAGATGCAGCAGCAGGTGGTGAAATACATAATCTGCTCTTTTGTAGTTATTATTCCTTGGCATTTTTGCCCTGATGAAATGGTCCAACTAATTTATGAATAGGCAGTTTGCCACTCAGACAGATGGCCCTGACTGCAGCCCAGAGACCGTGTATAGTCCAAAAATGCCGATGTTGACAGGATTTTCAGACATAAAAAAATCAAATGTCTGTCAGTCTCTTCTAAAGATGTGTCATCACTAATTCACTATTTATTGGATTATGCTCTAATACAAAATTTTTTCATTCCCATAAGAAGTAATTATTTAAAAAAGTATTTTAGTGGAAAATTCAGAGTTGGGTTTCCCATTCCAAACAAAAAAGCAACATTTTATCTTCAAAGGGTAATAAATTCAAACATAATTCTATTCCATGACTTATATACCACTGGGTCAAATCTGACTCTGCCAACAAAATGAATAGACTTATTGCCTTAAAGATAAAAAATTGCATCATAACCTCAATAGTTAATTTGTTCTGATTTTATCTATATTTTTTGAATATAAAATTTGGTAAGCTATATTAGATTACTTTTTAGTAATATTATTTTTGATATATAATAAATCCCAAATGTAATATACTCAAAAATGAGTATATTTTTCATAGTTATTTGCAACATATATTATAGTAACCAGAGAAAGTAGACATCAACAGAACTACTAATTTTACTTTCTGATAGATGATATTTAGTTGAGACTAAAGCATATATATCACACTTTGATACTATTATCAAAAAGTATTTATAGTAAGTCGTATTGATTTAAATGTCTATTTTGCTGGTGCATATAGATGCTGACCTTATCGACCATGTTTTGACATGAAAGGGGACCATTATGCTAAAAAATCTCTGTTGTGATGTTTGACATGGGCAATAGCATTGGACACAAAACTATTTTGTCAAAAGAGTTTTAAAAAAACTTTTTGTTGTGTGATATTCTGAATAGCTGTTTTATGGTGCAAAGAATAAGTTACTCCATCTAAATACTATCCCATCTAAATCCCAGACTCACCTGCAAAGTCATTTGGGACTTTTAAAGCAGTCACTTCTTTTTGGACTAGAAAAGACACTCTTTTAAAAGCTTGCTTGAAGACTAAAAGGGGTTAAATAAAAAAAGATATAATTTACTTGATGTGTATACATGCAAGTAGTTATTCGCAATTTTATTATTAGCTAAACAAAATAATGAAAACTGAACACTAGTGAATTTTGAAGTCACATGGTAGAGTTATCAGCATTTACAGATTTCCATCCTTAGGACAATGACACCATCAGGCAGCAGTTATAAGTCAAGACTCCATTTAAGTAATCACAATTTGCAGTCTTTTCTAAGAAGCCAAATTGCCAACACCAGCAAGCTTGGGGCTTTAGCAAGAGCTGCTAACATAAAGATAGATGGCTAGCTGGTTAATGATCTACAGATATTTTACAGCATCACTATGTGCAGAACCCTGTGAGAGAGGAAAATGATAAAAGTGATCTTATTCTTTAGAAGTTCAATATATGATTTGTGAGGCAGAGCACATATCCAAATGAAGTTATACCTAGAATCAAACAAGTAAAAGAGATATAATATGAAGAGTTTTATAAATGACATGTCAAAATAATAGATTGATTAGTACTAAGATATAAAAAAGGAAATTCAAATATCTGACCAAAAAAAGACATTAAAAGATAATTTTTCAGAGTTGGCAGTTTCCAGGCAGTTATTTAATGTCAGATTGATAAAATTCTTAGTTACAGAAACAAAATTCCTGAAAATGTCCTTGATACTTCCTCTTCATGCCTCATAATATCATGTTACCATTACTTTTTAATTATAAAATATTTCAATCATACAGCAGAGTATAATTATGCAACTTAGACGTACATATTAACTAATATTGCAAAAAGCCTGCCTATCCCAACCAAAAATGCAAGATCAAGAAGGAACTGTGCAATAGTAGGTGGGAAAAAAGTAGCCTCAGAGAGCAGTCTGGATGAAAATGCCATGCAGTGGTGGATCTCAGAAAAGTATCAGCCATCAGGAAACATACTTACTAAATAAAATGTTCATTATCTAAGATAGAAAGATACATACCTTCTTTGCATCAGTTGCTTTTGGAAGTAGGGTGAATAAGTCTGTGCCAGTACTCCACAGACTTGATAGGATTCAAATTAATACAGGAAACAAGGTTACATGAGAATGTAGACCAACTATATTTGCAGAAAGCAGTAAAAATTGTGGCTTCAGATAATTGACACTTTTTTGTATGATACTCCTTTCCTAAACTGGGATATTCTAGCAAATAACTGATTCAGAAAAATTCAGGTAATTCAGTAAAAGGTAGTGATAAAAGGAACTAACAGAGCATAATGACAAGATTCAATTTTAAAAAGTGAGCTAAAAAGTATCAAAGATTATTAATAGATAAAGAACATTTACCAGAGGAAATACATTTATCTAACAGACAAATATTATGATCAAATGTTTCTTATAAATTCAAAATAATCAATAGAGGCATCTGGGTGGCTCAGTCTGTTAAGAGTCCAACTCTTGATTTTGGCTCAGGTCATGATCTCAGGGTTGTGAGATCAAGCCCCACACTAGGCTCCACACTGGGCAAGGAGCCTGTTTAAGATTCTCTCTCTCCCTCTCCCTCTGCCCCTTCCTTCCCCCCCCCCACACACACACTCTCTCTCTGTGTCTGTAAAAAAATTGTCATCATCATCATCATTATCAATGGAATTATACTTCCATGTAAGTTGGTGGGTACTAGATACACTTCATTGCATAAAGAACTCCCCTAAAAAAACTTGATAAATTACTAAAACAATAACAACAAATAAAATATAAAACAATAATAACAAAACAAGCACAATTTGAAACAAAACTCCCCACTTATTTGAAGGCATTAGGGAACAACCAAGAAAGTCAAGAGCTGAGAAGTCAAATTAATTAACAAAAGAGAATCACACTGAAATGTGCTGGATCTTTTCACAACTCCCTCTCCTTTCCCCCAAAGACTGTTCCCCTTCATGAGCCATAGAGTTACAGAAAATAGATTAGGGCTTTAAGCAGTCTCCCTAGACTACAGAGGAAAAAAAAAACTGGACTGGAAAGTAATGATGTGTGCACTCTTACCATCTCTACCCTTCCCTCCCTAGATAAGTTCACTGTGATTCTTTATGTTACTTCAGGCAAAGGCTTTTGTTTACTTGTTTCTTTCTCTTTGTTTTCTCAATCTCACATTGATCAAAACCATCAATTCCTGTCTCCTTTTCTTAGGTTTTTGTTCAGTTTTAATTTTAAACTCACTTTGTAACGATTTTCTAACGATTCACTTTCCAAATTGCATACCAGAATGGCGTTTGATACTTTGACCCTAAAGGCTAAAAAACAATGGAATTGTCAGAAAACCGAGACTGGGACACATGCCTAGGAAGATTTATCTTCCAGGAATCCTCAGTTTACATCATTACAGTCACTCTGGACTGGTACTATGGTCTTCACTGATATCTATCTTTATTCTCAAAAAAATGTCCAGAAAATGTGGGGGAAAGTAAGACTTTTCTAATCTTTTTTACAAGATTAGAAGAGTAGGAATAGGCATCCAGGCAGCCTTAACAACTTTCCCATGGCGAAGGCTGCTATACTTTCCCAAATCTGCACTATCAGTAAGGCCTTCTCCAGCCTCTTACCCCATCCTTAATATCTCATGTAGGGTCCTAGTACATCTGAGTGAAATAACTGCAAAAGGGTGATATTGCCCTAGAATACATAAATGCGTCCTTCAAGTCAATTTAAAAAATATAACTCAGTAGGAAAATCAGCAAACAGATGAAAAAATGCTCAGAAAAAAAAAAAAAGGATATCTAAATATGCACCTGACCAGGTGCTCAATATCATTAGTCGGAGTGAAAATACAAGTTTGAGGTAGCACTATATGTATATAAATATATATCTAAATCTATATTTGACAGAATGGCTAAAAGGAGAAGATAAGTGCATTCAACAAAAGACATGTACAAAATACTCGTAGCAGTCATTGGAAATCAAATGACTTTTAACATTAGAATGCCTAAAAAATGTAGCAAAATCATATAATCCATTACTATATAGAAATTACATAATATTTAGCAAAATTGACCTGTGGTACTTTTGGTTTCATAGGGAATGAAGGTATAAAGCAGACTTCTTTGGTGCTAGTAATATGTGTATCTAAATCACAAGTGTTCTTCTCTACAACTTGTCAACATTCCTCAAGCTATAAACTTCAGATTAGTTCACTTTACAGGATGTATGTTTTACTTCAATAAAATTTTATAGAAAATGTTTAATAAATTACCATCTTATATATAAAAAGATCACAAACAGAAATATAAAAACTCAGAATAATTGGTAAATAAATAGAATAAGACGAATACAAAGTCCAGAAGTAAACCTACACATATACAGTTAATTGATCGTGGACAAGGGCACCAAGAACACACAATAGAGAAAGGATAGTCTCTTCAACAAAAGACCTTTGGAAAACTGGGTATTCACATGCAAAACAATGAAATTGGACCCCTATCCTATATTATACATAAAACCAACTCAAAGGGCATTAAAGACTTAAGTGTAAGACTTGAAACTATAACACTCTTAAAAGAAAATATAGGAGAACATCTGATGACATTGGCCTTGACAATGATTTCTTGGACATGACACCAAGAGCACAAGAAACAAAAGCAAAAATAAATGGAATTACACCAAACTAAAAAGCTTCTGCACAGCAAAGGAAACAATCAATAGAATGAAAATGTAGCCAGTAGAATGGGAGAAAATGTTTGTAAACCATATATCTGATAAGGGGTTGATTTCCAAACTATATAGGGAAATCTTAAAATTCAGTAGCCAAAAAACCCAAATAACTCAACTAAAAAATGAGCAAAGGACCTGAATAGACATTTCTCCAAAGAAGACGTACAAATGGCCAACAGGTATATGAAAAGATGCTCAACATCACGAATCATCAAGGAAATACACATCAATGTATTTCCTAATGACTATTAGGATATGGAAGCAACCTAAGTGTTCATCAAACTTGAAAAAAATGAATATTATTTACAATTGAGAAAGAAGGAAATCCTGCCATTTGCAACAACATGGACAGATATTATATAAACAAATATTGTATGATATCATTTATATGTGGAATCTAAAAAAGTTGAAGTTATAAAAACAAAAAATAGAATGGTGGGGCTAAGGGGTGAAGAAATTGAGGAGATATTGTTTAAGGGTACAGACTAGTAACTAGTAGATAAGTAAGTCCTGTATATCTAATGCACATCATACAGAGTATATTCAACAACACTGTATTATAAACTTCAAAGTCACTGAGACTAGATCTTAATTGTTCTCCACTACAAAAAGAAGTGATGATAGTCTGACATGAAAAAGGTATTAGCCAACATTGTAGTGGTAACCATATTGAAATATATAAATGTATCAAATAACACATTGTACACCTTACATTTACACAATGTTACATGGCAATTATATCTCAATAAAACAAAAGTATGACTACTACCAAAAATACAAAAAAAACACACAAAAAACAAAACATAATAAGCATTGGCAAAGATGTGGAGAAAAGGGAATCTTTGTACATTGTTGATGGGGATGTAAGATGGTGCAGCAGCTATTTATTTATTTATTTATTTAAATTTAATTAGCCAACATATAGTACACCATTAGTTTCAGACATAGTGTCAATAACTCATCAGTTGTATATAACACCCAGGGCTCATCACATCACATGCCCTCCTTAATGCCCATCACCCAGTTACCCCATCCCTCCATCCACCTCCCCTCTAGCAACCCCCAGTTTGTTTCTGATAGCTAAGAGCCTCTCATGGTTTTTCTCCCTCTCTGATGACTTTCCACTCAGTTTTCCCTCCCTTTCCCTTATGATCCTCTGTGCTGTTTCTTATAGTCCACATATGAGTGAAACCATATGATAATTGCCTTTCTCTAATGGACTTATCTCACTCAGCATTAGACCCTCCAGTTCCATCCATGTTGACGTAAGTAGTAAGTAGTCATCCTTTCTGAGGGCTGAGTAATATTCCATGGTATACAGATACCACATCTTCCTTATCCATTCAAGTGCTGATGGACATTTTGGCTCTTTCCAGAGTTTGACTATTGTGGGCATTGGGTGCAGCAGCTGTTTATAAAAGTATAAAGATAAAAATAGAACCCCCATATGATCAAGTAATCCTACTGCTGGGTACCCAAAAAAAGTAAAAGCAGGATATTGAAGACATAGCTGCACTCTTGTGTTCATTGTAGTATTATTCACAAGAGCCAAGATACAGAAACAGCATTAAAGTCTATCAACACATGAATAAGAAAACGTAGTATTTACATATAACAGAATATCATTCAACCTTTAAAAAGAGGGGAATACAAAAGACAACATGAGTAAACCTAGGGGACATTATGCTGAGAGAAGTCAATCATATCTCAGTAAGGTTTTTATTAAGGAAAAAAAACTCATGCACTTACAAAAACAAATATCTTTAAGCTATATTTTAATTAATAGAAAGGAAAAAAAGGGCAGTATGTATATCATACCACTATTTACATATCAAAATATGAAAAAAAATATATATGGTTAAACCCTTTGTGAAAAAGACAGAAGAAAGTTAATGGATATTATGGACACAGAGTGAGAGTATTTTATTTTGCATACTGGTTTCATAACAATCTTAAACCATAAAAATATATTACTATGCCCAAACCCAAATAAATATTTTAAAATAAAATTAACTCAAATATTAAGATTAATCATTTGAAATTTTAGTTTTGAGATTTTTCTTGTGGTCCTGTATTTTCATAATGTGAAATATTTCAGTATACTCCACTTAAAAGAAATAAAATAGATGTTAGAGTTGAACTCCTAAAGGACTCTCAAATTTGAAATCCTAAGTTTAGACCGAGAATTTTTATATAGTATGCGTATGCATGCTCATGTTGATAATCCTAAACTGGCAACTGTATGCAGTTTCTCTCTATGTACAAATTCTTCCCCTCTTCACTCCCCTGATGCCCATATGATAAGTCTTCTACGCTTTCTTGCATTATTTCAAGCCAGAGACATTTTTTTAAAAACCTCACTTCAATCAAAACCATCAAATCCTGTGTCTTCCAGTTTTGTTTTTTGTTTTTTTGTTTTTTTCCTGGTCTAACCTTTCAAACTTGGTTTGTAACAGTTTTTTCACAATTCTAAAATAGTGAGAATCAATGAAACTCAGAAAATCAAGGTTGGGACATGTTTCTGGGTAGATGTATCGCTTAATTCAAATCACCCTATTTAGCTGGTAGTACCACCTGCACTGACAGTTATATTAATTCCCAAAATAATGCTCAAGCAATTGTGAGGAAGAAATATGCAACTAGCTTTTAGTTATTGTTCTCTTTGTTTAAAATCTTTTAAAATTCTCCCTAATCAGGAAAGGCAAACTTTGTCCTTGTGAGGTCCAGTTTTGCATTAAGGAATTTAGGCAATTCAATACTTTAATTCAAACAGTGGCATAAAAATGTTGAAGGACAACCAAACACATAATAGTACATTAACTTAGATGTGTTGATAGACAGTAGAAGATATTTTTACAGTTTAGCACTTAATTTTACTATAATTAATGATGACTTCTTTTGTGTTGCTTTTGAATGTTTTAATTTTTTCAATTATGTCACTCAATTTCTTGTATTCAAAATTGTGTCAAAAATACAAAAAGATTGATTACTACTAGTGGATAATCAGTGTCTTCCTGTTTCAATGTGAAATTTTTTTAAAGATTTTATTTATTTATTTATTTGAGAGAGAGAGAATGAGAGATAGAGAGCACAAGAAGGAAGAGGGTCAGAGGGAGAAGCAGACTCCCTGCTGAGCAGGGAGCCTGATGTGGGAAATAATATTATTTCAGTACACCTGAAACTAATATAATGATTCAACACTTACACAGCACTGGGTGCTCTTGGCAGTGTACTCCTTAGTCCCCATCACCTGTTTAACCCATCCCCACCACACACCTCCCCTCTAGTAGCCATCAGGTTTAAAACTATCATAACTTAACTTTCAATAAAGCTATAAAGGGTTTAAAGTAAACTTTATTTAAATTGGTTTTTTTTCAAATATGGTTTCACATTTTCTCTGAGAAATGGAAATCAAAATAACACATTTCAAATATTTATCAGAGGTAGGCATTTTATCATGATTCTTTAATAAGGTCAATAGTACTATGTTTGACCTAATGTAACATCATGTTAAAGGTAATGCTAAATATGGATATATATTCAGATTAACTCTCTGTCAACATTAATTATATTTTCAGGATTCTAAAAAGATTACATTTTTTTTTGTGCACTGAACTATAACTCAGATTTTAAAAATAAATCTATATATGATAATATTCAAATACATTAGGTGAAAGCAAAACCCTTCAAATTTATCTAGAGAGGTTATGGGAATTTTGAAATATATGGAAACACCAATTTATTACAATTCAGTAGGTATTTTAGTCAAGGATTTCACGTAACATTTTTTTTTTAAGATTTTATTTCTTTATTTGACAGAGATACACAGCAAGAAAGGGAACACAAGCAGGGGGAGTGGGAGAGGGAGAAGCAGACTTCCCTGGGAGCAGGGAGCCTAATGTGGGGCTTGATCCCAGGACCCTGGCATCATGACCTGAGCTGAAGGCAGATGTTTAATGACTGAGCTACCCAGGTACCCCTCATGTAACATATTTGACAAATATTACGAGGGCTAATGTTATTTTACTATCATCCTTGAGCATATGCCATTGTATTATTTTAAAATACAGCTACCTGTTTGCAAACAGACACATATATGCACAGCTCATTAAACTCATACACACAACCCCAAAGTATCATTAGTTTTGTTGAACAAAATGTCATTCATTTATTTTCATGTATTAAAACAACATTGTTTTATATTTTCACCATATTATAACTAAAGACACATTTTAGAAAATCTAAAAACAACCTGAGATACAAGAAATGATATTGGAAAATAAACTAAAAGTTGTTGAGCCTAACTAATTGATGAAAATTTTTCAAAATGTAATAATTTGGAAATAAAATTCTAGATGATCTCAAAATGAAAATGAGTAGAGCAAAGGGAGAAATATATTTCTAAAAAGGTTGATTAGCATTGCACACATACAAACACATACCTATACATATTATTCAAAACCTATTAAGAACTTGAAAAATGACTTAGGTAATGTAAAAAATTAGTCAATGTAAAGCCTACTACCTTAATTGTAAAATATAGTCATTGATACCCACTGAATGCAGAATTATCATGGTTAAAAGGTTAAGCACTAGAATGTTCCACTAAGTGGTATACTTATCAGTAGTTGGTAGATTTTAACTTTTTTCTTTTTTCTTTTTTCTTTTTAAGATTTATTTATTTGTTTTAGAGGGAGTGAGAGAGAGCACAAGTGAGAGGGGCAGAGGGAGAGGGAGAGAGAATCTCAAACAGATTCTCCACTGAGGGCGGAGCCCACCACATGGCTCAATCTCAGGACCCTGAGATCATGACCTGAGCTGAAACACAGTGTCCACCAAGAGAAACCAAGAGTGGCTTAACCAACTGAGCCACCCAGGTGCCCCTTATTTCAAATATAAATGCAAATTACATACATTGATTAACTATTATTTAAACCATGATCTATGGCTGAGATAAGAGAGCTTTGTTTCTATGGAAACTGAGTTGAATGTTTTGGAAAGACTAATTCTCTCATTCATTTTTTAAAAGGTGTCGAATAAGGTATGGTCAAAAGTATTGTGGAAATTTTACAGTAAAATTGTAAATATTCAAATTATTCTAAAACCAGGATTGCTTCAAACATATATTCAAGTTTTAACTGAACTGGGGAAGAATATAACTAAAACTTGTAGATAATATATTTTTGTTATTTTTTTGTAAGGTATAAAAAAAGCAAATTATGATCAAGGCCAGGTAAGTACCTGGACCAAAATTAAAATATTGGTGAATGATACATGGTTACCTAATTTCTGTAAAAATAGACATTACAGGTTGTGTATATATTGCAATTCTGTGACTTTCTAGTTTAAATTATTTTTTACTTAACAAACAGCATCATGTTTAATAAGGGTGTTTTTTATTATAATACTCATTGCAGAAAACAATGTAAATGGTTCCTGAATATTTGTATGATTGCTGATGGGCAACACACAGGTGAAATGTATATGGAAATCAATTTACTAATACATACTCAGAAGGTTTACGTGGTTGTGCCCTTTATTTTAATGTCTATCCTTCTCAGAATATATCCTAGGAAAATATGAAATTTAGATCAAATGTTATGAGTAAAGAGATAAAATATAAAAATTAAAAACAACTTCCATAATTTGGGAAATAACTAAATAAATTATATTTGGTAAAATATGATGCAGCTAAACATATTTATTCATATACACATGACATATTCCATTTAATTAAAAAAAAACAAGAAAGAACTGAATGCATAGCAGGAATTGGCAAGCTTTTTCTGTAAAGGGTGAGATAGTAAATATTTTGTTTTGTGGGCCATAAAATGTCTTTTACAATTATTCAACTCTGCCACTGTATGGCAAAAGTAGCCAAAAACAATGAGAGACGATGGACTCTGAAAAACAAACTGAGGGTTCTAGAGGGGAGGGGCGGGTGGGAGGATGGGCTAGCCTGGTGATGGGTATTAAAGAGGGCACGTTCTGCATGGAGCACTGGGTGTTATACGCAAATAATGAATCATGGAACACTACATCAAAAACTAATGATGTAATGTATGGTGATTAACATAACATAACAATAATAAAAAAAGAAAAAAACAACAACAAATGGTATGCCTCTGTTCCAATAAAACTTACATTAACAGAAAAAAAATCAGTAACTGGATTTGGCTCCAGTCCATAGTTTGCTAGCCTCTGATAAAGATTACTATTTATTCTATAAAACATTCATAGAAAAGATACCAAATATTAATTATGGTAAATGTGACTGCTCTGAGCTGGAAGTTAGTATTGAATGTTTAAACATTTTATTGACATGTAATCCACATTTTAAAATGTGCACTTATCATAAGTACATAGCTTAATAAATTCACAAACTGAATACATCTGTTTAACCATCACTCAAATTAAAAAACAGGATGTATTAATATTTGTTTCTTTATATTTGCAGAACTTTCCAAAATTCATATTTGTGCATGTATTGCATATGCATGATGCAAAATAAAATATGAAAAATAAATATGCCTTAAAATATCCCTACTGAGCTATATAACATTTCTGTTATTCATTCCCTCAACCTTTTTTTTAAGATTGAAAAATAGTCCAATAAGAATTAACAGCAAATTGGCTCAGAAGATATATTAGTAAAATAGTTTTAATCTCCTAAAATGGATTTGGGTGGCCACAAAATCAAATATTTTCTCTCTTATTTGGCTACCTATTAACCTGCTTATATTAAGCCCATCTTGCCAGCTCCCATAATGGCAATAACTTCATGCTTATTTTCTGTAATTTTTTTCATGGCTTGTCAGAAACTTAAATTAACACTATCTCTTATTCCTCTTGAATATTCAAGATCTCTTTCAATTGGAACTTTCTCATCAGCTCTTCAACATGATTATCTCCTGAATTAAATAAAATATTTATCTTGATCCAACCCCTAATCCCAAATTACCTTATGGATATCACAACTTATTTCTTGCTTTCTCAAAGAGGCATAACTAACTAGTTCATTCACTAATTCAGATTTAGAAATTGGGCTATTCTTTATTTTTAGAGCTGATTTTTAATGTTTGACTCTGAGTTCCCAGTCTGTCTAATGACAGATAACAGCTTTCAGTTAAATTTAGTCCAATCCAGTGATTAATGAATCAATTTGTGATGTCTAAATTAGTCACAGTCTAGTTAAAATTTTCCTTGCCTCAGGTTCCAGGCTTGATATTCAGAAGTGAGGGAGGAGTATAGGAAGGGAAGTCATGGACCCAAAGAAGACAGCGGCACAGTGTTTGGGAAGCATTGGCCCTTCTCTTGTTCAATGCTGTGACCTACTATCCATGTCACCCTCTTCCAAAAATAGAAAAGGCTCTGAGGCAGTCTAGAGAATGTCAAATAAGAGAGCCATGCCATCTTCTGGCAGAGGCCCTTTCACCAATGTGTGTACCATTGCC
Organism: Callorhinus ursinus; assembly: GCF_003265705.2. NCBI lineage: Eukaryota > Metazoa > Chordata > Mammalia > Carnivora > Otariidae > Callorhinus > Callorhinus ursinus. The sequence continues at coordinate 46,786,965 of NW_027397064.1, forward strand.
TGTCCCCAACCAGCTAACCTTGTTATAAAACCTTTGACCTAGAAGACCTCCTGAGCCCATGAAAACCTACGGTTCTTCTCAATTGCTCTCCTGGCACCAAAACCCTTTTATGACTAAACACATCATGCCAATATCTCTCTTGTAGTCCCTACATCCATTGATGTGTTATGTACATAATAGTTACCATTTTCTAACTGCAACCTGCAAAATGGTGGTGGTCACAGGACTCTTTTTTTTTTTTTTTTTAGATATCTTAAACATTGGAAAGCAGGTGTGTGAAAAAAATCAAATGGACTCTCTGTTTATCTTTTTCTAAAATTGTGTTCTGCTCCCCCGAGCCAGAAAGTAGGAAATGGGGATAAAAATGAAATCCTTTCTTCTGGCTAAACATAAGATACCCAGTCTCCCCCATCTATCTCTTGATTTATTAACAACTGGCCCTGCATCTCAAAAGTCATCTTTATTTTCTGGTTTTTAGCAACAATACATGCTACCTCATGCACTTGGTGAACACACGTATTGCGCTCCACATGGATATTGGTTGCAGGAATAAAAGCAATTTAAGGCATATTTCTAAAGTGCTGTGCTGCCTCATTTATCTACTCCATATTTCTGTTTGTTTTCTTTACCACTCACATCTTATTAACTTTAAGGCAGCCATTGCTCTATTATATAACTCCAATAAAGTGACATGAAATACAGTGCATACATTTCAGTCTCCCTAAATATATTTCAGTGGAACGTTCATCACTGTCTCCTCCATATTTTTCAACTTTTATTATGGAAAATTTCCAACATATACAAAGATAGAGTAGTATAATAAATCTTCTTTTAAGTTGTTATTAATCTATAGGTTCTCTCTTCTTATCTTCTTTATTTCCCTGCAGTTTATTTATTTGAAAAAACTGGTCACCTTCCTTCCATCTTTAAGCAATATTTTTCCTTAGATTCTTGATGCATCCAAAGAGGAAACTCTTTGGGTTTCCTCCTATTTTCTGGCCACTCCTTCTTTTTGCAATCTTAGTATATTTCCATCTAGGCTTAGAGGGCATTACTCTGAATAGTTAAAGGGACTGCTATCCTATTCAGGATCCAGATAACAAAAACTTAAATATAGATGTAGAGGAGGCAAAAAAAAAAAAAAATATATATATATATATATATATATATATATATATATATATATAAATGGACTACTTAGCAACCATGAGCCCAGGAACAAAAAATAAATTGTTTTAAGGGACCAATCAGCAGCATTCACTGTCAAAGAATATCTATACATACACTTCTTCTTACACGCAGATGACAAAATAGAGAAATATGTGCATGCCTCATAACATTTATATTTCTTTTTTCATGAAAAATCTTTTAAAAAAGTAAAAATGTATAGCATGTTGATAAATGCTTTAAAGAAAAAAAATCAGGAAAAATATAGAAAGTTAGGGAGGAGGTCTCACTGAGAAGCTGGCATTTGAGCAGAGACCTGGACACAGGTGAGAGACAAGACAGTGTAAATCTCCATAAAGTGTGTCCCAGCCAGAAGGTAAGGATATGCTGGGAATGTTTAAAGAATAGAAACCTGGCCAACCTGATCGAAAAACAATAAATGATAAGGATAGGATAAGAGAACCAAGAGATAGTGAATAGAGCAGATTTATGGAGGAAAATCAGGTGTTGACTTTGATATTAAGTTCAAGATGCCTATTAAACATCAGAGTGTAGAAATCATATAGGCAGCCAGATTGTTCTTGGGTGAAGATGTAAATGTGAAAGTTGTCAGCATATAGATATTGTTTAGAGCCAAGAAATTGGACAGGTTCACAAATAAGTGGGGGGCAGTGGGGGAGACTGGAGAAAAGAGAAGAGCCTAAGAACTTATTCCCAGAGTAGTGCAGAGCTTAAAGGCCTGAAAGATGAAGGAGAACCAGCAAAGAAGACTGAGGAAAACTAAATAAGAAGAGAAATTAGAAATTGCTTTGTTCTGGAGGCAGAGAGAGAAAGAAAGAGAGAGCGAACGAAACTGATCAATCATGTCAAATGCTGTTGTGAGGTATACTGACTAGAGTAATGAGAATTGATTATTGGGTTTAGTGACAGGGAGATTTTTTACGACATTAAGAACAATTTCAGCAGCTTCATGACTGTGAATGGTTATTTGGAGTGGGTTCAGGTGACAATAGAAAAGGAAGTCTTTTCTACAAACAGAATTGAGAAATAGAGGAGCAATTATAGAAGCCCATGGGGTCAAGTGGATTTCCATTTTAAATACGGGAGATTTTTGCATGAAAGCTCTGGAGGAGAGGAAAAGGTTGACAATTCAAGAAAGATCATAAAAATTTTGTTCAAGTCCTTGAGTAAATGATAAAGAATGATCTCTAGTAAGCAAGTGAAAATGCTGGCATTCATTTTAAGCACAGAGACTTCATAATAATAGAAGAGAGAACAGAACGTAATGCAGGTGGCTTGGTACACTTGGTAGAGAAATCTATTCAAAGTGCTTTTCTGATTGGTTTTGTTTTCAGAGTGGAATAAATGAAGATGTAAGCAGAGGTTTGAGGAAATTTGGAGAACATATGTAATAGTTATCCAAGAGAATGGGAAAGTAATGGACTAGAGGAATAGAGTGTGATTGTGAGTCATCATGAAAAAATCGCCTGTAATTAGTGATCACAGACTAATGTGTGAGCAGTTCGCATGACTATATGGTTTTCTTCAGGTTGGTCAGCTTGTGTAGTTCAAATGTAGGTACAAGCAGAGTTGGATAATTGCAATTGTGGTTTTATCAAGCAAATATGGAAAGCAAAGAAGCAATACACAGGTATAAGGAAGTTGAGACCACACTCAATGTGTGAGAATAATTGACCATAATGTTTAAACTGGGAAAGAAAGAAAATGATAGCATGGGAGGAGTGGAGATTTATAAAAGCAAGAAGATTAATGAATTGTAGGTCCCAATAAAATGGAAAGATTATTGTATACTACAGCAAGAACTCACTGGGAAAGCTGATTGATACTGAAAATATAGAGCAATTACAAGGTTAAATTTTAGGCCAAAATTGTTGAAAAGGACTTTCTCTGGTGATGGAAATGCTCTACATCTATGCTCTCTAATACATTAACTAGCCATATATGACTATTGAAAACTGAAATATGCACTATTGATTGCTAAAATTAAATCTAGGAATTATATTTGGCCCTTTCTTCAGTGGCTTTACACATGATACACCCTCTTTCTAAAACAGATTTCCTTCCTATCCACATACTTCTAGGGTAAGCTTCAAGATTTAGAAGAGACACAATTATCTATTTCTCCTGTTTCCCCTTCTGTAACTGAGTTATCTGCCTTTCTGGTGTGCTCGCATGGCATCTGTAAAAGGAACTATATTTTACTGATCATTATGTCTCTTTCCACAAGTGGGCTGAAGTTTTGGGAAAGAGAGGTTATATTTTAATCACCGTATCCGTAGCACTTATCACGATGCCTAGTACCCAGGAAGATTTTGGTATGTATTTGTGGAAGAAAAACAAAAAAGGAGAATTAAAGGAAGAAAGAAGGAAAGGAAGGAGACAGAAAGGAAAGGAGATAGGGAGGGAGGGAGGGAGGGAGGGAGGAAGGGAGGAGGGAAGGAAGGAAGAAGAAGGAAGGAAGGAAGATGTTCGTGCTGGGGAGAAAAAGAAAAAACGAGAAGGAAACTATAGAAAGCTCATTACAAAAAAAAAAAAAAAACTTCCATAAAATCAAAATGTGTCAATACATGGCCTAGACTGTCCTGTAAAGGAGTAGGTTTATCATTGATTAAGATTAAAGAGAAAGGGTATGAGTGACTATGATAATATTTTTTGTTTTTTGTTTTTTTAATTTTTATTTTATTTTTTAAAGATTTTATTTATTTATCTGACAGAGAGAGACACAGCGAGAGACGAACACAAACAGGGGGAGTGGGAGAGGGAGAAGCAGACTTCTCACCAAGCAGGGAGCCCAATGCGGGGCTCGATCCCAGGATCCTGGGATCATGACCTGAGCCGAAGGAAGACGCTTAACGACTGAGCCACCCAGGCGCCCCTGACTATGTTTTATACTAGGCGACAGGATTCACTGAATAAATTCCAAGGTCCTGGAAGACTTAATATTTCATAACTGTTTCTTGAAAGTTGCCCCGTTTGAATGAGAGGCTATTATACAAATTAAGAATTTCTTTAAAAATCTTATATTGCTCTTTTTTACTTTCCCACACCTGAAGGTAGCCACGTCGTGTATATTCTTGTTACCAATAACCAAAAATTATTGGTTATTATAACTGTTAGTTGACTAATTAGAATATGAAATTAAAAAAAAAACAGAATATGAAATTTAAGCTTCACTGGTACACATTTTAATAAATGACATGAAGTATTAGAAAAATAACTGCATGAAAGTTTTCTGGGTATGAAATACTAAAAATATTTTAAAAATATATCTATAAGGTAAATTTTCTACCATTAGAGCTATACTAATTTCTGACATTAAGATTCTTATGACTCACAAATAAGTGGCACTACATAGCTACTGTCAGTCAAATATTGAAGTCATTGGAAATTATTGAATAGAATGCCAAGGAAAAGAAATTTTTTTATAAAGGTTGATGATTACACTAATTTTAACATCAGAATGACAGGCATTGGAACATTTGCACTCATAAAATAACTGAAATATCAGAAAAACATATGTGCATGGCAACAACAGAGGGATTGAGTAGGAAAAACAGCTCTGGATGACACTGAGAACTTCTAAGGAACGAGGTAACCTCTATTCAAATCTTCCTAACTTCATACATTTTTAGTAAAAATATTCTCTTTCGTGCAGTGAGAAGTTGGAAAAGGTACTTACTGAAAACAATTTTAATATTATATTTTTCCATTCTTTATTTAATTTGATGTTATTGACCTAATAGTAATTCCTTTTTGAATGGACGGAATGGAGTTGTCCAAAGCACTCTACACTCCCTTATTCGTTCTTGTTATAATTATTGGAATAAGTTTGTGATAGATTTGGAAAAGGGAAAAGTGCCACACAGTGGAACAGAAAGAGAAGGTCAATTAAACCCATTACTGTGGCATTAGCAATGACAATTTCTCACCAGTGTGTGTTCTTTTTTTGGGGGGGGGGCAGGGTGTAAGGAGTGGGGAGGACAGCCTTCAGTAATCTTGTGATTAAACAATATTTTTTTCAAAGATTTTATTTATTTATTTGAGAGAGAGAATGAGAGAGAGAGCATGAGAGGGGGGAGGGTCAGAGGGAGAAGCAGACTCCCTGCCTGGGACTCCAGGATCATGACCTGAGCTGAAGGCAGTCGCTTAACCAACTGAGCCACCCAGGCGCCCGTGATTAAACAATATTTTTAAAATGGGACTGTGTTCCTTGGCAGTGACCTTCACAAGTGTTTCTTAGCTACCCCCCCCCCTTAGGTAGGACAATACGCTGGAGGTTCTGGTGTCAGGAAAATGCTCTTCCTTCAGGTGAGATAAAGCCCTGGTAAAGTTTTTTTTGTTTTGTTTTTTCTCCCCCCCAACCCCTGGAGAATTAGCTATTCTATGGAGAATATTCTGTCTCTATTTCAATTACATTTCTTCATCTGCATCACAACTATGAGGGGATCTTTTGGCCCTTTACTGTGAGAACCTGATGTGTTTCCTGAATATAAAACCCATCAAAGTGTGCCACATGACCTATTTCCTCTCTACCCTCACACACCATAAAATTGCAACCTCAGCAGTTTCTCACTCCCATGCCAGTCCACACTCAGCCTCCAGCAATTTGTTATAACTAAGATGCAATGTTGTTTTTTATTTTTTTTTAATTTTTAAAGATTTATTTATTTATTTTAGAGAGGAGGGGAAGGGCAGAGGGAGAGGGAGAGAATCTCAAGCACACACCCAGCTGAGTGCAGAGCCCGATTTTGGGGGGGGTGGGGCTTGATCCCACAACTCTGAGATTATGACCTGAGCCAAAACCAATAGACACTTAACCAACTGAGCCACCCAGGTGCCCCACAATGTGGTTTTTCTTTTTTTAACTTTCAAAGACTTTATTTTTTTAAGTAATCTCCATACCCCATGTGGGGCTCAAACTTAAAAACCCCAAGATCAAGAGTCACATGATCTACCGACTGAGCCAGACGGGTGCCCTTAGCGTGCAATGTTTTTACCAGGTTATGGCTTAGCAGCTCCAGCTATAGGTAAGTACATAGCAACTGGGACTCTAGAGTTTCATGTATCTACAGATTTCAGAGTGGTGCTCCTCTCTGCAACCTCAGTTCTCTGAGGTATCCAAGAGAAGTTGTTCATTTTCAGTTTGCTCAGCCTATTTTCTTGTTCTGAGATCGGAAGTGATGACTTCCAAGGTCTTTATATGTCAGGGCTGAATCCAGAAGTATGAAAACTATTTCATCCAGCATTTCCAAATCCAAGAATTTATCTTTAGAACACCAATGTAGAGGTACACAAAGGAGCAGGTAAACAATATTTATTGTAGCATTGTTTAAAATAGAGATAGATGGGAAAGCATCTAAAAAACAAGAGATGGTTGTGAAGCAATTGCAGTACAGCCAAATACAGACATACTACACATCTGTTAGCGTCAAAAATATGTGATAAGTTTTATTACATATTGTTATTGTTTTAAAAGAGCACTTAAAAAACAATATGTTTAGTATCATATCATTTGCCTTAAAAATGTGTGAGTGGTCAAAAAAAAAAAACAAAACAAAACAGGAAAGACATTTAAAAGTGTTACCACTGAAGAGAAGATTTTTTTTGCCTTTTACTCTTTTCTATTCCACTAATTTGTTTAGTGTTAAACCTGATTTTCTAATTTTTTTTTAATTAAGAAACTATCATGATTAAATTACATTAGTGTGAATCTCTGGCAAATTGTCTTACATTTAATTTAAGCTAGAAATTTATGACTTTCCTTTCCAAAGTCATGCTTCTATAATAACTTAGAGCTCCCAATGTAGGTGTCCTTTTATCTTATTGGATAGAAGTCATAAAACAAATGATTGTACAAGAATAAACAGAATGTATAATAACTATTTATTATTTCTAAAGATATGAGTTGAAGTTTTAAAAATGAATTGTAAAAAAAATTTCAGTTAAGCCGTTTTTGAAACCAAACATCATTAAACTTTCTAATCAATCTTTCTCCATTGATATGGCTTAGAATTTTTAACTTAAGGCTTTACAGATATTTTCATTCTGTATATCACTATAACTTTCACAGCTGTGAAATGGTACATGAATATTTCAATGTCTGAGGGAAATCATTCATGGCCATAATTGTTATTCCTCAAATTATCATCATGACCATCATCATAAACATTTGTGTTTTATTTTTGAAAATCAAGATATTTAATGAAATAGAACCATTTTCCCCAAATAGCACATATATAGTTTATATCAACAGAATATTAGTAAAAGGACCATTCACCATCGTAACCACTTAATGCATTACAAAAGATGTTATTTTTAAAACTGTTAAAATAATTAAGAGTTAGATTTCTTTTTTTAATTGGTAAATATTGAATACCTCAGCTTTTTTGTTTTATTTGTTTCTTGTCTTTTTGTATTTATACATAACACAGATAAAATAGGGTAGTAAAATATTTCAAAGATCAAATTTTTTATAAGATTTCCTTAAATATTTTCAATTCAGAAGGCAAAAACCCTCAAGATAAAAATCAGTGTTTACATATTCTATGGACATATTTATGCAAACATTTGCAAAGCACAAGCATTAGAAAATAATTTACTGTTAGCGAACTTTTGGTGAGGCATATTACAAATCAGTTTTCATTTTTAGGCATTATTACAAGAGTGATTTAACTAAGGAAATTTTTTCTAGTGGCCTGAAGGAGTAGAAGGTTAATGGCATAATGATGTCTTACAAAATAAACAGTAAGATTTTTACCATCTTTCAACAAGTTGGTGGTAAATTAACAGGTAATAATATTTGCATATAAGGTATTCAAATATCAATAAGCTATATGAAAAATTACTTTAACTGACAGCATGCATTAATTAAACTAAATATTTTCTATGCAACCATCCAAGCAAAAGAATGTTGGACATGCAAAAATTGATATAGCTATACAACAACTACATAGCAATTTCATGACACAGGCATGTATTTCATATCACATGAGGCGAAGTTGAGAATATGTGAGGAAGTCCATGGAAGGAGAGGGAACCTGAGGTTAAGAAGGAGAGATCCAGAGATCAATAGGGTGTTAATCCAAGACCCATGTTGATGAGACTGCAAGCTCAAACGTCAGCATGCTTGAACTTGAACTTAATAGCATAAAAACTATAGGATACAGCAAAGACTAGGATCTAAGGTGTTAAGGTTTAGCCAGGGAAACAAGACGTTGAGATATATATATAGAAATTTGTAGCCTTTAAAAAGGTATAGTGGCTGAATTCAGTCTTTTGGAAGGTTTGGGGAAAGATATATTAGCAAAAGTTCTTTTGTACACATTTTTTTAAGGCAGCTCTACCAAGAGTATTGCCATTATTGTATTAATAACAACTTTTGAATCTGAAGGATCCTGAATGACTAAGAATCAATAACCTTTAGAGCCATTGTTAAACTCTGTGTTAAACGGGGAGCATATAGAAAAATTTGGATAAGCTGGAGAAATGTTGGGATTTGGATGGGATAAGGTAGGATGCCTAGGTTAAATCCAAGAGCATTAGTAAGGAACAATACCATATTTGTGTCTGATAAAAGATTTGCTATGGGTTCTTATTGTACGTGGACTTTGGGTCACCAAGGATCAAACCCAAAGGTAAATTTTCATATTGATATACATAGCAAAATACATCAATTTAACATTAGGTATAATAATTTCTATAGAAGAAATTTTTGTTTTGTTTATAATGCTAGCCCACTCTTTTTGACTGTTTATGTGTTAGATTCTTTTTTTTTTTTAAGATTTTTTGTTTATTCATTTGAGACACAGAGATACAGAGAGAGAGAGAAAGAGAGCATGAGGAGGGGGAGAGGGAGAAACAGGCTCCCCACTGAGCCAGGAGCCCGATGTGGGGCTCGATCCCAGGACCCTGGGATCATGACGCGAGCCGAAGGCAGAAGCTTAACCATCTGAGCCACCCAGGTGCCCCTGTGCTAGATTCTTATACATAGAATGTTACTAATTAATATTTAATGGGAAGAAAAAAGTGTATATCATGAGGATTTTGAAAATATTTAGGAATCTGGAATGCAGAGTTTTCAAAGAAGAAAGTTTTGAAAAGTTTGTACATGAAAAGAAGCAATTTACCTCTTTAATTTGAATATATTAGATTGTGTTTGATGCAAGAAAATCATAGAAATAAACAAAAAATATTCCTCCTATTCATTCTTCTACTTCTAATGAGAAATCTTGACTGTAAGTAAAACCATTAGGAAAGAATGAAGAACCTATATGGAACAGGTCTTAACTTCTGAGGCTATAAGGGAGACCAAACATTATATACAGACTGGTCCATGGTTGCATGATCTGGTGAACCACCCTGCTTACTCGGATGGTGCTTTCAAAACCCAACTTTACTCTATGATTCCTTCTATATTCCAATTTCACAGCGAAGCCCTATTGTAATGTATACATCACTGTCTATATCTATCTAGAGACAGGATATGCAAGCAGGAGGATATTCAACGTTAAGTCATGGGATGTACATTAGGTCGAGTACACAGTTGCTGTCTTTACTTTTTCCTGTATGCTACGTACTCTCAATATATTAAACTCTCTCTTAATAGCCTATATTTTCACAAGCCCACCCATATGGATGACCAAGAAAGAGTGAAATAAACTTTATTTCCCAAACTTTATATCTAGCCTACCCAGTGGCCATCCATGCATTAATCATATTTAATCTACTCAATGTTCTATAAGGTAGGTACAAGAATTAGTTCCGTTTTGCTAAGGACACTGAGGATTAGAGAACTTTAGGAACTTGTCCACATTCCAGCTAGCTAATGGGAGATCTGGGACTTGCAATCAGTCTGTGCCTCTATGCTCCTAATATCTGGTTTGTTTCCCATATATTAATTCATCCCTCACTTATAAAAATAATCTGAAAGCCTGACAAATAAATATATGACACAAGGCATCATTCAAGACACAAAATTGAACTAGAAATAAGCATATTCTAGAGTCATTGAGGATAAATGCATTACCATCAAATGAAATGAGAAGACAAAAAGAAAAAAAAACACATGGCAACCTTTCTTCCATGTTATTACAAACAAACTGATTTAGAATTAGTTAATGAGATTAATATTCAGAATGCTAATTATTTAAGTAATAAGTTGTCAATTACTCAAAAGATATCAAGATTATTTTCTTAAAAAACAAGGTGGTAATGATATACACTGTCTTTTAGTGCTACAAAATTGAAAAATAAGTAGCCTCCAGAAATACAAAATGATGATATGTTTTTCTAAAATTAAATGAAATTAGTGTACAAAAAAGCCCCTATTAATTAGTATTATTTTCTTACCTTGCTGGAAATGAACAATTGTATTGGTGTCTAATATTTGTGTTTGCAAAAAGAACTATATACTTAAAAGTACCTTTGAAATCATTGTGCCCAGTCTCTGACACAATGCAGCAGTAACTTCTACACCATCCCAGAGGTATGTCTTTGTAAGAATGTGGGGAGGTTTGTGTTGGGGAGAGGAGCTGTCATTCATTCTCTTTCTTAACAATAGAATCTTGAATGCCTCAAATGAAAACCAGTTACAGTCTGTCATAAAATTGCAAAGAAAAAGTTCTTTCTCATAATAATAAAAAAGTGTTTCTATAAAACTTCTAACCATTGGCCCTAATTCTGCCTTTTGGCATTAAAAAACAATCTAATACCTCTTCCATTGGGTTCTAATAAAGGTATTTATAGAAGGGTGGGAAATTTTTATTTTCTTGTACTGTGAGGGAATAGAGAGAAGAGCCCGAGAGAATTCCCTTCTGTTGTTTGCCTGCACGCCAACACAAACTACTTAAAAAAAACAAAAACAAACAAGCAAAAAAAACTGTGCTGTAACATGGTCAGGGATCAACGTAATGAATACTGCTGCTATAAAAATAACTGGTCCACAGGAAACACAAAATAAAGTGCAAGGGAAATTATCTGGGGAATTCAAACTAAAAGGAATTCTGGCTGGTGAAGAAAATGTAGGATTTCTTCAGGGGATTCATACAAAATTTCTCTTACTTTTTTCAGATACGGAAAATCAGGGAAAGTTGAGAAGTAAAGTTAATCACAGCACATTTTTTTATTTTAAATCACTGAAACAAAATAATATTGAAAATGTTGCAAAGTTTGAGTGTAGATATATATTACCTGATTGTAAGTAATATTTTAATATTCTATTTGAAGTATCACAAACTTAGAGAAAAAGTATACAAAACCAAAAAATAAGATAATAATATACTAGTATAACGTATCTAGATGTAGTCAGTGTCAACATTTAGTCATGTTTGCTTCGTATCAGTTTGTATTAAAGAGTATAATATTATGAATACAGTTTTACTTCCCATGGCATCTGTCATCACCCTACTTCACTTTCTTCCCCCAAAAGGGATGAAAACTATTTTAAAATTTATTATGTATTATTCTGAAGCATATTATTACACCTGTTCTGTACATATTTATACATACATAAAAGTACATAGTACTTTTGGTATTTGAGTGGTAATAGTCACTAGCTTTCTTTATTCAGTATTCTCTTTGTATGATTTGTGAACATCAATATATTTTTCTCTAGTCCATCTATGTACACTATTAATAGATAACTATAATAAAGAGATTTCTTTATCTCTCCATTTTCTTATTGGTGGACAGTTGTTTCCAAAATATTGCCATTATAGATAAGGCCACAATAAAACTTTTCTAGATTGTACAGTTATATTAATCAATAAATTTCTTTCTATATAATCTCTTCACAAAATATTTTTGATAGTTTTTCACATGATTTAGGTAGTATTATTATAAAAGCTATAGTTATACATTTACTTGGACAGAAATGGTTATCACTTGATAGTTTTCTGAAATATTCTAAACAGTTATGGAAATTTCTTTTAGGACAGATCAACCTTTAAAAGCCTTAATTATTCTGGCTTTGTAGTTATGGAATTATCGCAAGTTATTATACTCTCACATGACTTTTGCACAGTCTCCTACGTTTCTATGAATACTAGATTATCAGCTTCATTCTATACTGCATATTAATCTAGACCTTGAGCAGAGAACTGAATGGATTTAATGTAACTGAAAACAAAAGCAGCATGATTTGAGAAAAGTGCGTCCCCATTTCTGTGCAGCTTCTGGCCTTGAACCTCTGCATCTGGCACAATCTGGAACACGAACCAGGCAAATCTATTTAGAATAGCTTGCAAGCCAGGGCTCAGTAGGTTCCCTGGATTGATATAAATAGCTTGAAGTGAACTAGAGGGAAGACCAATCTTGTAGTTGGTGTAGCAGATGGTCCAGCATAATCTTTGAAGTTAGTTATTTCCCTGTTCAAATTATGGCCCCAGCAATTACAAGTTGTATGACCTTGGGTAAATTATTTAACTTCAAACCTTTAGTTTCCTTATCTATGAAATGGAGATAATAATTTCAAGTTTAGCCCACTGGCAAATGATAATGATGGATAATTGAATGTTGCTTTGTTCCATTCATTGCAGTATATGCTTCAATGTATATATTTATTTAATGCCCCCATAAAGCAATTGTTTCTAAAGTCCCCATTGAATAGATAAAGTAATGAAAGTACATACAAACAAAATACATTGCAGAAAGTTACAAAGCTGTTATGTGGCCATGGTGCGATCCAACCTAAGTCATTGTGGATCCAGGGCCATCACTATTAATCCATTGAGAAATTGTGCCTCTTAACTTGTACTTATCTTTAATTCCCTCTATCGAAATAGATTGTTTCCAGCTGCACCTGCAGAAACCTTACAAGTAGAGGTCCACAAAATATTTTTTAGTTATTCAAGTAATAACAGGAAAAATATTACTTTGGGAGTCCTAAACCAAGTGTTAGCCTCAGGACTACTCTAAGTCACAGAAGACCTCGAGAATTTTCTTAGCATTTATGTGCTTCAGATATCCTCATTCATAAAAAGCAGAAGTTCAAAGTTCCACTTTCAATCTAGCTTGAAAATGATATTTGTAAAAACATACTCAATATATGCTTTCTATTGTGTTTTTAAAGATTTTATTGATTTATTTGAGAGAGTGAGAGAGAACGCACACACGTGAGTGAGGGAATGAGTAGAGGGAGAGAGAGATTCTTAAGCAGACACTGTGCTCAGTGCAGAGCCTGGTGTGGGGCTTGATCTCACAACCCTGAGATCATGACCTGAGTTGAACTCAAGAGTCGGAAGCTCAGTCGACTGAACCACCCAGGACCCCCTCTGCTGTGTTTTTTAAAAACCCATAATTCACAAATATACAGGCAACACAACCCAACATTTTTATATATTTTTTGAAAATTGCCTTACAAGCCTTATATGCCATATATGAAATGTTATTCAATTGCTTTCTCAACACAATCATTTGTCTTATGTGAACAACTTCTGCTTATACCAAGATGTTTTTCAAAAAAGCTTAAAAATATATGTAAATGAAGAATGTGAGATCAGTTGCAGATTTTCCATATTATGCTGCTTATTATGAAGGATGTCATTCACCTCTTTACTGCTCCTGATTTCACAGTCATTGACACTGAGGTGCAGATATTCAAAAGAGATAACAGCCTCAGCATTCTTGGCCTGAAGTTCTACTCTCAGACATACATACTTGATGCTCATCTATGGTCTTTTGGATGCCCACACATGAATACCATCTGTTAAGTTGATAACATATTAAACAGAATGAATTTATATTTTGGCAATTTGCACGGCACCGGGAGTAACATTTTGAAGCCGGATTTAAGTGTTCTGTGGTACCAAAGTCATATTTTCTTTAATTTGATGACATCTGCAGATTCTAAAGAAAATGATGCCTTACAGTTGAGGAAAAAGGAAGATGTAATTTCAGAGATGATTCAGTTGCCAGAAAACAGATTATGCATATGTATAAAATTATTAAAGTTGCATAGGGTGTCAAATGAACAAGAGCATGAGAAATCAAATTTTTAAAAAACTAGAACTTGTGTGGGTCCCTAAAATTGGGACTTCTAACTAAATAATAAAAAACAAAATAAATGCGAATGCAAAATAAAATGAAGTAAAATAATGAAATCTTTTAACAAGAGTCACATATTTTGAAGCAGAGACATTTGGGCATTATAAAAATATGATCACTTTGGGACACATCACCAAGATGGCAAGATAGGAGGTTCCTGACTTTCCTTCTTCCCATGGATGTACTACGTATATATAGCTACACATGAATCAATCCTGAGAGTAATCCAGAAACTAATAAACTTTGAGGAATGTATCAAAACAGGTAAGAAAGATAGACACACTGTGGCCATAAACAACACCCTCCAGCACAGTGTCTTACAATGGGGGAGAACTCTGAACTCAAGGGCTATATCACACATCTAGCACCCTAAATTTAAGGCTACCACATGAGGGGCAGTTCCCCAAACACCTAGCTCTGAGAGCCAACAAGGCTCAGCCATAGGACCATAGTAAACAAAGAAGTAGTTTCTAAACAGATGTATGAGCATTTCTCATAGCTCTCCCCTCCAGGCTCATACTTACCAATAATCACTTTTAAAATAAATGGACTAAATTTTCTAATCAAAAGACATAAAGTGGCTGCACAGATTAAAATTTTTCAAAAAGAAAAAAGACCCAACTCTATGCTGCCTACAAGAGACTCCTACCAGCTAGCTTTAAGAACACATATAGCCTGAATGTGAAGGGTCATACAAGATATTTCATGGTTTCCAAGTAGAAAATCTGAACAGACTAACATGAGTAAGGAGTTTGAAGCAGGAATCAAAAACATGTCAACAAAGAAAATCCCACAAAGAGATGACTGTACTGGTGAATTCTACCAAACATTTAAAGAAATTAATAACAATACTACTCAAATTCTTCCACAAAACTCAAGAATGGGGGTACGCATCCAAACTCATTTTATGAAGCCAGCATCACCCTGATACCAAAACCAGACAAGGACACTGTAAGAAAAGACAACTATAGGGCAAGATGCTTGACTAATAAAGAAGCAGAAATCCTCAACAAAATATTATCCACAACAAAAAAATCAACAGCACATTAAAAAGGTCATACACCATAGGGGCACCTGGGTGGCTCAGTTAGTTAAGCATCCAACTCTTGATTTCAGCTTAGGTCTTAATCTCAGGGTCATGAATTTAAGCCTTAAGAAAAAAATCATACACCATAATCAAGTGGGATTTAATCTGGGATGCAAGGATAGTTCAACCTACACAAATCAATAAATTTGATATCACATTAACAGAAGTAATGATAAAAATCATATGATCATCTCAATAAATAGAGAAAAAGCATTTGAAAAAAATCCAACATCTTTTTATGAAAAAAAATCTTAACAAATTTGGTGTGGGTGGAATGTAACTCAACCATAATAAAGGTCATATATGACAAACCCATAATAACATCACACTAAACAGTGAAATGCTTTCTCAGATGAGGAAAATCAGGAACAAGTTAAGGATGCCCAGTCTTGCCACTTCAACATATTACTGGAAGATTTAGCCAGAACAATTAGTCAAGGACAAAAAAAAAAAAAAAAAAAGGCATCCAAATCACAAAGGAAGAAGTAATGTGTCTCTGTTAGCAGATGGCATGGTCTTACACATAGAAAACCCTAAAGACTCCATCAAAAAACTATTAGGACTAATAAATGAATTCGGTAAATTTGTATGACACAGAATCAATGCACAAAAATTAGTTGTGTTTCTATATAGTAACAATGACATAATTAAAGAGAAATTAAAACAATACCACTTACAGTAGCATAAGAAAGAGTAATATACTTATAATAACTATAAATAAAAATAACTTTAACCAAGGAGGTGAAAGATCTATGGAGTTAACACTTAAACAACATGCGAATTGGGGGTGCTAACTCCCCACCGCATAGTTGAAAATCTGCATATAACTTTTGACTCCCCCCAAAATTGACTACTAATAGCCTACTGTTGATCAGAAGCCTTACTGATAACATAAATAGTTAACTAACACATATTCTGTGTTATATGTATTATATACTGTATTCTTAATAAAGTAAGCCAGAGGGGAAAAATGTTATTAAGAAAAACACGAGAGTCTTTCTGCACCACCCCAGGAGGAGTCCATACAGTGTTGTTCTGCATTCCTGTCATAACTTAAAGGGAAACTTTCACAAGGTCTAGAACCCTTGATGTCCTGCAAATGGAAGAAGAAGATGGCCCCAAATTCCTTGTAGCAGAAACCCACTTGGGTGGCACTAACCTTGACTTCAATGGAACAGTACGTCCACAGAAGGAAAAGTGATAGCATTTACATCCTAAATCTGAAGAGAACCTGTAAGAAGCTTTGGCTGTCAGCTCCTGTCATTATTGCCATTGAAAACCCGGCTGATGTCAGTGTCATATCATCCAGGAATACTGGACAAACTCATATAAACAGAGAGTAAAATCATGGTTGCCAGGGGCAGTGTGGGGAAAATGGAGATAGCATAAAAAAGATACAAAGTTTCAGTTATAAGATGAATAAATTCTGAAGATCTAATGTATAATGTGATGACCATAGTTACTAATACTGTATTGCATAATTGAAATTTGCTGTGAATTTATATATTAAGTGTTCTCACACACAAAAATGTTAACGATGTGAGGTGATGGATGCATTAATTAACTTGATTGGGGAAATGCTTTTACAATGTATGCATATATGAAATCATCACATTCTACACTTTAAAGATATTATAATTTTATTTGTCAATTTTACCTCGATAAAACTGGAAAAAATGTAGAAATATTGTCACTTTGATTATATATTTAACTTCATTTACTTCTGGCTTATTTTATTCTGATTAGTCTAGTTATCAATGGGTAAATCATCACCATATTAGGCTACACTGAAGTGTTATTTTTTGAAGTAAGTAGGATGTCCTATTGCTGTAGGAAAAAAAGTTATCCAATACATCCATCAGCATGCTGAGAACATATTTTTAGTGATATTTGGTGATTAGTCAGAATTCACATGATTCCAGAATTATAACAGGAAACTGTGACACAGCTTATTACCATATGCTTATGATCACAAAACTATTAGATATTAGTTTGTAATTTTATTTACAAATATTTGGCTAAGTAAAGGCATAGTAAGTGTGGTTAACTAATCACTAACAGTTCATAGAAAATTCAGTGTTTCTTTTGATTCAAATATTTGGAAAACTTTAACAGATGTAAATTATTTTTCTTTTTGTTTTATATAGTCAATGTTAATTAAGCGTGCTAATATCTTTTCTTCTTAGATAATCATTTTGGAATATATAATTGGCTAATTGTTTTTATTAAAGAGATAACTTTATAATATTTGCTATGATAAAGCCATCATTAAGTAGACACCACCACCTTTCCTTTGCAGATGGCCTTAGTTTTACGATCTCCTCAAATAGCATCACCTCACAAATTTAATTTTGATGCCAGCCTGGCCAGTATGAAGCCATTCAGGAATATTTTTATAACCAGCGTAAAACCTTTAGTATATGTGTGTGAGAGAGAAATTACATCAAAAAGCTAATTTTACTCATATTTCTCCAAATGTTTCAGGACATATTAAGAATGGCCACAAGTTTCTGGGATATGTTAACTCAAACTGGATTTAGAAAATTTATATAGACAAACATTCATATCATTTTGCCTCATTTCTTATTGCTTTTTATAAATCTAAACTTCAACTGCTGGAGTGTTGATAGAAGAATCATTTGTGAAACTTTTTGCACCCTATGCCAGTAGTTCTCAAATTGTTGTTACCATATTAGCAACCTCAGCGTCACCTGGGAACTGGTTGGAAATGCAAATTCTTAGGCCTTCACCCCAGTCCTGCTGAACGAGAATGTCTAGGAGTGGATTCAGCAATCTATATTTTAATAAGCACCCTATTTTTCTCTTACAGGTGTTTAAATTTGAGAACCACTGCCCTATGCTATACCCAACCCCGGAGGTAACAATTTTTCAAAAGAGGACCTCCCAAGTGATTTTGATGCACTGTTCTATAAAATGAAATGTTACTCAAAAATCTTAATTGTTCTACTCATTTTCATAGAAAGAGATTAATTTTTCCCTATTTGACATTTATTAAAATGCTTAAGGATCTATGCATAAAAATTTTAACTTTGTGTCTGTGTACTTTTAAAACAGAGTTCTTTCTGCATAGAAGTCCTATTAGATGATACTATAACGATGAATACTAGCACTTAAGAAAGTGAAATATGGCAATTTATGGTCATTTAGGTGACTTCTGAAAACTGTCAGACCAAGACAATTTTAATTAGGAGTTTGAACAGATTTGTCTAAGGAAATGTTTTGTAGACACATGCTGCAAATGGAACATAAACATCATTGCTTGGTTCTCCTTCCCTTCACTCACATTACATCAACTAGAAAAAAAAAAATTCCCCCAAAGTAGCCTCACCAGTTAATTTCATACCTGGCTGCACAGAAAATGCTAAATAGAAAGGATCTCTTTAAGTAATAAGGACAACAACTATAACCATACTGGCAATTGGTGTCATATTTTCTTTAGCCAGAGAAATGAAGCATGAATTTGCAAGGGAAATTTGAGTTAATTGTCATTTATCTAATATGCTACCATATCCTGGGCTGTAGCACCAATGATGAGGCAATGATCACTGCAGATGAATTGCAAGTATCTATTATCAAGGCATAGGTAAAAACATTATTTTTAAAATAAATCTGAGTGATTAAGCCAAATGTAGTCTATTTCTTATATCACTTGTGTTAATGCTTAAATATTAACTGAAAATACATGTTCATTATTAAAGTAATGGAGGGGGCGCCTGGGTGGCTCAGATGGTTGAGTGTCTGCTTTCAGCTCAGGTCATGATCCTAGGGTCCTGGAATCGAGCCCCACATCAGGCTCCTGGCTCAGCGGGGAATCTGCTTCTCCCTCTCTCTCTGCCCCCCCACCAGCTCATGCTCTCTCTCTGTGCCTCAAATGAATAAATAAAACTTAAATAATAATGATAATAATAAGGTAATGGAGAATAATATTTTAAATACTGAGTCTATTCAGAAATATCTAATAATGCTTTAGAAATCATTTGTTTCAGCCCTGGTCCCTATAGTGAATATATCACTCTGGGTATACACACACAAAATAAGAATGCAAATTCAAGTGGTCATAAAATACTTGCAAATCATTCACATCTGTGTCAAGATGAGAATGTGCCCTTGAGGAGACATGTAAATTGCATCGCCTTTGTCTCCTGTTCTCATCTCTTGCTTGCTCAGCCATTGAATGTTACTGCCACAGAAATCCATGGAAACATACTCTTACAAAGTACTTCATTTCACTGCAGGTGATGTGAATGAAAAGCAAGCTCTTAGCAGATGTCACAAAATGATTTTAGGATGATGACGAGGAAGCAAACAAAGTGTAAGAAAGAGAGAAATTTAAAAAATAAAAATGGGCTCAGTTTGGGGCACCTGGAAAGCTCAGTCGGTTAAGCGTCTGTCCAACTCTTGATTTTGGGGGTCATGACCTCAGGGTCTTGCGGGAAGTCTGCTTGATGATTCTCTCCTTCTCCCTCTGCCTGCTCCCCCCTCCTGTGTGCTCTCTCTCTCAAATATATAAATCTTTTTTTAAAAAAGATCAGTTTTTAAGCATATTAAATTAGGGAATAGAAAGACCACAAAGTGAAGAGAAAAATAAAGAAACAGAAGTTGGAGTTTAGTATAGTATTAATTACTTTATTGTCGTTGTCATTGTCAGGAAGGAAAAACTTTAGGATTAGTAATTGTGGCCCATAAATTAAACTGATAAAAGACAAATTAACAGGAGAAAGGACAAAGTTTATCTACATAGGTTCGTGGAAGCTCACAAGGGAAGTGGCACATGAAAGTGGCTAGAATTTAGAGATCATATACCATTTTAGCAGGAATGGGACAGGGGAAGAAAGGTCACTTAAAGAAAAAGCAAATGACTTTTAGGAAAAGACAAATGAACCCCTAGAACTTCTAGGGGAAGTATGATAGTGTTGTGATCATGGTTTGTTTATGCAATTTCTCACTCAGTTGCTGACTTCTCCTTTCCAGTAATAGGCATAAATTTCCCTTGAAGGGAGATTTATGGCAGTTGAATTTTATTTTTGGAAGGCTCTACTTTTAGGTGGGTAAGGGGGGTAGCGTTCAGAAAAAGCCTTTCTACTGAGAATCTGTTGATTCTCAAGTGTCTTCAGCTCAAAATAATTTTTATGCCACAGTGGTATATTCTGTAACCCTTCATCATTTTATCTTTTCATTAATAGTCCCGACTAGCACCAGGTGAAGAAAGAATAGAGGGGGGAAAAGTGTAATTATACTTCTTGCTGTCATCAATCAGGGATACTTGGCATTCACATTTATTGTATTCCTGAGGGGATTTCTATCATACCTGTTAATTAATCATCTTTAATTTATTACAATCTTTTTACATTGAATTCTTTTTCTTTCCAGACATTTAGTCAGCAACAAATCTAATAATAGCAAAAACAAGAATCTGTTTCAATTTAGCACTCTTCAGGTTTCTTCTGATAGTGTACGAACCTCTATTTTCCAACAGTTATGTGAAGAAAGAGTCCTATCAATGGAAGAAAGCAATGACAATGATAATGATAGAAGATGATAAAATATGCATATACTTGGAAAAATGGATGATGCTTTAATTTTTCAAGAATTTTATACTGCCTAAGTCACTCATATTGTTCTTTGAAAAATCAATTACTTTATAAGGTATGCATGATTTTTAGTCACTGAAAATCAGTGTAATCATACAGACAAAACAAAATCACTGGCAATGTACTTAAAAAAAATAAATAGCATAGTGGAATGATTTTTAGTTCCCTGCCCTTGGTATAGCAGTCTGCCTATGGAATCAGAATTAATATATCAATGTGTTACTTATTTATTCAAAAAGTTTATGGCATATGGAAAAAAAACCCCGGGTGGAAATCCATTTTAGTCACCTGGAGAGAAATATCTGAGCTAATAGAATATTCTGTTAATTAAAAATTCTAAAATGTCAAGCAAAGCTATTTAGTTCTAAATTACAGTTTCCTGATTTGAACAACATTCTAAATGCAATGTGATTAGAAGCTCTCTTTCTTTTGTGTCTCAGTTGTTTCTCAACACAATCAATTTGACAAGTATCCCAGGAGTTACCCCTCCAGCAGATGCTTCTCTGTACTGTCTCAATCAGCTGTCCAGAGCTCCAGAAAATGAAGATAAAACAATTTCACACTTGTCCTTAAGAGTCTCAGACACAGTGTCTATTAAATTATTTTCAAATGTAGGTATTATTTTCACAAAGCAGATGTTGTTCTAATGAAAATATAAGTATACAAACATATGAATAATGCCATGGGTTTCCAAAGGCTATATGGTTGCTTTTAAAAAGTCTTAAAATATCTATAATACTGGCTTTTGGTATCTTTTCTCTAACTTTAATAGACAATTTTTTCTAAGCATAATATCATGAAGAATACTAATCAATTGAACAAATTAAATTACTCCAAGAAATAAGTTTCATTTCTTACTCTGAAACAATCCATTAAACAACCCATAATTTGCTAAGGTAAATGCAGGGAAATTGCTACATTTTGCTGGAAATACTGTGATAATTTCGAACATGCACTTTTTAATAATCTAACCTGTAGTCATACTGGTTTAGTTTTACTTTAGCAGACACAATAATGAGAACAAACTGAAAAGATGTCTTGAATTTTTCTTAATCATCATTTAAAACATAGCAACAACTTACATTTTTACCACAGGCAGTAGATTGGGGGGGGTAGAATAATTTTCAAAGAAAGTAGACTGGATTTCACGTTTAAGGAAATAAAAATGTTTTATAATGCAATGAAATCTTCAGTGATTTAAAAATGTTTTAGTAAAGGTGCACTTGACCTTAAATCCACATTACTGATTAAAATTGCCAACTGGAAGATCAAGAATATTATTAGTTATTTGTAAGTTTTTGGAGAAGTCTCTTACTTGGTAACAGAAAATTAACCAATTTTTACTAGTCAGCCAAATCAAAGCACCCATTCCTATGCACTCCTTCTCATTCTACTCTCATGGTCAATTCAATATTTCAGATATTTGAATTCAATATTTCTAGTAAATAGATATGACAGAACCTTATAAGTTGGATTAGCCATGTAAATATGTAAATATAGCATTTACAATAAAAGTCCTGCTTAGCCATCAACAGTATCTCTTTCCCTGATAAATATATGCTTCTCAAACTCAGAGCATAGCAGCTCAGAAAATCAATGGTGTTCAGTATATGTACACTCAGATCATTAATCCCGTCATGGAAGGGCAAAGAACAAAGCATGATAATTTTGCATTAAAAATGTATATTGTCCTGATTTAAGATTCTTTCAAAAATTTCCATTTGGGGGCGCCTGGGTGGCTCAGTTGGTTAAGCAACTGCCTTCGGCTCAGGCCATGATCCTGGAGTCCCAGGATCGAGTCCCGCATCGGGCTCCCTGCTGAGCAGGGAGTCTGCTTCTCCCTCTGACCCTCCCCCCTCTCATGCTCTCTCTCTCTCTCTCTTTCATTCTCTCTCTCAAATAAATAAAATCTTTAAAAAAAAATTTCCATTTGATATTTCTGAATCTATGAACTACCCGTTTTTCTTAAAGAAAGGTAGCAATGATTAAATATGATGTAAGAAAATTTAAGATAAACATAATATTTTCTCAACTCCCTAAACAGTAATGTAATATATTACTTATTGTCTTTGTTTGCCTTCCCTCAGAGTAAACCTGGAGGCGAGGTTTCCAGCAAAATTAGTTTATTTGGAAGATGACCATAGGAGAAACCAATAGAGGAGTAGGAATTGTCACTAAAGTGTAGACTATCAAACTAGTATAACTGTAGGCAACCGGAACTAAATCCCACTCAGAAACTCTGAGAGCCAGTGTAGGATAGAGACCCAGAGTAAGTCCGCTTAAAGGGCTGGAGAACCCAACTTCCCACCAGCACTCATTCATCTTTGGCTGAGGGCTGTTTGGGAGGAGCCAGTTAATCCCCTGGCTCTCCCAGCCTGAACCAGAAGTGGGGAGAGAGAGTGTCCTCTTTCCAGTAGAGAAACCCCTCTGTTATGACTTTTTTGATATGTCTAACTTGACTAGACTCTAGTCCTCACTTAGATGTAATTAAAGTGCCTCTTCATTGACTTTAAATAAAGATGATCTTGGATAATCTGTCTGGTCCTGACTTTACATGTGGACCTGAGGCTTCCCTGAGAGAGAGAAGAAATTCTGCAGGTACACAAGGGCTTTGACCCTTGTTCATATGTCCCAGCCTGCTGTATGCTCCCTTTCCTGACTCTGCCTGCCCTATGGATTTCAGACTTGCTTCACCCACTCTTACAATTGTGTAAGCCATGCCAATGCTTGGAGAGAGAGAGAGATATACTGATTCTGCTTCTTCTTCTTGGTTCAAACTTGACTGATATGTCCTCTGCCAAAGATGCAAAGATACAGTTGCTAGCAATTGAAAATTGAGCTGATGTGCATGGAAATGATGTGTGAAGTTGATATAGGCAGGGCACTGATACATTCATAGCCCATGTTAAATTCATTCCATCTTATCAATGATTTCCCAAGGTGACTGCTAGTGACATTCTCTAAAAGACAGATCTACATTAAAAGGTTTAGTCATATACACTATAGTAACTGTGCTGTTTTGGTCCTGAGGATGCAACTGATATTTATCATCTTCCCTCCATCATCTACTTTGGATATCCCTCATCTTTAAGTTAGTTGCCAACTTCACTTGCCTGCCTCATAGGGTGTCCCAGATCCTTTATCACTGAGGGGTGTGAGCCCTGGTTGTGGCATCATTGTCATGCTGTAGTTGACTTGGCCCTAATGATTCTTTAGAAGTAATACAATGGAAGTTGAGGTCAGAAATTGAGGAGGACAAGTCGTATGCCTCAGATGTTACTTCTTCATGATCTCCAATCAAAGGTACTTTGACATCCTCTAGCAAGAGCAAGAAAGCTACTTATGCCAGCCTAGAGGGTTCATGGAAATCTAGGGGTTCAAGATTCTCAAGTGCATCCCCTGAGGTGTCCCTATTTCAGGGATCACTCCTTCCTTATCAGTGTCATTACTTTTGCATAAAAATATATTGGGTATATCAATGCAGTTTTTCCTGTTAATTTTGTTGGAAGAGGTCATCAAGAAAATGCTGGTTGATCTACAAACTGGGCCTGAGTGATAAGAGGCTCCTCACACCCTCTGCTATCCTTGGAATGCACATTCTGCTCACCATTTCCACAGTGGGAGCTGTTTTAAAGGACACTGTCTTGAGAGAGCAATGTGTTGTTGAGACCATCTGGACTGAATACATGACTGAACTCAGTTAAAGCGTCTACATAAATTTTAAGAATCTGTCAGGTAGAGGAAGGGCTCTATTGGTCTTGTGGCCACCCAAGGCAAGCCTCGTATGTAAGTTTCCTTGCTTACTAAACCTGTCCCTTACCAACCTAGCTCTCCCGGCCCTCCACATAAGGAGAGGTGTCAGAGTGGTGGTGGTGGTGGCGGGGGTTGGGGGGAGACTTGTAGTTTCAGACTTCACTCGGGAAGTTCCTAAGTGTGCAAACCAACAAATTCTCACAATCAGATTATAGGCTGGGTTTCTGCACAGTCTGTCTTGTGGCTGCAGGAGTTAAGGACCTCACTGCTACAGAGAAGCCTTGCGAGTTTCACGTTGTGCTCTGAATTCGTAGATGGCTGACTAAAACCTGCTTGTTTGTTTGTTTGTTTGTGGTTTCTTTCAGGGAATCAATAGCAGTCAGTAAAAAACTTCTATCTTTCTTATAATTTAATCTCCACTTGTAGCTTTCAAACGTTAGAGATTCTATATAAGACCGTGCATCCTCTTTTACCTGCTTTGTTTCAAATCACCATGCCAGAGAATATTATTATCTCCTTACTACTGGTAACAGTGTCTTTGGTTTTAATCTGGCTGAAAAGTGATCAAATTCCAGAAGCCAATCCTGAGGCTTTGCTTCCTAGGACAATAAATGGTATCATCTGTCTTATATATGGTTCCCCCAGAAACAGAGCCTGAGACAAAAAGGTAAGTGCTAGTAGTTATATAATAAAATATCATAGAAATATTGATAGAGAACAATACATAGATTTGAATATTAGATAGAATTGATATAGAAAGGCAAAAAAATTCAGCAAAGAGTACATTATCAATCAAGTTGTAGTATTTAGGAAGTAATATGGAACAAACACCTCAACATTCTACCAAATGAGTAACGGAGCTGCCAAATTATGTACCAGCTTCTATCATTCACTGGTCGGGCTGATGGGGAAGTGTCTCTATTTCCCCAAGTTCTGACTTATAATTCACATAGCTAGTGCATTCTCCTTTAACAAGAGAAAGCCCTTATGCAAAGAGGCACAGGTGCTGAGACTTGATAGACAAGTAGGCCCACAAAATTCAAAATAAAATAAACACTGTAAGTAACTAGGAGAGAAGGATAGGGCACCGGTATCGGTCATATTTACCTTGAAATATAATGTTGTATGTTCAACATAATATCTGTCAATCTTTGATTACTTGGAAAGGTAAAATATGTATTTGCAATGATCATTAAGAAAGCACAGTAACAACTTTTGGTGGAGTCATTGGGAACCATTATTCATGGTGGATGATGCAGCACCATAAATAATGATGTATACAACATCAACATTAAATAAATGCTAAAAAGAACTAAAGGGGTAAGAAGATATACATTACAGTTTTAATACAAGTATCATGAATATGGGACAGGAAAAACTTTTGAAAAAATTAATATAAACAATTGAATTAGCATATGAGTGATTTTCATTCAACTGGGTCATCACCACATTAATATTATTTTTTAAAAGTCTTTCTTATCTCAGATTCATAAAGGCATTTTTGTGTCCAAAAATATAAAATATATAATTGATGTAAAATAGGCTTTTATGCAGGATGTAAAGTAGAAATTATTTTTCCTTATTTTTAATACAACTGTCTTTCTTAGAACCATTTGGATCCATTCTAGGATGTCCCTAGGCAAATATTTTTGCATGACTCCCGTTTGAATGACGTAGAATGGTAGACGTAGAATGGTTTTATGATGAAAATTTAGAATAATGGATAAAGATATTTAAGTATTTACTTACTGTCCTGCCAATGCTTGTGAAGATTCTTTGTAACATATAGGAACTATCTTTACTATCTTTTACTGCCCAGATCCAGGAAACAACTTTTTGTCTTCTTTATTGTTAAATGTGTGTATGTCCCATTGTGAACAAAAGGGTACCAATGAAGTTATTACTTGTAATGTCATGGTACTTGGGAACTTTTGAAACTAGAACTTTCTTGCCTCTTCAGTTTCTTTTATCATTGATTTCACACACCACCAGGGAGCGTAGGTAAGTAGCTGTAGGCAGAGTACAAAAAGCGGTCCCATTCAGGAAGGAATGTCCATCCTCCTCTAGCAAGGCTTAGGACTGACTAGAGAGAAGATAACCATATCTATTAAAGTCAAGAGAAGCTATTACTTTAATGAATCTTTTGGCTTTGTGGTGTGGCTCAAAGAGAGACCAGGACATAGTTGATGAGGCCTTTATATCCCTATTGATTGGTCACTGTATGTGGACAGGCTGGGAATGGGTGTGAACTTGGTGAGAGTACCTTTCTTTGGCTGAGGCCATCTCTGAAAGGAGGGGACAACAGGGGCTACATGCAAGCAGACCTCCCATCAGCTGGGTTACTTAGGGAGTGTTTCATTCATGAAGGGGGAATATGGACAGTACATCACAACATCCCCCACAGGCATTTTTTTTAAATGAAATTCTATCGGTTATAGATACATGGTCATGAAATTTGATTTTTTAATTTTGATGATATATGCACCATATCCACTAAGCTTTTTTATTAAATCAAATAAATGTGGAAACTTTGATCCAATAACTATGAGTTACTTATTTTATGTTGAACCAACATATTTTTGTTTGAAAAATATCCAACATCATCATAATATATTTATTTTTATGCATTTAAAACTTTGTTTTGCTGCTTTTATGTTCATAATTATGATCATCTACAATTTATCCAATATTATGGTTATGCTAGTTTTTTTAATTACTTAGAATATTTCTTATTTAATAGTCTCAGAAAAGATATTATGAAATAGTAGGTTAACTGTCTCTGAATATTTGTTGAAACTAACAAAACAGTAAATGCTGTTTTACTTGGTTCCTTTGTGGCACTATTTGTACTGGTTTAATTTTTTTAGTGGATTCTACAATCTCTTCTGCATGTTTATTAATGTCTTTTTTCATGGTGACATGGGCACCAAGCAAATCTGAAGGAATAATGGCTATCAAAAACCAGTACTGATACAATAGTGAATACTCAATTAAATGATTCCCACTGTAATGTGACTAATTTCCATTTCCCTTTGTCTTTTATTCTATTACTGACTCGCCACTCAATTTTGGCCACTGTAAATTTAATCTCTCTTGTTTGTAGAAATAGCTTTTTGTTTTTCCTTAGTTGACAGGTGTGCCTGAAAAGTTACCTTGAATAATTATTAGTCAGATTATCTTATATATTGAATATTACATCTCAAAATGATGCTATCAAATTGAATCTATCTTTTCTTAAAAAAGAAAAGGCAGAAGTTGTGATTAGCACTGTTGTTTGTTTTCCAACCCCAGAAATGCTATTTCTAGTATGCAAGACCTAATTGTAATTAAATGATAGTCTTCCTGGTTTTCACATTTTTAAGTTGGTGAAATTATTTGATGTCCCAATAAAGGTCTAACAGGTGCTTAGACATATGAAACATATTATATATAGTCAATGATTGAAAACCAAAAAATAAAAATTCTATGAAGTATGAGGTCCTGGTCTAAAGTCTTTATGATAATACGTATCTGTATGTATGGTTGTCTGGCATTCTAATATCTAAAGATGAGATTATACTTATGCTATACAAATTAATTATGCTTTCATTACATCCAACATATGAAACCAAAGTGTGTATATACTGTTTGTATATGGTATGAACATCAACAGTAATTTATGTCATAGTAATAATTTTGAAGCAGCATAAGACAGTCTGTAAAAAAAATACTATCATGTAAAATCTTCATGTTTTAATGTATTTTATTGTAATCTAGTTTTTGGAAAATTACTGATCAGTGATTCATGTTTGTAGTAACTTCATTAAAATAAGAAGACAACAGACTATTCCTGACCTGCCAGGGAAGATTGTTTTTACTGTACTTTGTCAGAAACTTGTAACTGTAACTGAAGATCTTTTAAGTGAAAGGAGAGATAAGACAGGGGCACCTGGGTGGCTCAGTCGGATGAGTGTCCAGCTTTTGATTTTCAGCTCAGGTCATGATCTCAGGTTCTTGAGATTGAGGCCCAGGTTAGGCTTGCACTCAGCAGGGAGTCTCCTTCTCTCCCCCTCCCTCTGCAGATTCCCCATCCCATCCCCCTGCTTGAGTGCCCATGTGCTCTTTCTCGCTCTCTCTCTTTCTCTCTAAAATAAATTAAAAAAAAATTTTTTTAAAGAGAGAGAGAGAGAGACCAAAGTAGCAGATACAGTTTGTTTTACTCAGTGTGGGCTGCCTGTTTCAGAGTAGGGGGTGGTCTAAGTTTGGAAATAAAAACAAATAGGTAAATGAAGATATATAATAAACTTGCCACAAATCTAGTTCTTAGAAGTTTACTAAGAAATTAGTTATGATTTCTTTCAACTGCACTCTATAAATGTTTTATTTCTATGAAAGAACTCTTTGTTGTTATTGCACTTGTGGGATTTTTTTTTCTTTTAAGTTTTCCTTCACATTATCATCTTTTATTTGAGTTAATTCATGAAACAGTTTAAATAAGTCAGCACACTTCTTAATCCTTTCAAGATGTCAAATAACTGAGACGCTTAGTGAATGATGAGTGTCTTGAAAAGCATAAGATAGAATGATTTAGATTATCCGATTCTAAGCTATTATTTAATATAGCTATATGAAAATCATTGTCAAAAAGCTGAACCTTCTGACGCAGTAATACTCAGAAACAACTGTATAAATCCGTTAGACTTACAGCTTCAAGATGTAGAAAAATAGCGTAGAAAAATTTATTGAAATAAATTCTAATCAAACAGCAAATATAAATAACTGTGGATTAAAAATTAGTGCACAACAAACAGATAATGCAATGTTACTATACTTAATTATTTTAAAGTAAGTATTATCAGATAATAATTCAAATGAAATAAATATATATTAGTTTAAATAGATATTAAAATGGATTTCATACTCCACATTGAATATAAAAGTACTTTTTGATTATTTATACGTGACTGATTTTTAAAAATTCTAACATTATGAGAAAAATGTAAAGACATTTTTAAGAAGCATCTAGAATTAAAAAAAATCGAGTTTTAAGCAACATATCCATAGGGAAAAAACATTTAAAATGTTCTAAAAAATAAACCTAGGTTATTATAAAACAAGGAGTTGGTAGAACTGATATTAAATACAGACTTTGAGCAGAGTAAACTCCAAGTTCTTTTTTTAAACTCTAAGTTCTTACATAGCTGGTTGTAGTGATATGACTCAATTATGACTAGCAAATAAATAAAATAATGTTAATAGGAATTAAAACAAAATTGAATCTCAAGTGATTGAACCAAGATTTGTAATTGTCTTACCACTGTAATTGTACAATACAATTAGTTATTTGTAAGCACGAAATAATTCTGAAATATTGTGACTCATTCTAACTGGAAAAAAATATAAACATTAAGATTCCCAAAAAAGTAGTAGTTGCCTTAATACCTGCAACAAAAATGTTATGAAGAAATAGATATTATTAAAATATTAGCTATCCAAATATTATAAAACTTGTGGATGAAAATTGGATAATATTTTCACATATGATAAAAAATGCACTAAGAAGTGTTTAGAATTAGTCTTTTTTAGCAATTCGATGACTTTTTTTTTAAACCAAACCTAGTTAATCCTGAAATACAAATAACAGGCTCTAATGACATCTAGTAGGCATGTGATCAAGTAAATACATGACTGGCTTTTAAGTAGCACTCAATTCTTCTCTTTCATCATCCTTTACTCCTCATAAATTGCCTCTGCTCTAATTCATTCCCGGTGAAGATCAAAGGCAAAGCCTCTCCATTTTAAAATAGTAAGTGAAGAAGCGATAACCTTGATTAATTTGACTCAAGCCCATGGGTTGAAGCAATTTCTTAAAAAGCAGAAATCTTGAATTTGTTATAAAGTCAGCATATATGAATAGGGTGAGTTTTCTTAGGTCTGTTCCTTCTGTGTATCCGGGGTAAAAACACATTGGCTTTTTGACATTGACATCTCCCCTCTTCGGATTCTGTGTCATCCGGATAGCTACTGGGGTGTGCCTGCTGCCTATACTTGGTTGAAGATCAGGGCTGACGTCTAAGTTATCCATTTGGAGGCACTAAAACTACCTTGCTCACTCATTCTTCCTTTAGGTCTCTGATTCCATTGCTTTTTTACTAAAATAGACATACTTGACTTTCACTGAATGAGAAGTTTCAAGTTTCACGTTGGGACTCAAAAATCTATAAATTGGGATTTGTAGTACTTTTATTTTTAGGACATTTTAACTGATTCATTCAGCTAATTTAAGGAAGATTTTCCTCAAATGGCCCAGAGAAATTTATAGAGTTCTGGAACTGAATTATGAGACTAAGAACAAACCAGGAATAAGGTATTCTGTGGCTTATTTTGCCATGTCCCCTGTACTTATATTTTCACTGAAGACATTGAAAAAAGAAGAGGTGGATGACTGAAATCATATTAGGGATATATCCTGAATTCTTGCAAATATTTGGGAATAACTTTATAAATATTTTTTTTTAAAGATTTTATTTATTTATTTGGGAGAGATATTTGAGAGAGAGAGAGAATGAGAGATAGAAAGCACGAGAAGGAAGAGGGTCAGAGGGAGAAGCAGACTCCCTGCTGAGCAGGGAGCCCGATGCGGGACTCGATCCTGGGACTCCAGGATCATGACCTGAGCCGAAGGCAGTCGCTTAACCAACTGAGCCACCCAGGCGCCCCGGGAATAACTTTATAAATATTTTACTAGAACACAATATATAATAGTCATGGGAAGAAGGGATATCATAGTGATTTGGTGAAATAGGTATTACTACTTTGCTAATCTTTAGGTTAGCATTGATTTCAGATACTTACAGAGCATTTACTACATTTTAGCTATTATAGTAAGACAGTTATATAAGACAAGTACTGTTCTGGTAGATCACAATTATGAAGGTTAGTTAATAAGTAAAATAGAGGATGGTAACTGTTTACACTTACCTCTATTATCAGTACTTCATGTTCACAGTGAAGACTCAAGACCCTGAAAAATCACAAAGAATATTCTTAACCATTGAAATATCATATAATCTTTAATATAATTTTAATATTCAGATTATCTTATGTAAAGTGATGATTATTTAAATATCTTTATTCCATACAAAGAAGTTATAATAACCCTCTATTCTCCAGAATGCCACCATTAACTGGTTTTGGAGGTTAATCATAGAACCAACTAAAGAAAAAAAGAGACAGGGCAAAAATATTGAAGGAGAAGTACCAGTGAAGCTCTGACCGAGGAGATGAGAATAAGGGGAAAAGAGAATTTCTTTTCACGCGGTAACTAAAACTTTAGCTGAGCTTTTCAGTAAATGTGTTTATTGAACACAATATTATTTAAATGATTTGTTTCCTTTTTTCACTTACTGATATATAATCTTCTTAATTTTTTAAAAGATTTCATTCATTTGAGAGAGAGATTGAGAGCACAAGAGGGAGGAGGGGCAGAGGGAGAAGCAGGCTTCCCGCGGAGCAGGGAGCGCGATGCGGGGCTCCATCCCAGGACCCTGGGATCATGACCTGAGCCGAAGGCAGATGCCCAACCGACTAAGTCACCCAGGTACCCTCTTCTTAATTTGAAATTAAGATTGTTTCATTACAGCTGTTAATATTATATTGTTTAAAATACAACAAATACTGTTACTCTTTTAAGATGTTTAACTTAAAACAAAACTTTCATTTTTTTTTTCTTTCTTTCTTTCTCAGAAGCCACAGTGGGGACAAAAGATCTTACCTCTTGTATTTTAAAAAATTCTCTCAAGGCATAGCATACAGTGTTTGTAACCACATGTCTGGCATACAGAGTCCAGAGATCCTCCATAATCTGTGAGCCCCAGTCAGTAGAACAGTGATTTAAAACAATTAATCAGATTAGGCTAAGGGATGTTGGACAGTGAGTGGAACCAAAAAAGACTTTCTCTGTCTCATTTTCCCTGTATCTAAGATGAAGAACTTAAATAGCACGTTTCCTGAAGAATGTATTGGTGATTTTCTTCTCACTGTAGGGTAGGAAGGCTAAGATTTCTGTTTTACCCTTATTGCTATAACATCTGTTTGATATAGATTAGCGAATCCCAACTATTGACAACTGCATCATATAATTCAAACTACAAATTTGCCCATCTTCTTAGCATAGTTTTTTTGATTCCTATTTCTTCATGCAGTCTAAGTCTAAGCATAGGACAGAAAAACACAGTCATTTGAGCAGGAAAACTCTGCTGAAAATAATTATTAATATGAGATTGGAGTAATGGAAAAAAAA
Organism: Callorhinus ursinus; assembly: GCF_003265705.2. Classification (NCBI taxonomy): domain Eukaryota; kingdom Metazoa; phylum Chordata; class Mammalia; order Carnivora; family Otariidae; genus Callorhinus; species Callorhinus ursinus. The sequence continues at coordinate 46,819,927 of NW_027397064.1, forward strand.
AGAGGAAATAAACTGAAGAATATCTTAGGAGTGGTGGGGAAAGAGTCCCCAAGTAAGGAGAAATTTAGAAGAGATGAATTCTCCCCGAGGATGGGATTCACACTGGAGAGAATATGGGTCCAGCCCCTGGGTCTCACAGTAGTTCACTGGATTGTCCTTGGCCAATGCTGCTTTACAAAGGGACAAGACTGATGGTTCAAGAATGAACTGTTTTGAGGTCAAGGAAATGTGACTGGAAGCGAGTGGAAGGGAGACAGGTTGTTTGCCGTCAAACTTGATGGTAAATCACAAGAAGTGTCATGTGTTCCTGAATTCAGAGGGAAGGTGGCTTTGGATGCAAGTTGGAGCACTCGCAAAACTCACCAGCTGCTCCTGGGATACAAATGAACTCACATCTGGGAACGTGCACAAGGGGAGATGCTTAATAAGAATTGCAACCAGCACCACCAACTGCCTGAGGGGGAGATGTGCTAGGATGCACCCCCCTTAGCACTGCACTAAGGATGGCAAAGCAAAACAAAGGAGGGAGGGGCTATGATAGCATCCCTAATTTCCATATCTTACTGTTATCAATGGCAAACATTATTTTAATCAGTTTTCCATTATTTCATATCAGAACATTAAAGGCTACTGTACTGAACAATATGTGGAACAAGCGGGGAGATATGGAAAATGATTAACTACATTAATAAGCAGTTAAAACAAAAGAATATTTACACACAGATGTTAATTTATCCAGATCATTAAGCCTGAAGTACATTATCAAATCTCTAGTGTTAACTGAAGTTGGAGAAGAATCCTACAGTGTTCCTGTTGACCTATTGATCATGTTAACCATATAGGTGTATGTTTCTGTTTTCCTTAAAATATTGTAGGTACACTTCGTAAATACACTCTTTCCCAAGCCTATTCAACTTTACCACAAAACTTGCTTGTCCAATTTTCCTTCAACTGAGTGTTACAACAAAAACTGTTACAAAGTTGTACCAGGGTAATTTGGGAGCATATTTCCAACTGATAAGTCGCAGATTTATAATTATTATGGGCAGATTTATAGTTGAAACACAGACGTAACCATTGGTTTCATGTAAAACCTCAAAATCTGTATCTGACCACAGAGATTGACAGGCTGCTGGACAGCCGGAAACAAATGGACACAAACATCCCTATTTTAGTTTTTGTGTTTACTGCCTCAGATGTGCTAGACTACTTAGAGATATTCAAAACAAATAATAATGATGAAGACAAGAAAGCAATTCCATTTTCTCCACTTCAGGTAAAATAAAGTTAATTTTGAAAGACTTTATAAAGAAATTCACAAAAAGAAATGAAATACTATCATTAAATCCTTCTGTACATTTTAATAATTACCAGTTTAAGATATTCTGTAGTATATTAAGGATTTTATACATATATATAAAAATTTCCCTCCAAAAAACTGCTCATAACAAGATGTTTTTAAAGACTGTAATTACTATTTATTTCACATTCGAAATTGGAGGAAAGTAGAACATTACTATTTTTAGACTCATAAAGCGATAACCTTATTCTGGTCTATATCTATGTACATCTATATGTGTATATTTATCAATGTGTTTTCAAAGCAAGATAAATTACTTGATCTAGTAACATAAATAACTTTTTATTTCCATGGCTGGGCTCAGAGTTTATTCCAAATTAGAATTTTTTTGAGGCACCTGGGTGGCTCAGTTGGTTAAGCATTCTACTCTTGATTTTGGCTCAGATCATGATCTCAGGGTTGTGAGATTGAGCCCCCTATAGGGGGAGGGGGGCTCCACACTCAGCAGGGAGTCTGCTTGAGACTTTTTCCCTCCACCCCTCCCCCCACTCACAAGTGTGCATACTCTCTCTCTCTCTCTCTCTAAAATAAGTAAATAAATCTTAAATTAGAATTTTCTTTTTTTTTTTTTTTTTAAAGATTTTATTTATTTATTTGAGAGACAGTGAGAGAGAGAGAGCGAGCACATGAGAGGGGGGAGGGTCAGAGGGAGAAGCAGACTCCCTGCTAAGCAGGGAGCCCGATGCGGGACTCGATCCCGGGACTCCAGGATCATGACCTGAGCCGAAGGCAGTCGATTAACCAACTGAGCCACCCAGGCGCCTAGAATTTTCTTATTCTAGGATTTTATGTGTTGTATGTCTCCCTTCATAGGAAAAGCTTTAAGGGGAATAACTGATACAATTGATCGCAAAATAAAAAAAGATGGCATGATTTGCAATTTCATGAAGTTATTTAGAAAAACATAAAGGGAATCCAACAGATTCTGTGATTACTGTTTAGAAGAACCAGACATTATGGAAGATATACTTCTGTGTAGAAACAAGAAAAATAACCTGAACAATTGATTTTCCTGATTGTTTTGTTTAGTGATACTGAAGTACTGAAAAAAGAGAGAAAGAAAGGTGGAATGTGGGATCTTTTAAAATAAGGAAAATAGGGGCACCTGGGTGGCTCAGTCAGTTAAGTGCCTGCCTTAGGCTCAGGTCATGATCCCGGGGTCCTGAGATTGAGCATCACATAGGGCTCCCTGCTCAGCGGGGAGTCTGCCTATCCCTCTCTCTCCCCCCACTCATGCTCTTTCTTGCTCTCTCTCGCTCACTCTCTCACTCTCACGCACTCTTGCTTACCCTCTCTCTCAAATAAAAAAAAACTTCAATAAAATAAAATAAAGTAAGGAAAATATTGGGCTGATCAATGAAAATTCATCTCAAAATTCTTGGTGCCAAAATTTTAGTTCACCAGGAATCATTATTAAATGCTATCTATTACTTCTAATTGCTACCAAAATAGGAATGGGTAAAATTAAAATAAAATTAAAATAAAAACTAACACATAAAATTTTCAACTAAAGAAAATGTACTTATTAATATGTTTGATGCAATATTTATGTATATTAAAAGATTTAAAGACGTCTGGCTTTTGCTTCCTCAGCGTGCGTATCTGAGACATTAAAAGAAGTGGTTTATTTGGATAAATGAATAATTGCTTATTGCCACAGGGTATCAAGATCAATTTTTCCCACATAATTTCATTCCCACATTGCTCACCCTCCCCACCATTTTTGTCCTGGGAATCAGTTTGTAATATGTAAATGAGATTAAATATTACACTGAGTGTCTCCTAAAAGCAACCAATATCGGAGTTTACAATTATAAGCAAGGGCATTAGATTCTGAAGTTTAAGGATTTAGTATATGTTTGAACAAAAACAGGAAAGAATTCTTAGTGATTAATATAATGATATACTTAAAGGCAGACATCTTTGACCTTAAGGAAAACTATGACTTACTCAGACAATAAATATTTAAGAGGCTTTAGAAAGGGAACAACTAGTAAAATCTGCCACAATGCATTAGTAAACCAAGTCTGCCTTAGCCAGTGTAACATATTGGGTCTATGAGCAGACAGGGTACCCAATGTACCTGATGATAAAGAGCTTATACCTTCTCACTTCTTTCTGCCCACCCTCACTTTGACCGTAATGGAGATGAAGATGAATATTCTAAATCACAAAGTGTCTCATTACCAATTGATTTCAACTTCTTTGTAAGTAAAAAAGTAACTTAAAAAAATAGAGACCAATTAATCTTGCAATTAGTAACTCATTTGGTAACAGATATATTAGGAGCTGGTTCTATTTGCAAATTTCCCAACATACATGCTGTAGAAATGGTTTCACACTACCTCTTCTCTATCATGGCAGAAAAATCAAATATGTATGTCTGTTATTTGTCCTTACATTCAGATTTAAAGCTGTTAGTTAAGAAGTGTGGGTTTTTTAACTTTTCATTTATACCTGAACATCACCATTTTCAGAAAAGAATGACTTATACATTTCTCTAGAAAGTCTGTCCCTGACTGGACTTGTAAAAAATTACTACCAACATAGAAATGTTCAAATTTTTCTCTTTGGAAAGAGTTATCATTCTAGAAAAGAGAGAAATTAGAACAATCTCATTTTTTTCTCCTTTTCACACTGATAATTAAAAGGAGCATAGATTATCCAAACATTTAAATAACATGGAGATAAGTGCCATATAAATAGATCTTTGATTAAAATGATGAAAATGAGCATGTTTGCCTATAGCATATTTTACATATATATTGAAATGACGTTTGTGACCATGATTGCTCTAGCAAGCCCCAAAGTAATTAATGTAGCTGCAAGGAAAACCATTAATCTTGCCATGTCATCTTTCCTTATTTTAGAAACTTCAAACTTGCACACTATATTAATCTGATATCCAGCTGTCAGAAAGTACATATTTGTCCCCCAGGATTTTAAGTGCATTCCATATGTTTATTCAAGTAGAGTATTTAAGAATAGTTTGACTTGTTTCTGAGTTTATTGCAAATTTATTTACTCAATATTCTAGTTTGTCATAAAAATACAGGAGACCAGAACTTGTTAGGCCACATGGGAGACACTAAAATACTAGGAGGAGTTACTTCTGTCTCCCTTCCTCCCATAAAACCAAGACCTAGAGAAAAAAAAATAAAAAGAAACAGAAAAATATATTTCTATAATTATATTCTAAGTTGAATGGTCCAGAATGTTAGTGTTATAAAAGCACTGAGAGGCATCAATACTGATGAGAACTAGAGTAGTTGGTAGAGAAAACTTGGAAGCTGTAAGTGTTTGGAGAGGGAAGAAAATGGAGAAAAACATTCTGATTGTGGAAGCATAGAGAAGAAAGCTAATTTGGTGGTAGTTGAAAATAAGACAAATAAATGTAGGTTAGATGTTGGTAGGAATTACTTGTGACTTTTTAAGCTATTAATTGCATGAGGAAATTCCAATTTTAAGATTCATAATATGGCCATGGAACATAGGATGAGTGGATGAGTTGTAGGCAGGACAGATTCAAAATCTCTTTTCTAAATGTTATTGTTGAGGGCAATTCTGTAGTTGATCAGTCAAGGTTAATTCTGAGTCTACAGTTTGGTTTGTTGGAGGGTATTTATTAAATATTTGAGTGAATTGATGAGTGAGTGAATGTGTCTGAAGAAAATATGAGGATAATTCCACTTCTGCCTAGTTTGTAGCTAGCTGAAAAAAGCATCATTCCTGCCCTAATAATGAGAAATAAGCCAGGAAAAAAATATAAATTTTCTTGAACCCATAAGAAAGCTGAGCTTGCAAGGAACCAAGGAGTTAAATCAAAGGTAGAACAGCTCCTTCCCCCAAGAAGAAATTGCATGCCTACACTTTCTCAATTATGGCAGAGCAAGAAAGAAGGACAGGGCCAACATATAAGCAAGTAGGATCAAATGAGCTAAAATATTAACAAATATCTGAAAGACCAAGTGTGGGCTATTTTGACAGTTTGAAGCCCATGGGAATGAGATGCAAGGGGAGTTCACCCCCATCCACAGTTTCTTTCTCTCAGAACTCCATGGTATGTTCCTGAGAGAACTGAGGATAAGGCTGGAAACCATGAGAACTACTCTCAGTGTTGCAAGCATAGGGAAAAGGATCAAGCCCTGCAGAAAAAATGGACTGTCTCTAAAAAGCATTGTACATCAGAGGGAAGGATAGCAAACCCTGATACCCCCAGGGTAAAGGGAAGGATATAGAAGAAAGATCTCTACCAATAGGGAAGGTGAGAAAACAGTTCTGGGGCAGGGATGTTATATCAAAAATAGTCTTCCCAATAAGAACCAGCAGAAACACAAGGCAGAATTTTGCCTGTCTGCCATAGGGAAAATGACAGAAATGCTTAGAAAATCCCACACCAGACCCAAGATTGAGGCTGGAATGGCCCTTCCCTTTGCCCCTGGCCCTTAGTAGAACTCTAGCAAGGCACAGAATTGCAATTACCAGAAATCTACCCCTGGGAAAAGGTTACATGTTTTAGGAGAAAGAGTGAGCCCTTCTGTTGTACAGGCATACATGGATAGCTGAAAACTGAAGCTGGAGCACAAACATGGAGAAATGCTCTCTCAATCCCAGCTCCCCACCTAAGTACAAGCAGCAGAAGACTAATTCAAAGTTTGAATCTTGACAAGACTGATTCAGTCCCCTTGCTACTGCATGAAAAGAAGAGCACATATTTCCAGTTATAAATACTTTTACCTCAGTTTCTTCTGTTTTACATAAGAATCCTAAAATTCAATCAAAATTTATTATACCCAACACACAAATATGCAAACAAAATAAAGGAAAATGAAACAAACTCATTGTCAAGAGACAAAGCAATTGGCATAATCAAATGCAGAGATGATCCAGATAGTGCAACTAACTGTGAATTTTTAAAATAACTAGGATCAATACCCTTAGAATCTAGTGGAAAACATGGACATGTGTGAACATGGGGGAATCTTGGTATAGACATAAAACTTTAAGAAGTCAAATATGTTAGGGTGCCTGGGTGGCATAGTCGGTTAAGTGACAGACTCTTGGTTTTGGCTCAGGTTGTGGTGAGATTGAGCCCCGTGTGGGGCTCCACGATGAGCATGGAGTCTGCTGAAGTTTCTTTCTCCCTCTCCCTCTGCCCCTCCCCACCTCGTTCTCTCTATCTCAAATAAATAAATAAATCTTTAAAAGAGGAAGTCAAATACATTAGAAATTAAAATGTTAATATCAGAGATGAAGAGTTATGTTCATGGGCCCATCAATAAAATTGACATAGTTGAGTAAATGATTGGTGAACTTGAAGATAGGTCAGCGGAAATCCTTCAAGTGAATACACTGAGAACAAATATTGAAAAAATATCACATAGCCAAGTGGCACACATATAGAAGAAAAATATTTCTATAAATAATAAAAATTCATACAATGCATACGTAAGTAGATACATCATGTATAAACTGATGAAGGCAAAACATGAGAAAGAAAATCTTGAAAGCAGCCAAAGAAAAAGACACATGACTTATATAGATGAGCAAAGAAACAAATATACAAGACTTCTTGTCAGAAACAACGCAAGTCAAAGACAATGCAGCAATATCTTTAAGCAGTGGAAGAAAATAAAACCTGTCATTTACACCCAGTGAGCATATGTTCATAACTAAAAGTGAAATAGATTTTTTTCCCAATAAATAATAGCTGCTTGAATTTATTTCTGGCAAACCTGTGCTTCAAAAAATGTTAAAAGAAGTTTTCAAGCACAAGGAACAATGCCACAGAGAGAAACTCACATCTACAAAAACAAATGAAGTATTCTGGAATTGGTGAAAATAAAGATAAATGTAAAAGTCATTTTGCTTATTTGTAATTGCTGTAAGAGGTGATTTATTGTTAGAGACAAAAAAAAGTGTCAAGGTATGGGGCTCAATAACACATGTAAAATACAGGACCGCAATAAGACAAAGGCTAGGAGGGAGAAACTGGAAGTATACTGTTGACTAAAATTCATAGACCAAATGTGAAGTGAAATTATTATCTAAAAGTAAACTGTAATAAGATACTCCAAATCTAGAGAAATTTCTGAAAATTAGAAAACTAGATATGACATAAAGCCACTGAGGAAAATACACTGCAATAATAAAATATATTCAGTCCAAAAACAATTTGAGGAATATGGAGCAAAGAACAGATTAGAACAACTAAAAAATAAACAGAAGGTGGGAAATTAAATTCAATCATAGCCTTACTTAAATGGAAATTGTCTCAGTATCCCAATTAAAAGTAGTAATTGTTAGACTGAATTTATAAAAGACCCTATTATATTTTCCCTACAAGAAATATACCTTATGTTTAAGACATATATAAAAGTTACAAGATGAAAAACGTAAAACAAAATTGAATATTAATTTTGATTAATTCCCTGAAATTAATCAAAAAGAAATGTAGAACAGCTATATTAATCTCAGAGAAAGCAGACTTCAGTACGTGGAATATTGTCGGATGACCAGAATGATAAATCACCAAGAAGGTATAACAATGCTGAAATGTGTAAGCACCTAATGCCAGAGCTTTGCAAAGAAACTAATAGTAAAATGAGTAAAAGGAGAAATAGATAAATGTAACCATTGTATTCAATTACCTTTTTTATTTTCTGTATTTCTGATGGCTTTGATGTTTGTAACCTTCTTAACCCTGGAGACTGTGCTCTCAGGGCTAGTCAATTCCTACAGATAGTAAATGAGCACACTTTTCATATTCAAACTAACCAATCCAGAGACGTATCCCCCACCTGACTCCTTTATCAGGCTTTTAGACTTACGGGCCAGATAGCAGCAAGTAGGGACAGTTCCTATCGCTAGAGATCACTGAAATTACTCAAAATAGCTAATCCGCAAACCTGCTTGTACTGTGTCACCTGTTCCTTCCCACAGAAACCGCAGTAAAGGCTCTTCCATATTTTCCCCTTGCTCCCTCTGCCTCCTGACCAATCCTGATACTTCCCTGTGTGGCTCTGTGTGGCTTGACATACCCCCACTTCTTGGAAACTGAGGAACAAACTATTTTTTCAACGTCAATCATCACCTACTGGTGATGACCTACTGGCCTCACAATAATAGTAAAGCCTACATTTAAAAATACACTTCAACACTTGTCCCTCATGAACTGAGAGAAGGAAACAGAAAACCACTAAGGATATAGAAGACCCGAATGACAAAACACTCTCCTCAAGATCAGCAGACTACACTTTCAAGTACAAATGAAAAACATTCACTAAAGAGACCCTACATAAGGACATAAAACAAACCCAAACACATTTAAGAGAACTGAAATCGTACAAAGTATTTTCTCTGACCATGATTAAAATACAAATCAACAACAGAAAAATGTCTGGAAAACCTCTAAATATTTGGAAACTCAGCAATACTCTACTAACTAACCCATGAGTAAATAGAGACTAAGAAAATTATAAAATATTTTAATTAATAAAGATAAAAACATACCATCAATATTTGTGGAATACAAGTAAAGCAGTGCTTGGAAGGAAATTTATAGGGTGAAATGTTTACCTTACAAATAAAGGACTCAAAAGAATAATTTAGAAAAAGAAGAGAGAAACTCTAAAGAAAGAAAATAGTAAAAATAAGATCCTTGATAAACAAAATCCCTCACTAAAAAAAAAAAAAATCAATAAAACCAAATTCTAGTTCTTTGAAAAGATTGATACATTTGATAAATCTCTAGTCAGACTGATGAGAATTGAAGGGGAAACACTCCTCCCCAGAATGGGCCACTTTGCATGTGGATTATTTTGAGCTGAAAGCACTTTAGACCCTGCCTTAACTACATAGAAGAATCTAAATTGGGGGTCTTTCCCAGAATAACGGTTATTAGCAGAGATAAATTTTATCTGAGTGACCCATTTATCTGCATAGCTGGGCAAACATCTAATTACTAAACATCTGCTCTTGTTATTGCCCTGACTCCCACCCACATCTCCTTGGTTCAGAATGACACATATACCTCGTTTTGCCTGTCTTTGAAATTTCCATGTCTATGTGGATTGCCCATATGTGCCAATTTGATTTTCTCCTGTTAATCTGTCTCTTGTCTCTATCTTGGATTAATTCTGATTACTCTTTAGCTAGATAGGCTACTGAGTTATATGCATTTTCTCTGGTGGCACTAAGCCTCATATCTTATTTCAAAGGATAGGCAGGGGGCAGGGGAATGAGATTTACAATGAAGGTGAGTGAAAAATTCAAGGTTCAAATTTTCCAAAATATAATATTCATTATTCTATAAAATAATATAAATGAACAGAGTACTCAAATTACCTAGAATTCTTTATTGCTACTTAATTTTTGCATCAATTTCTGTCTTACTACTTTTCATGTCTATACTCAAGAATAGTCATCGGTAATTACCATCCCTCCATATTATACCCATTCTTCATTTTTATAATTAATGAATTTGTTTTTTAAACTTTGGTAGACTCCAACCATTTTTCTTTTTTTTTAAAGATTTTCTTTTCTTATTCTCAGCTTCTTTCACATTACTAAGGCCTCATATGGATTGATACCAATTTTAATCTTTGCTGCAGTTCAATAATCACACCTCTGTTAAGTCCACATAAATCCTGTCTGCTATTAACTTGCCAACAAACAGCTGCTTGTTTATCCTAAGATTCCCATCCTTAAATTTAGTGAGTTCTGTTCAGACACCCTTCTTTAGAGATGATCAAGCTACCTTAGTAATTAGGTGAACAGACAGCAAATTTTAAAAATTTAAAAAATTATAACTGCATATTTGATACAATATAAGAATTCCCACACTCTTTAACACTGTGTAAATTGGGAAATACAAATGCTGGTAAGCTACATGGTTTCTGAACAAGAATGACTTAAAGATATACTCACTGTATTAGAGCACTGTAGAGAAACAGAACCAGTGGGATGTGTGTATACATAGAGAGAGATTTATTTTAAAGAACTGGCTCACACAATTGTAGAAGTACAAGTCCAAAATCTTCAGGGTACACTGGCAGTCTTGAGACCAGGGAAGAATTGCAATCGGAGTCCAAAGGCGGTTTGCAAACAGAATTCCCTCCCGTTTGGGGGAGGTCAGACTTGATTCTGTTAAGGACTTCAACTGATTGAATGAGGTCCACCCACATTATGGAGAATATTCTGCTTTATTCAAAGTCCATCTACATATGTTAATGTCATTCAAAAAACACTTTCACAGCAACATCCAAAATAATGTTTGACCAAATATCTGGGCAACATGGCTCAGCCAAATTGACAGGTAATACTTACACTGTCCTGAAACCCTTTATAACTTAAATATAAACTATGTATATTAATTGATAAATACTACAGTCATAGCTATCTACACACATTTGTTGTTCGACAGTGGAAAATATAAGGCATGGCCAATTAGTTCGTCTACAATCTTCAAATGACAAAGGCCCTTTGTTCACAGTCACGCCTCCAGAGAGCCTGAAGTTGTTTTGCAAATGCCATTTCCATGTGTTAGAGAGCAGGCTGTACTGGATGTGCAGGTAACAGGTAATGTCACAGGTAAGGGGCTGTACAGAATTACCATGCTGCCTTCTCTACCTCTTCTGATGAAAACCCCCCAAACATAAACATCTACTATTTGAAAGTTCCTCACAGTGGAAGCCTAGGAGATATATACCATTAGAATCTACACTGTGATGGCATTTCATAAACCATTGCTACTTTATATTTTTTCAATAACTACCAGGATTCAGCCTAGGTGAGGTTAAAAGTAATAATGTGATCTGAGCAATTTCCAACATAATGCATAGGAGTGGTCTTAGGTAAAACCGTGACCTAGAAGTTTCAAAAAAACTAAAACACCATTTCATAATACGGCCATTTAGATATGTATTTCTTACACATTGCCATATATACCAATGTCCCAGATGATTTTTTTTTAGTCAACAAGTTTTATTGTTGATGTCAGTGGATTTCAGTGCTTTTCAAACTTATTTCTCAGCACTGTTAAGTTCTATGTCCCAGGAAACCACTCAGGCCTGCGCAGACCAGAGGGCTTGTCGCCCTGGGACCAGTGACTGATTCGTATAGTGACTCTGAATGTGGAGGGTATTTATAGGTGTGGGGAAAATACAGAGCTGCAGTACCTAAGCTTTAAGTTTCATAGTTTTTTAAAAGAAAAAATAAAGAAGATTGGGTCTGGTCTTTCTTTAGAATTTTAGCACGTGAGATGACAAAAACAAACAAAACCCGATACCGCTTTTACCACTCTTGTACAATAAAAGAAATCAGAGGTTAAGTTTTAAATATAGTAAAAGATGATCTCAGAATAAAAGACAATCCTTACAGTTGAGAACACTGTATATTCTCATTTTATTGCAGGAGGCTAAAAAGTTCCCCCACCGGCATATTGACCTGGCTTGGTGAATTTGGCCTTATGTGACTAATAAGCTCTCTCTCTCTCTCTCTCTCTCTTCCTTTCCATCATGTGAGCCTGCTCCTCCCCCTAAGGATACATGCCACATTCTGAAGAAAGAATGAAGGGGGGGAAGTCGGAGGGGGGACGAACCAGGAGAGACTGTGGACTCTGAGAAACAAACTGAGGGTTCTAGAGGGGAGGGGGTGGGGGGATGGGTTAGCCTGGTGATGGGTATTAAAGAGGGCACGTATTGCTTGGAGCACCGGGTGCTATACGCCAACAATGAATCATGGAACACTACATCAAAAACTAATGATGTAATGTATGGTGATTAACATAACATAATAAAAAAAATAAAAAAACGGATACATGCCACATCTATTTTTTTTTCTTTTTCAAACTAGAAGTAATTCTCTGATTCTAAAGGATAAGAAACAACAAAGTGAGTGGTCCTTAATACCTGTGGCAGAAATACTTACTTTGGGGCTTCTAAATATTTTGGGGTGTGTATAATTCAAGACAATCTACTCCTTCTGAAAAAAATATGCACATATGTACATACATAGAAAATATGGCCTATAATTTCAGGGACTACACAAAACCTCGGCAGCCCGGGGTTCGTGGGATCAGAACTCTTGTTCAAACACAGCTGACGAATGGTTTATTATCTTCTAGCCAAATACAATCAAATGGCCACAACAGCAGGGATGCGAAAATGCATGTACTCCTCTGAGGTCTCCACTGACCGCATATCCCCGAGATCGGCCATATCCAATACACCAACTAGGTGAAACTCCTAATACCATGGAATAAGAGTGAATGAGGCAACTGGCCTGGATAGATTTTTGTCACAGAGCAGCATTACAATGGAGGGACTTTAAAACATTTAAATTTCAAATAAATATTAGTCAGGCATACAGAAGCTTTATACATGGGTTAACAGAGTTTTGCTTTCTGTGGAAAAGATTCTGGTAGGTGTTTGCTATTTAAATCTTTTCAGGTAATTAGTCCCTATGGTGCCTTCCATTTCAGCCTCCAGCTGTTCATGCTAATGAGATGTTACTTGGTGTCAAGAATTCCCATCCTCCAGCATTAAACGATTAACCAATAATGGGGTGCCTGAGAAGCCACGCACATAAAAGGAGGTGATGAACAACTTAAACTTGATTACCTCTGCTTTTATCTACCCCCCAAAAAGGCAAATGATATCTATAGAATTAGTATTAGTAGTAAGTCCCTCTCTGATAAAGCATATTTAAAAGAGAAGAAAAAATGTTAACACTTCAGCCATAATCAGAGAAAAGTTATTTCTTTAGATATATCACCTGATTTCTGAAAATATTAAACCCACAAAAATGATCAAATGTTTATAAAACATCACCTCTTATCTCTCACATTTACAATATTTACGTGAAAAGTTCTAGCTGGCCAACATAAAGAGCTGTAGAAAGTGAGTTAGGAGTTTCACATTTTGTATACTATTCCTTCACAACATGTGTGGCCTGACTTGGCCTAGGACTGAGTGCTTCGTAGTTTTAGTAACTGATCATCTGTGTAAAAGGTCTTGAATTAAATGTTTAATGTATAATTTAAAGATAATGCACTGTCACAAAGACATATTAGTAAGTTCTAAATAGGCATATTGCAGAGCACATTCTGATCAAAATTCAATAAAACTATAGAGGTGAAGCTCGATTTAAAGATATATGAAAAAAATCTAATATCAATGTTCTAAAATAGTTACCAGATGAATGAATAAAACAAAATTAAAAATACAAAATGAAAGTTTTAAAGTGCCTTAAATCCGACTTATGAATATTGTGAAAGCTGTGATTTTATTACTAAGCAGGAAAATGTAAATAAATTAATTACATTTTAAATGAAGGAAAGGAGAACAAAAATTAAAGATTAGAAAACTACAATACAAAAGAAAAACTAACAAATTACAGTATTTAGAAAAACTGTCAAAAAGACAGATATAGTAATCCTCGAAGCTGGTTGTAAAATAATAGAGATTACATTGAAAAGTACATTACTTCTTAGAAAGCATGACCAATGAAAGGGGAAGAGAGAGAGACAGAGAGAGAGGGAAAGAGAGAGAAAGTAAATTTACATAAGGATAAAGAATGGGATAAAACTACATGTATAGATAAAAATAAAAAGTTTACAAATGAATAAAATAGAAAATTTGGTCAATAAATTTAAAAATATAAGTTATAAAAGGGCTTATCTACAGATTGTGAAAGGATATTTGTTATAAAATTAAAAATGAATGACAATTTATAGTTCAATCTACTATTAATTAAAATTCATGTTTGTGTAGAGATTGTATATATTTATGAGTGTGTATGCAGATATAGATAGAGATGTATAGGCAAGGTTTTATAGGGAGAAACGCAACAGAAAACAATCTTAAATTCCTAACAAGGTGGTAGGCTTTTTGTTTCTTTTTTTTTTTAAGGTGGTTGGTTTTGATAAGGAAAAGAATTGGCCATCATCTTTAACTTTGTATTTTAAGTGAAAAATGTATTTTAAATTTAATTTTTACTTTCTTTATTTTTCATTCATAAAAAAAGCCACATTAACAAAAAATGAATCTGAAAACATATAGCTAAATTACTCAGCTACATTTTATATGCTTGGAGGTGTTATTTCTAATTATTATTATCATCATTTTTATCATTGCATGCTTAATATCCTGCACAGAAAATCACTAGCAGAAACCTTTAAAACAAATTAGAAAATCTTTCCAATGACACAGTATAATTAGGAAAACGTATGCAGGAAAATTATAGGCATTCTACTATTTCTTAAATAGCCAGAGGAAATCCCATTTCTGAATAATCAACTGTCATTTTTCCCTGTGACAAATCTGACTAATCTCATAACAATGTTTGCTATAGATATCTGTGGTTCATCAAGGTAAATTCTACAAAATACCCCTATTCAAAACACTTCCAAACACAAGAAAAATTACCTGCTGGATTTAAGGCCAAGAAAATGTATGGATTGGACACAAAGATTCATGTCTTACAAAGAAAAAAAAAAGAAAAAAGAAAAATATTCAGATGTTAACTGCCAGATAATTGTCTTTAACTGTCCTTCTATTAAAAAAAAAAAAAAAAGGTGGGAAAATTCTAGCTTTGGGAACCCCAGCCTCAATATTCTGTTTACTTGTCCTCTTGGGTTGTATTATAATGTAGAGTCAGTCCTCATCATTTATTAGGATTCAGTGGGGAGAGTGTAACAAGTACTTGGTCAATGAGGTAAGAATTTTACTATTTCAGAAAAATTGAATATTCATTGTCTACAATAACCAGTCAATCCTAGAAAATTCCCTCAGTTGCTTTTTGGTTGTTAGTTTTGGATCATTTTGACTAGCCAGTGATCTTTCCTTAGCTAATGTACTTCCTTAGCTGGCAAATCACTACTAAGTAATGAACTGTAGCTCTGTAGTTTTAGAAACTTTATGCTACTTCCTAACCAATAAGTTACTCTGTATAGATGATCCTTTGATATTGTTTCTATTTCAGAGTGCAGTTTTTTTTTTCTGAAAAGCCATGTTTGCTTTGGTTCTTAGCTTATCAATTTTCTAAGGCCTCTAAAACTATTTGCTCTTAAATTAGATTGTTCAAGTCTGAAAATTCACATTCCAGTTTATTTTTTTATTAAATATATTATTTCTGGTCTTAGTCCATTAATAAAAATAGAGAAGAGTGATTCTTTTACATCAGCTGTCAAGGATACTTCAAAATATATTTTGAAAGTCTTTTGAAGGCAATCACCAAAATTCAGGTAGCATTCTGCAGAAAATCTTGAATAAAAGGGTGGTTCTCATATGGATTTAGGGGAGTGTGAGAGGGGATATAAACTATGTAAATAGGAGGTGAAGTTAAAGTAGGGTATAGGATTTCGAGCATAAGAATGGCATTTTAGATGATTTCCAGGGTAGTTGTTTCTTTTCTTTGGCCTTTACCAGAAGTTCTTTGAGGGAGAAGATGATGGATTTGAATTTCATTTTAAGGCCTCAGCATAATAAGAAAAAAGGCCAACTATTACTGCTTGATACTTCCCCTACCTTTTTTTCTAAGGCTTCTGTTAGATGTATTGTACTTAAGATGCCAAAAGCTTCCCAAGATGGCCACTAAAATTCTAAATCAACCCTGTGCCATTTGGCAAGTTAATTATTGGAATTTAGCTTACAGTGAGAAACATCTACTAATACTTCATGAAGCAACAACTTGGATTCTTTATTATTTCTGTCAAGAAAATCAAGACTCAAGGGCTTGTCACCCTGGGACCAGTGACTGATTCCTATAGTGACTCTAAATGTGGAGGGTATTTATAGGGGTGGGGAAAATACAGAGCTGCAGTACCCAAGCTTTAAGTTTTATAGTTTTTTAAAAGAAAAAAAAAAAGAAGATTGGGTCTGGTCTTTCTTTAGAATTTTAGCACATGAGATGACAAAAACAAACAAAACCCGATACCACTTTTACTACTCTTGTACAATAAAAGAAATCAGAGGTTAAGTTTTAAATATAGTAAAAGATGATCTCAGAATAAAAGACAATCCTTACAGTTGAGAACACTGTATATTCTCATTTTATTGCAGGAGGCTAAAAAGTTCCCCCACCGGCATATCAAGAAACTATTAGTCCACAATATATTGGAATGGAGAAGAAAGACTTCCTATATTAAGCAGAATAACACTTCTTTGAACAAAGAAGAGAATTTTCTCAGATTTGTTTAAGGGATTTGGGCAATGTTTGTCCATAATATATTATTACATATATTTGTAAAGTTTGTAATTCATTATTACATATTTCATAATCTCTTTACATATGAAAACTTGTTAATGTGAAAGAAACAACTTTGTTTTTTATTTTAAAATGCTTACCAGAAGATATCTAATTATTGAAGTCATAATAAAAGTAATGTGCTGAGTGTTGTGTAAGGCTGATGAATCACAGACCTGTACCCCTGAAACAAATAATACATTATATGTTATTTAAAAAATGGAAATTAATTTTTAAAAAGTAATGGGATGATGAAAAATCCTAAAAGCTGGTTCTTGAACATGCAATAGAAAATTGGTATAAATGTAAAGGGAACAGTGGCAAACTTAGCAATGGCATAAAAAAATTCTCTGCATACTCTATCAGTAATGAAGAAAGGTAATTGTGAAACTATTCAACAAAATTACTAATCATAAGAAAAAATTATAGAAATTGATAAATATATGATTCTCAACAGAATTGACATTTGTAGGTGTATAACAACATGCCAACTTCAAAAAATTTAAAGTTTCTCAAATATTTCTTCTCATGCTTACCCTTCATAAATGTTTATGCCTAGCTATGAATAAATATTGATCAGATGCTGTGGGCATGTCTCTCTCTCACTCTCTTTCTTTCACTTTCTTTATTGTGGATAGGGTAGAAAGGAACAATGTTAAATACACTATCCACACAGGGAAACCATTTAATGGTGTTAAAAACATTTTAAAAAGCACAAAGAAACCATAATTATGGTTAAAATATAGTAATTTATAAGAAAACCAATACATGAAATAAGTAATATAACATTCCTTTATATATATATGATCTAATAAATTCGTATGATGGTGCCCTTTAAATCTGTGAGTCACACAATAATCACATTACCTTTTTCCTGAACTTATCCTTTGGGATATGCTCCATCACCATGATATATTGTATCAGTGAGGGTACAATCAGAAGACATAAACCACAAAGTAATTCAAACAGGGAGTATAATTATAGAGTTTCTATAGGGGTCTAATGAATAGCCTGGGGATGCCTTGGAGTACTTAAGGAAGGAACAAACTTGAAAGGTCACAATTCCCAAGGCTATTATCCAGACTTCATTGGAAAAGTGTGGCTTTAACCTACTGGAAGACAGAAAAGGTTTCGGAGTTGCTCCAGGTAAGAGCTGGTGTGCAGTCATCAAGCAAGTAGGAAATATCCCTCCAGGGTGCAGCTGAAGCTAAGGCTGGTGGGCAGGAAACTATTTGGAAAATAGGAAACACATTTTCAGGGTAACAGGTGGGCTGAAGCTAGCATACACTTCTGGGATGCAAGTGGGCAGGAAATTATGGCTGAGAGTGGCAAGGAAAAAACCCCTTCCAGGCTGAGGTAAGCTAAGGTTGGAGGGCAGGTGCAAGAAAGAGAAAGAAGCATCAAGAGATCATGAGCTGGCTGAAGGGCACACAGTTCAGACATGTGGTGTTGGTATAGGAATGGCTTCACTGAGGTTGTCACTGAACCAGGGCTCTTTCTCTGCATGTAGAGCTGGGCTGTCCCCAATAACACACAATATTGGCAATAGTGAGAAGAGCAGGAAAAATAAAAATAGAAGCACATTAGAACCAGAAAGAGATGACCTCTTCTCCAAGTCTGTGCTTGTATCACCCTATACTGACAAAAATTAACATCTTGCTCTTTGCAAAGGAGAAATCTTAAAGAGTCCAGATCCATTATTGCAGAACAGTAAAGAAAAGAGTGGATCTGGAGTTGAGAGGTAACAGATTGATAGTTTGTATGCACATGGTTCTTTTGGGATACCAAACATCATGCTTCACCTCCTACCTCAGTGTGATAACAGAAAGAAATCCTTCAATATGATTTTTGAGACCCTGATTCCAGTCAAGCCTGATACAGACTTGGTCCTGGGAATTCCACTCATAGGAGTAATACTAATCTTTGGCTCTGGCTAAATTGAATTGTCTATTTGTCATTTGTACCTGAAAGACTTTTAATTGGTGCAAAAACAAATCTCCAAACAGAAAGAAAGATGGTATTGAAGATAATAAGTAAATCTTAAGTCTAAGATTTTTTTCATAATATTTCACTTAGAGACTTTCATTCCTTATAGGCAATTTCTTCATGAACTATTGAGTACAGTTTCATTATTCACAATCGTACATAACAGATTAAAACGTCCTTTTACGGACTTTTGCAAGTCATCATATAAGGAGTTGGGAATTCATTACTCCCATCTTCAAAGAAGATAAAACTGAGCAAACCAAAAATCACTGATTTTTTAGATCCTTCAGATTGTTGAGATCATAGGACAACAGCCCCTCAGAAATCTGGAGAGACAAGCAAATAAAGACAATTACAGACATGATCAACTTACCTGGAGCTGAAGTACCTGGAGCCAGTGATTGGTAGAAACACTTAACTGGAAATTATGATGAATTTGTGCAGGCTGAGTGTGCACTGGCTTGACGGTTAAAGACTCCTGGGACCCGGTCCTAGTGGAGTGCCTGAAATTTGATGGGTTTTACTTTCAGCAACCCTACTAGGTACTCACTGAAAGTTGGAGAAAATCTCCCTAATATTTAGGTCAGGAGGAGGAGAAAAGTAACCATTTTGAAATATACTTAGAAAATATGTAACCATTTTGAAATATGCCCAGAGCTGTCTCCATAACAAAACTTTGCCATCCAGGGGAGACTACTTTATCAGAGCATTATCTGACCTGGGCAAGAGCAATTAAACAACTCCTGATCCCTCTAGCCATACTGTCTTATGTAAAGACAGAAAAAAAAGGGGGGGGAGGATTATGAAATGCTTCTGAGTCACAACCCATTGACTCAAGCTAACCAAAATCTGAGATTTAACTATTGGATTTTAATATGAATCAGATTTTAGAATAATCAGGTGGGAAATTCAAAATCGCTATAGGTACTATATTAAAGGTATTAATGCAAAAAGTAGGCAGCATGTATGAACAGATGCATAATGTAAGCAGAGAGATGTAAATTCAAAGCAAGTTTCAGAAGGACATGCAAAAAAAAAATCAAAGACTGAAAGAAATGAAGGATGACTTTGAGGAGCACATTAGTGGGCTAGATCTGGCCAAAGAGAGTATCAGTGAGCTTGAAACATGTCAGAAGAAAATTCCCAACCTGACTACCAGCAGATAAAAAATGAAAAATAGAAAAGATGATAATATCCAAGAACTGTGGGCCAATCATTAAAAAAACTACAGTTAAGATCATGTTAAAGGTGAGAAACTAGATGTTTTCCCCTATAATCAGGAAAAAGACAAAGCCTAACCCCCCCCTTACCATTCTTTCTCAACGTTGTACTGGAAGTCCTACTTAATACAATAAGGCAAAGATAAATAAATAAATAAATAAATAAATAAATAAATAAATAAATAAATAAATAAGGTATGAAGATTGGAAAAGAAGAAATAAAGCTTTTTGTTTGCAGATGACATTATTGCCCATGTAGAAAGTCCTAAACAATCAGCAAAACATTACTGATTCTAAGTGAGTATAGCAAGGTCACAGCATGCGAGGTTAGTACACAAAAGTCAATTGCTTTTCTAAATGTCAGCAACGGATGATAATTCAAATTTGAAATTAAAAACACCACAACTGCATCAGACTACTCAGGCTGCCGTAACAAAATACCACAGACTGAGTAGCTTAAACAACAGAAATTTATTTTCTCACAGTTTGGGGGGCTAAAAGTCCAAAATCAAAGTGCTGGCAGGGTTGGTTTCTGGTAAGAACTGTCTCTGTGGCTTTCTCTCTGGTTTTCTCATGGTATCTTCATGGGGCCTTGTCTCTGATTGTGCAAACTCCTGGTACCTCTCTTCTTCTTATAAGGACATTAATTCTATTGGATTAAGACCCCACCCTTATGACTTCATTTAACCTTGATTACCTTCTTAAAGGCGCTGTTGCTAAATATAGTCACATGGGGAGTTAAGACTTCAACCTATGAGTTTTGGGGAGATACAATTCAATGTATAACAACCACTTAGAGTAGGACAATAAAAAATGAAATATGTGTAAATAAATTTAGAATTTATAGATAGAAATGACAAAACCCAGTTGAAAGAAATCAAAGATTGTCTAAATAAATGGAGAAACGTTTCATTTGCATGAGTAGAAAGACACACTATTATTAAGATGTCAGTTTTCCCTACTTGAGCTATAGATTCAACACGTTCCAATCAAAATCCCAGCAAGCCATATTGTGAATATTGACAAACTGATTCTAAATTTTACATGGAAATCAAAAGACCCAGAATAGCCAGCACAATTTTGAAAAAGAAGAGTTGGGATACTGACCATACTCAATTTTAAGACTTACTATAAAGCTACCATAACCAAGGTAATGTGATATGGGTGAAAGAACAGATAAATAGATCAATAGAACAACATAAAGAGCCCAGAAATAGACTCCCACAAGTAACACAAAACCTGCCCATGAATGTTTACAGCAGCTCTATTCACAATTACCAAAAAACTGGAAGCAACCAATATGCCCTTCAATATGTGAACAAGCTGTGGTATATCCATGTAATGGCATACAGGTGACTGTTTAAAAGAATGAGCTATCAAGCCATAGACATATACTAATGCAACTTAAATGCACCTTGTTTTGTGAAGAAGTCAGTATCGAAAACCTACATGCCATATTGATTGCAACTGTATGACATTCTGGCAAAGGCAAAACTATAGAGAAAATAAAGAGATCAGTGATTGTCAGCTGGTAAGGGGAGGGATATGGGCATCATGTATACATTCTATACACCTTATTATTAACTCTGTCAAGGAGAATTTCAGTCAACTGAAATTTACCAAAAATAAAAAGCTCAATTTCATAAGATACAAACAGTAAGGAAGATTTATTATTTTATACACCAAGGGTTCTCTGGATAAGGGGTGGCCACGGGGAAAAAACAAAACAAAACAAAACCATTGTGTAGATATCCAGGAAGTATTGTATAAAAATTTATATATTATCCACCATTGTGGCATTATGTAAAATATGGCCTTGTCACTATAATCTGTTTTAAAACTAGCTCAATAATGAATATATTCTTGCCTCTTTCTTGACAACTTTGTATAGTTACAATGTCTATATGTTGTTTATTTTAATCTCCTCATTTACTTTTGCCTCCAGAGAAAGAACAGTATTTTGTTGACACACAGTTGTACCTGATTTTCAGTCATATTATTTTGGCAGTATATCTCAGTTGGGGGTGCCAGAGGTTTATAGCAAAGGCATAACACTATTATCAAATCCATTCTACTTTTCTAAGAGTATCATGAGACTGAAGCTAAAAGGAGTCAAGGCTATATTACTTTTCTTATAAACATTTCTTTTTTTAAAGGACTATGACCAGTGCTATTAATCTCATTCGTTCCAAATATATTTTTATGCCCAGATTAACTGTCAGGATAAAAATTGCTTCAGGCCAAAGTTAATAAATTAGAATTTTGGAAAACATATTTATATTTCAGATGAACAAAACCACTGTTAACTTCTATTTTTAGACTTTATAAATTATAAAGATGAACAGAGAATCACTTAAAATCTACTATGTATAAGTAATTAGTATATAAAGCATCTAAGATACCCTATCTTCTGAATCCAGAGGGCCCCAGAATGTAATATGTGTTATTTGCTAGTTACCATTCCAGACATATATTCTCTTTTAAAAGACTTGAGCCAATTATTTTAAATTGAGTGTTATTTTGAGAATTATTATAATTTCTTATTAAGGTTTCCTGGATCAGGACATACAGCGATAGATAAAGGTATAATTTAGAACAAATAATGTAATTCCTTATAAAATATGGTCATCCATTTCATTAAGCATCATTTAATTCGACTTCCTGATTATAATGGGGAAAAATCCTTATCACAGGAAGATACCCTTGTTAAGGATTATATTCCTAGTTATTACAACAGCTAGAAAAGAAAAAATTATGTTTCTGACCCACTTCCAAGTTAGTACCCTCCTATTTCCCACAAAAGAATAGTCTACCAAAGTTACAAAATGAATAATGAAAACGTATTGGTTTGTGGCTTACAAAGGAACTTTTCAAACATCTAAACTCGCTTCGTTTATTGGTTGAGAGAATTCTAATTTACAAAGCTTCAGCTCCTTCTTTCACCATTTTTTAATGTGTTACTTCCTCTTTCTGTCTATCTCTGTTCCAACTGTTGAGATTTTGCAAATGAGGGATCCCCAATAAGTTTCAAAAGTGATGGTTGGTTATATGAGGGGATCTGTACATAAGGCATTTGGGCACATCTCTGGTATCCTCTATATAATGTCAGTCACTAGGGACTTATTTATCTATATGAGCCAATGCCTTTGCTGTGGCCTCAACACCTTGACATTTTGGAATTATTATGCCTGTCATCTATAAACATATAAATACAATTAAAGAAAAAAGTTACATTCAACAAATAAAATTATCATTGTAATATTTTTTTCTGTTATGAATAAACAGTGTATTCCAAGACATAGAAATAATTTTTCTTCAAATATTTTTAGGCTAGCATTCCCTTTATTTTAATTGTACCTTTTTTAGATTTATTTATTTGTTTGTGTGTGAGAGAGACACACACACAGAGCTCAGGAAGGACTGGGAGAGGGAGAGAGAGAATCTAGCAGACTCCCCACTGAGCGAGTAACCCCCCAGGAGTCTCCATCCCAGGACCTTGAGATCATGACCTGAGTCGAAATCAAGAGTCAGATGGTTAACCAACTGAGCCCTCCAGGCACCCCTAATTGTACTTTATTCATGGAAAAGAGAGTAAAGTCTGTCAGAGAAAGTAACTAAAATTAAAAAAAAAAAAACAAGAATAATGTAAACCAATAATAAATGATATAAACAATATATGGAATCCTTTAAATCAAAAGCTGTGAAGGTTTTGAGATTTAACCTACTAGAAAGGTAACAAGTTGACCTGCCACCATTTCATGGATTCTGATAGAAGCAGGAGACTCTAAGGTGAAAGATGAAGGACAGTACTTATTATTCACAGTAATAGCCTGAGTATTGGCATTTTCATGCAGCTTCTCTGAACCCCAATTTCAACAGGTTAATATGAAAAAGAACCAGATGACATCTGTACCTAGTTGGTTGCATTGAATAAGAGGAATTCTGAGTCTAGAGAACCTGATATTTATATATATATATATATATATATATATAAAACAGACAGTAAGCATGCTTATCTTTTTTTCTAGAGAAACTACCATTCTTTTCCAAAGTGTTTACTATTCACTCTTGAAAATAATTCAAAACTAAAAGCAGTCAGTGCCTCACTTATAAGGCATGCAAAAATGTGAGGGACACAAGGAGAATTATCTTTTACCTTCTAAAAATGTTTTTGCAGGATCTCCTTTTAAGATAAAGTAATTTTTGGAAACTTTTGGAGTTGGAGAGTAGAAAAGTCAAATAAATCCGATTGGAAAACAAAAGAGTGTGATATGATTCGAATAAAAGAAAGCATAAAAGAAAAATAGGAAATAAAGCCTGTGTAGCAAGCTGGAATTTCTTTTACTCTTTGTGTGTGCCACTTCTGTGGCTTCTCTATAATTGTTTGTCGAAGGGTCTGTACCAGCCATCCTTTTCCGAGAACTTCCCTTGGAATACTTATGCCACTCTGTCTACCCTTGCAGGGAGATGCAAGAGGCTGAGAATTTGTGTTTCCTGAAGGCCTCTTAGCCAATGATTGAGTGGTGCTTGAATTGAAAACTCACTACGCTTCTAATCAAGACAAACACTCAAGTGGAGCTTACACTTCCAAGTTTTCCCGAGGCATAAGGCTGTATTTACTCTCTGTGGAACTTTCTGGAAAGAACATACTTCTTGACTTACATTTCTTTTCTGTTTTCCCTATTACCTTGCTTTCTCCTGAAAGCACTTTTTAAATAGTCATTTTCACAAACATTCTTATCTCAGGTTCTGTTTCTCATTAACCATGAAAAAACAGGCAGGAAAGATTAAAAAAAAAAAAAAAGATAGCTACCACTATTGAGTCTTACTATATGCCAGCACTGTGTAAGCACTTGATTTTATCCTTTTGACAACACTATGAGGTGGGTATTATCATTCTATTTTACTTGGGAGAAAGAGAGGTCCCAAGAGGTTAACCAAGCTGTCCAAATTCCACAGAGTGGCAGAGCCCGGTGCTGGATCCCTCTTCATCCAAAGACTGCATTGCTAAATATTATATGGTAAGTTGTGAGGAAGTTGAACCTTTCTGTTTTCCTCCCCCGCCCCCCCCTTTTTCCAGAATATAGGAAATCTGGTTCTACTTTTAGTCTTCTGAACTTTACTCTTAAACTAGAAGAGCAGCTCTGAAGATATTTTCATGAGCCTCTTGGTTGAAATGTTAACAACTGAAGAATACAACCCATGAAGATATTTTAGCAGTGACGTGTATACATGAATAATGCTTTCCTGATGCTACTGACGCCACCCTATTCCATAGTCACATACGCCATCTAAGAGTAACTTTGCAATTAGTGTTCCTCAGATATTAAGGTCAATAAAAAGAGAAGAATTCTCTCATCCACAGAGGTAGGAATTGTTGAGTCAAGCTTAGAGAAAATCCAGATCCACTTGGTATCAACCCTAGAGGTTTTGACTCAATGAATGCAATACAGCTCAGGCAACTACAATTGCTTTATGGAATTGAACTATGGAAAGTCAAAAGAGGTGAATGAGAAGGTCAGTTAATACCTAAAAAGACATCAGTTCATCCTAACATGTGATATACTAGAAAATATTTATAAATTCATTATTAATATTCCAATATCGTTCTTTTTATTTTTTGTTCTTTATTCTCATTGCCTTTTTTCCTTTTTTTTTTTTTTACCTATTTTCAATGTAGATAAACTTCAATTGGGGACGCAAGGGCTGATTCTTAGAAAATGTTAGATTACCGAGGTGCCTGGGTGGCTCAGTTGGTTATGCATCTGACTTCAGGGCAGGTCATGATCCCAGCATCCTGGGATCAAGCCCCGCGTGGGGCTTCCTGCTCAGCAGGTGGTCGGTTTCTCCCTCTGCCTCTCCCTTCTCCGCTCATTCTCTCTCTATCTCAAATAAATAAAATCTTAAAAAAGAAAAGAAAAGAAAATATTAGGTTACCTAACCTATGATGTTGGAAAGCCTCTAATGAGGTTCCCAGTTTTCTTGCATAGGCTGCAACAGCTGTACCTCCAGTGACACCTGAGATGAGCCACTCCAAAGTGTCCAAGAACAGACTTTGCAAGGGGAAACTTATTTTTTAGAAGTGTCTAGATGGATATTTTGCTAAATTCTAACTCATCAAGCTGATTGACACAGAAGCAGATTTCTGATGTGATATCTTTGTATCATTGGCAACTAATTGAAATGGCTTGATTGATCCTGAGTGAATGAGTCTCATACCCTCCCTCTACTCTCATCATGAGCTTGCCTTTATTTGACTACAATACCTGTGTGAATCAGAAAAGGAATAGAAAACCTACGGTCCAGGCCTGATGCTCCCATTCTACAGAAAGAAAGTTCAAAATGCTGGGGTGAGTGTCACATATAACCCAACTTCTTTAAAATTAATATCCTTTTTTAATAAAACCATTACAGATGGCCTTATGAATTATAAACATGTCTTAAGTTATAGTTCACTAATTAAAGGAAAAAAGCAAAGCAACAATGAAGACACAGGGGAAAATGAAAGTCTCACTGCGTTCTAAGAAATAATATATGAAATTTTTCCAGGGAGCTTTGTCTTATCATTTTGATTGGTCAATAAAAGAGTAAAGGGGAAAATAAGATTATATTATTAAATATATAAGGTTATATAACTTAAAGTTGAAAATGAAGAGAAAGAACTTTATGAAATTGATACATTGTGAATGATTTTAATCTGTTATCTCAGTGGAAGTATGTTAAGTGACAAAGAATATGAAATATTTGATTCCTCTAGTATGATACCAAGTTAAATATATTCAACACGTTAAAATTTACATTTATTGTGAATTGTAAAAGAACAGATATCTTATATAGAGTTAAAATATTAGACCTTAAAAAAAAGCTATGACTTCCTTATGACTATTTTCCATACTGTTCAGTGAATGCTTTGGGGGCTTATGAGTACCCACAATCATTTCTCATATGGTATAGTATGTTAATCTTATCCAGATTTTCTTATATAATGATGTTTCCTCACATTGCTCAAATTCAGCTGTGCTATAATGATGATACTAAAAGATTCGATAAATTGTATTTGTTTTATCAGAAAGCCACCACCCCATCACTTTAATTAGATAACATCAATTAACAACATGAAACTGCTTTATAGAATTTGATCTCAGCAGATGCTCTGAACATACATTCAAATCCCTAAAACAGTATGTGAGGAATATAAGTAACCCATAATAAAATTGACTAATACTTGGTTTTATACTTAGTCAAATGTTCACCTATTTACAGTAGCCTTGGACATCATTATAAAAGTTAAAACTATTTTTAGGGGTGCCTGGGTGGCTCAGTCATTAGCCGTCTGCTTTTGGCTCGGGTCATGGTCCAGGGGTCCCGGGATGGAGCCCCACATCGGGCTCCCTGCTCGGCGGGAAGTCTGTTTCTCCCTCTCACACTCCCCCTGTTTGTGTTCCCTCTCTCGCTGTGTCTCTCTCTGTCAAATAAATAAATAAAATCTTTAAAAAGAAAAAGGGAAAACTATTTTTCATAGTCTTTACAATCATAGTTACAGCTTTTTTTTTTTTGTCCCTTCATAGATATTCTAAAAATTTTGCCCCAAATTCTCTCTTACACTCAGTGCAACGCAATATGGCTTCTAGGCCCACTGTTGTTGAAATTATGGTACCAAAACTGACAAACAAAAATGACTGAGGTCACTAAATGAAAATGCAGTTCTTATTTACTTAACCACTCACCGCTATTGACAACTCTCACACTCTTTTACTTAAAACTATCTCTTGCCATTATTTCCATGGTACTATAATTCTCTAGTTTATATTCTAGCCCTGTGGAAACTTCCCTGTGTTCTCCTTAGTTTCTTTCCCTTCTTCTCAAGCTTAAATGTTGATTGTTATTTCCAGGATCCACTTCTCTCTTTATACATCCTCCCAGGGGCTAATCTTAAACCTTCTAACATTTTAATTAAAATGATCAGGGTAATAATTTCAAAGTAATTTTCTTTAGTGTACACCTCCTTTGAACTTTATATGTACGTAGTAGTTTTTTCCCCCCAATGATCTGTATTTCTATCTCAGAGTCATTAAATTCTTCATTCCATATTTTCTATAAAACTGAATCCCAACAGAGAATGTGAACCTAATAGGTTGTTCTGTAGGATGCCAATACACTTATTTTCACTAACGATAATTTTCTTGCCAAGATTCAGATTTGTATTCTCCAATCACTCTGTGCATGTTGCATTTATTATTATCATTACATAATTTAATTCAAGGTTAAGTAAGATGAAATATGAGTGCAGGGAGATAGAGTTTATTCCTGCAACAATGAAGTTTAATGCTTTAGAAATTCTAAATTAAGGTGAGTTGCTAAATCAGTTATGTCAACTATGGTATAGGTATGGCAACGGAAAAAGACTGATGAAAATAAACAGTGAAAATATTTTGATTTGTTTATAGTGTACATTAAATAAACAAGTCTGGCAGTCATAGATAATTTATTTAGAGTATAGACTACATAAGAAAAGATGATCAATAACTTCAGTGGGTAGACAAATATTCAAAGAGGCCTGGGCCTATAGTACAATATTGGTGAATTTAAAGTACAATAAGATAATGTGACTTAATATATAATTTTTAGACTGTCTCAGTGTTCATTTATGCTTTAATGTGTACTTTCCCACTTTAAGCAAATAACTGACAACGAACCGGTTCTGATGTTTCAGATAAGAGAATCTCTACTACATATTGAAGTATCTGCAAGACTGCTCTCCCTGGGTATATCCTAGGTGCCTCAAATTTAATGTCTCCAAAACTTGAACATAGTCTCTTCCATTTCCCTAAAAGGGCTTCCAACTTTGTTGTAAGCTTTCTTCCATCCCTGTCTGCTGCCTTTCCATACTTTGTGAATGATTGCCTCAACCTAACCCCCCAGGACAGAAACTTAAATTTCGTTTTTTAAAACTTCTCTCACTCTCTCCCAAAACTGCCCCTATAAAGTCAACTAAACAGCGCCCGATTATCTAACTGGAAGGTTATCTAACCCACATTGTTTCTATCTATTGGCTTGCTGCAGGCTTAAACTGCCTTTATTCTTCTGGCATCCTCAACCCTCCCTAACCAAAGCATCCACACCTATCCATTCTTCCCTGTGTGATCCTAGTGAGAGTTCTCATCTGCTACTCTGATACAAAGAGTTTAAAAATTGTTAATGACTATCACCCCAACCATAAAGTCCTAATGATCTGTCTTTGGTTTTATTTATTTTTCAGCCTCACCTACCAAAATTTCCTTTTGGCTCTTTTGTTTCTTGAATTTCTTATAATCTTTCTTGTAACATTGTTTATGACATTTATTATATTCCATAACCCATCTTATTAAAAGTGACTATTTAGTTATCTATTTCCTCCTTTTGACTTTAAACTCAATGTTGAGTGGCTTTATTTCTTTCTCCATCTCTCCAGAGCCTGCAGGTCCCTGGAACATATTAGACATAAATGGTTATAAGAGACAAGTTTGCCTAAACGCGGTGTTCAAATGAAGGGGTAACTCAAAGAAGAGAATAGTATAGTCATAGCCTGAAATTCTATTATTAGGCATAAATACTTTATTACATCTTCCTGTCATTGATCAAAACTGAGGACAAACAACCTCAGCTGAACATTTAGTCATTAATTAACTCAAATAATGTCATGGTATTTTTCATGGAAGTCCTAAGGAAACATGAGATTTATTGATGACGTGAAAAAGAAGGCATCTTACAGTTCTCCAAGCAGTTAGGAACTCTGTTTTTCCATCTTAGACTATATGTATCTGAGAATATATTCCCTTCCACCTCTTGACAGTGACTGTGGAAAGACAGAGAGTAGCATCCTGTTAAGAAGACAACATCCAGGAATTCCAGACAAAGACCATCAGGCAGTCCTTGGGAGGGTGTGTGTGTGTGTGTGTGTGTGTGTGTGTGTGTGTGTGTGTTCCACAAAGGATGCCCGGAGAGACTAAAACTTTTTCCTGCAGATTTGGAATACCAATGACATGAGCTCTGCACTCTTGTGGAATTAGGGGTAACTCCCGGCTGGGAACAGTGGACCAGTACTCCCCGTGGATGCTAACACTAATGGAATGACTTGGACTTCAGAAAATTTATTATTTGTTGAAGCAGGAATGGCAGTTAGTATCATTTAAAACAAGATAAAGATTTGAAGGCGAGAGAAATCGAGCACATCTGAGAGCAAGTGAACCCGCTTAGAAACTAGAACAGTACCTCCTTGTGAATGGCTGAGTTCCTTGCCAGGGTAAATTGTAGGCAGTGCCTTTTTTAACATTCACACTCCCCTTTATAATCCTTCCGTCCCCTCAAAATGTCCCAAGCCTTCAATTCAGAAAGTCATACGTGTGTTGTTGGAAGGCCTTATGGGACAGGGAGACACACGCCAGTGTGGCCTCTTCCACTCAAACTCTTGACTGTGACTGTAAGGAGAGAGACAGAAGCATTGTCAGAGGGACCCTGTCCAGAAGTTCCAGGCAGTTCTTAGCATGCAGCACTATATGCACCGGTTCCTGGAAAGGGAGCAAGCCTTCAGTACCATAAAGCAGCTTCCAAGCTTCCAAGTAACAACTCATGAGATTTAGAACAACAGCTACAGCAAAAACACTTGCTTTCACTAAGCTCCAAGCTCACACTTTATGGGTGGATTTAATTTAAATTTATGTATAGAAATACGATAATGTGTTATTTTTCATGTAGAAACAATTTTATTTTTCAATTCCACCTAAAACTCCATATTCAAAGCCATTTTTAAAAAAACATCTTTACTATTAGCAAACTCATTTTCCAGTCAAAATGCATAAGCTATTCTTGACATAGATGTGGACTCCAGCAACTTGACAGTGTAACTATAATGAGCTTTAATAGCTACATCCAGCTGTAGCCACATTTGCCAGGATACAAAAGCCTTTCTGGGGAGTCCCCTCTATGTTGTCGTGTTTCGGAATTATGTGTATAAGAAAAATAACGTTATAGCTCATTAATACCGGAGAAACATTTTGATTCTCAATTTCACAAATAAATCTTTGTTTAGCAGTTGAAAAAGATACTGTCAAAATAGTGTTGTATATTAGCACAGGAGAAAGGCAATCATATTGCAATCCTTGGGTATACAAAATGGCAGTTAAAGTTGCTAATATCTAAAATGTATTTAAAATATTACATTGTGTTTCACTCTACCTAAGAAACATATGGCTTCATAAAGGTCATAGTCAGGATAGTCGCATTTAAGGACAGAAAATAGATTTCTCATCTCAGTAGAACATACTTCTATCATTTCTATCATTTTTGTTTCAGGACAGCTGTTCTGGGGATGGAAGCCTCTTAAAAAATCTATCACCAGTTTTAGTTTAATCATTTTAATGTGAAGATTGATGCCTTACAAACTCCCATAAGGTAAAGTAATAGCCACTTGTAAAATAATTAAGATTAAAAAATACATTGAAAATGTAAGCAGACTAGTTGAAACTCAAAGCATTAATTTGAAACTTAGTTTTCAAAAGTATGTTTAAATTTAATTTAAATTTAATAATTTAATAATTAATTAATTTAATAACATTTAGGTAGCTAAAATATAGGATTTTTAAAAACTTCCTCTCCTTGAGTTTAAGAGATATGATGGGGATTTGTTAAAAAGGTGGCAATGTGTACTGTAAGTCAATAAGCACTTAGGACTGACATAATTAACTTAGGTACAGAGGTTCATTTCAATAAGTACAATTAGGAGGATAAAGACACAGTGTCCAGGTAGTAAGTTTAGGCAATAAAAAGAGGTTGGATCAATTGGGAGCAATATAAAAGGGAGCAATACAAAAGCAATACAATTTAGAGCAATATGAACACCAGGTGGTATGTAATTTCTTCAGGATACAATAAAGCACTGACAGGAGCTTGGAAGGAGCCGAAGATCTAGCCTTGTATAAAGTGGACCTTGGACTAAGTAGGGTAACCAACTTATTCACTGAGAAGGTATGCTGGTTAGAAGTCCAATTGTTGAACTAAGGCAGCGAGGCGAGAGGAAATGGGCTGTTTCATACGTGGACATTAGAATCTTGCCTCTAGCTCACTGAATTTTAGTTCTTATAGAGTATGATGAAAATTCAGTTCTGGGAATAGTTGCTTGTTATAGAAACTAAATATGGACGAGAATAGGAGAACCTGTTTGCAGAAGACTGAAGGGTAAATATAAGTCCTACCTTCAAAACTCCTTCACTTAATATATGGGTACCTCCAAAAGAACCGATGCTTCCTGCCTATATTACCTATAAATGTAGTGAAGAATAAAATAGAATTTACATTCAATGAGGGAATTAAAATAGTCTTAGAGATAATACAAAAAAGACATGGAAATAATATGAAACAGAAATTATGATTAATTCAATGAAAATGTGATGAGATCTATATTTTAAAATCTGAAATTTATTTTAAATATTTTTTAAGATTTTATTTATTTATTTGAGAGAGAGAGCACAGGAGTGGGGAGGGTCGGAGGGAGAGGGAGAAGCAGACTCTCCACGGAGCAGAGAGCCTGACGTGGCCTTGAGCCCCTGAGTCGGGGATCGTGACCCAAGCAGAAGGCAGATGCTTAACTGAGTGAACCACCCAGGTGCCCCTAAAATTTATTTTAAATAGTATGAAGCTACTGAAGATATAGAAAAGATGCTCTATAAAAACGATGGAAATTTATAAAAAATAAAATGCAGCAGTTAAAACCAGAATCTAAAAAAAAGGAAAATATGAGGAAGATATGTAAACAATATAATCAAAATATTAGCACAAAATGATACAACTGGTAAAAATAATTAGATTAACTAAAAGTAAGATTTTAGGAGATAAAAAACAGAAGAAAATTTTGTTACACTATTAGGTTTTATTCTCCCAGAGCTTCCAGGTTCAAGTAGATTCCCAGCTCATGTTCTCAAGTATTGAGGGCTCAGGGAAGGTGCTAGTATACAAGATGCATCTATGAATAAATAAAAGGATCTTGCTCTAGGCATTTGGCTTAGTGAGCAATGGTGGTGCCTTTGTGTGAAAAAAAAAAAAAAAATCTCTTCCTCTGTACCAGTGCAGACAATGCTGGGTGGAGGAGGACACAATCCATAGAGCTGACAGATGGTGGGCTAGATTTCAGGCATATTTGACACCTCAGAACAAATTGCACTGCTTTTTACCGCTGCCTCTAATGCAGGATCGTGGGCCTCAGCTGATGATATAAGTAAGCCTTAAGCCTTTATCTAATTTTATTTGTGAGAGAAAATAAACAGCTTATTGGAAAGCATCCCTGGTGGCAACTTTCACTCCCAAGGACAGTGGCTTAGCTAGGCAAATAAGCAGAGGGGAAAACAGTAAAAACAAGAATGAGAAATGGAGACTGCCACACAGTGGGGGGGAAAAGGGCACCAGTGAGTATAAATTCAATTAATTTTGCTTGACTAATAATGACATAGCAAACTGGAGAGCTAAATATAGGAGTTTGCAAGTCTGCTCTTTTTTTTCTCCACTTGAATATCTGAGTAACGGTATTTTTATTCATTTCCTTACCCCCCAAATCTAGTGTCTGACACATCATATGTTTGATGACAAGTACTAAAAGAAAGATGAAAGATGATAGATAGATAGATAGATAGATAGATAGATAGATAGATAGATAGACAGACAGATAGATAGATGATAGACATAGTGAAGCTTGTGCCTTCCTCCTGTGGAGGGGAAAGGGGTTCAAGTCATACTTTGATTAGTGATTATGAGGCTCTATTTTAAATGATTCATAGCTCCTTTAAAAGGAAGTTCTTCATGCTAAATGGTGTCTTGAAGTTCTAGTTTTTGGATCAAATTACATTTTTTTAAGTTTTTATTTATTTATTTATTTACCTGACAGAGAGAGAGAAGGCGAGAGAGGGAACACCAGCAGAGGGAGTGGGAGAGGGAGAAGCAGGCTTCCCGCCGAGTAGGGAGCCCGATGTGGGGCTCAATCCCAGGACCCTGGGATCATGACCCGAGCTGAAGGCAGACGCCCAACAACTGAGCCACCCAGGGGCCCCTCAAATTACATTTTCATTTAAATGGATTTAGGACGGTTTGGAGTAAAAATGGATAACAATTCTGGAACTTTGTAATACCATCCGCATATGTTAAGTACATTTCTTTTTCCTAACTCATTTTATTCCCTCATTGAACAAACTTTTACTGAGGGTTTCTTATGAGTCACGTATTACATTGACTCAAGGAACTCTACATATTACCCTGACTCAAGGAACTCTTAATCTAGTGAGTTTGGCAAACAAGGTAATATATTCAACACAGTGTTGATAACAAAATTTGTGCACAGCATGCTATGTGAGGCTGGAGGACAGGAAGCTAACTTATCTGGGGAGAGAGGGAACCCGGGAAAGAATTCCAAGAAGAGACCTACACTCAAGTTGAGTGTGACACATTACTAGTTATCCAAGTAAAGACAAATATAGGGAGGAAGGCATTCAGGATAACAGAACATGATCACACAAAGTCAAAGATGATAGTAACTAAGTAAATTAGAATGGCTCCAGAGGAATGCTGGACTGGATGGTCCTGAGTAGAGAAGCTGGCACGTAATTTTCCATTTTCCATGACATTCTTAGGACTCTGATGTTTATTTTTAGAGTAGTTAAGAATTCATAATAGGTTTTAAAGTAGGGGAGTATCATAAAAAGATTGCATTTTAAAAATGTATCCTTGGCAGCTGTGGGGAGGATGGATAGTAGGAATGGGAAATTGATGGATCGTAGGAATGGGAAATTGAGGAAATTAATTTATAACAGCAAGTAAGCAATTCAGCTTATGGTCTACTAGGACTAGAACTATACAGAGCGTACAGGCAGGAAAAAATTGAGAGAGAGAAAAAAAGTAAGGAAATAGGGTCAAAATGGTTTGTTGATTGATTTGATGTAGGCATGACACTCTGGCTTCTGATTTGGAAAACAGGATTTTGCCTTGCCTTTTTTTTTTTTTTTTTTTTTTAATAATGGCATTCACAGAGTTTAGAAACACAAGACAAAGGCCAGGCTTCAGTGGTATCTATAATGAAGGATCTTGCGTTTGAGATTTGAGTTCAAAACACTTGGCAGATATTCAGGCTGAGATGCCCCATGGACAGTTTGATATTGCTGTTCAACTCATAAAAGAATACATCTCTATCTCTATCTATATATCCGTATAGCTAGATATATATGAAAGAGAGAGAGAAAGATGGTAGTTGAAGTTATGAATGAGTTCCCTGACATCCAATGTGAATCCTTTTGTTACTCGGCTACAGTTACTTCCCATGTTCAGATTTATTTTATATTCCAAATCATTCATTTTTACAATAGCAAATACTATAGCAATGCTTGTAACTAGCAGACTAGAGACTGTGGGTAAGAGATAGTGTTGGAATCATTTAAATTTCCCAATTACATAGAATGTACAACAATTTATAACTGGATAGGATTGGAATTTCAGCCCCAGGCTCTATGAACAAGCCATCATCCAGGGCCCAACCCTACTGCCAGGGTATGACTGTTACTCTGGCCTGACTCCTGCTACCATCAATATGCGCATGCCTGGTGGTCCTCTGACAGCCTTATTGCCTATTGAGTCCACCCTGTCTTACCCTGTCTGATCGCTTTGCTCATTGTTGATCTTCAGTCATCAGCCTGATTCACTTGATTCTGGGGTTGGTGTTTTCAGAATAGGTAACAAGTGTCTCATCATACATGCATTTTGAGTCCTCAGTGTATAACAGATGCCCCAACAGTGTAAGCAATCTCTGATCAAATAGATCAAATACTCAGATGAATTATTTATAATCAGAATGGCTTTCATATGCTTAACTATCCTTCATTTCTTCTCCAGCCTTTGAAATCCATAAGAACCAATTAATTTATCTGTCAAGTTGAGTTTCAATAGTTTTAACTGACAACTTCCCTCCTCAAACTTTTCAGAAATCTCTGTCATCTAGCTAATAAGTTGATTATAAGTAAGCAAGTGTATTCTGTTACACTAAAGAGTTAAGCACGCCTGACCATATCATTTAACAAAAAGAAATGTAGGAAAGCAATAGAATTGGAGAAAAAAAAATAAAAGGAATGATAACACGGAGAAAGAAAAATGGAGACACACATACACACAAATGATGTCTATGATGAAATTGAGAAGGAAAAGGTCAAAGGAAAAAGGAATTAAGGAATAAGAACAAGAGGTAAGAGATGAACAAGTTGGGATGATGGTCAGACGATGACAAAAAGAAGAGAGAAAATCTGCATATTTTAAAGTCAAACACTTGGTTTGATTTTAAACAGCAGAAGCAACGATCCTGATCTGACAGATTAAAAACAAACTGGGTCAGCATTCCCCAGTAGATATTCCCATCTATTTTATCTTCAAAGATAGTTTCAAACATTTTGCTTGGGGAAAATTCAACTGTTCCAATTTTAGTTCCCATTTTTGGAATGTGTTATCTCAGAACATATGAAATGGAATTGCTTCCCTTACTATTTTTATCTTCTTATTTGTCAATCATAAAAAGGACATACACAGTCTCTTGCAACCGTTTTTCAGGAAAACATTGAAATCAATGATTATTATAGTAAATAATCAAGAAAGTAAACAACCTAGATTTTTCTCCCTTATCTCTCTATTTAAAATAGAGTTTAATATAGATTATTCTCTGATGGGAACATGCATTTATGCTCAATATTATTTAGGGTAACCCATTCCTACAGTAGACAAAGGAAATAGCATTTCCTCAGTAGAGCATCGCTTAAATGTTGCTCTCCCTTTGGAAGGACTTCCGTCCCGAGATTCATTGCCGGGTTGCCATAATCCTTTATGATTTGCACATGGTCAGGTGAACCCTCTCTACTAGACACATAGACTTTGTCTTACCAAGTGGCATGGACTGGGGTACATACATATTGGAAAGCATCCATATTGGAAGAGTGTGATGTTCCTAGCTTTCTACTGAATAATTATACTCTTTAGTACATGTAGAAGCCCTTGAGTGAATGATCATGCAGAGGTCATTAAAGATAAAGCAGAATCTGGAAGGGTGATGTGGAAATTTTCTAATTGTTCCCAGGTGATTTGGAAATATGATACAAACATGACTACTAGAAAGATTTGCAGAAGGAAGGGCTATTTATTTACTCTCCTTCCCACTTCCAGATTCTCAGTTGAGAGTATAGCCAGATACAGATTGTGTTAATGCAATTCTGTCCAAGGTGTTATATATGGAGAGTGATTAATTAAACCCATTCCTTAATCCATGCCAGTATTATTATATACATATATTTCCTGCATCAATTAAAAATAAGCATGATACATTCGAGAATTTTGACATACAGAAATGTTGCAAGAATTTATATTGGTTATTTGCTATTTCTTGTCTACTAGTGCTGTTGTATAGTTCCTGAAAGAATACTATGTACTTTGTATATTTTTGAGTTATCTCCCCCCCCAACACTAACATTACTTTAACAGAATTTCCATGGTTTATTGTCTAGAGGGTCAGTTGTTCAGGAAATATAGTAAATTCTGAGTATAAGCCTCATTAGAACAAACAGAAAAACAAATGGCCTGTTATAGTTATTCTGAAGGATGGTATTACAGTTTAAGTATTGATAGAGCTCCAAAGGTATTCTGTTGAGCCTCTGAGGCTCAGAGATGCCAGTGTACAGAAGAAACAATGTAAATCCAAAACCTACTGTTACTATACATTCCCAGGACAGTGAAAACGAACTAAAACAAAGTTTGATTTACTTAAATACTTAACAAAAATTTATTGCAAGAGATATATTTCACTGAATTTACAGTTTCAAGGAACATGGTACAAAACGTAGTGCCATCAGCTTTGTCTAAACATTAAATAGGTGCAAATACACAAAGGTTAAAAAAAAAAAACCAAGGAGCATACTTTACAACATAAAATACAGTACTATAAATATATTTTATGTACATTATACATACTCTTAAGACACCATCTTAATATACAGCATATATTGTATTGATTTGCAAACTATCCAGTGCCTTAATAATATTATATATCAGAAACTTAAGAATTTATTTGCATCGTTACACCTACAGTAAATGATTTCATATCAGCGAGGCCGTATCTTGGCTAGTTTATTTCCACCATTCAAATAGGGAATTCCTTATCCACGAAGATGAGCGTTTACGCATATAGCAATAGTTTTCACACAAACATTTTCTCTCCCTCGTATGGCGATGACTAGAAGAGGGGCTGTAGTGGGATGACAGTAGGGTGCGGGGAAAGCAGCGAAGGAAAGAGGGCATGGGGTAAAGGTGGGAAAGCCAGATGGCTAGGATGAAGAACTGAAGCTGGGATGATTGGCATCTGAGGAGGAGCAACAAAAGGTGGCTGACTGCCAGGACAAAGCCGTGGTCCGACCGGTCCTACTGAGATCCGAGGTAACGGTGTTCTGGGGAGAGCCGGAGCTTGGGACACAAACTGTTGGTGGGGCTGGAGCACTTTGAAGGTTCCCGCGGCGGCGGCGGCGGCAGCGGCGGCGGCGGCGGCGGCGGCCGCGTGCTGCTGCAGAACAGCGTGGTGGAGAGTGGTTACGGAGGTAGAACATAAGGGCTGCGGCAGAGGCAAAGGCTGCAGAGGTGTGCTAGGCGGTGGGAGGGCCGCTGGAGGAAAAGTAAACTTGACCTTGTTGGCCAGCATGTTGGGCGGCAGGATGTGCTGGTAGACCTCACAGGGCAGGTTTCGGAATTTCTCGGGGTTTTCTATTGGGATCAGTAGTGCCTGTTCTGGTAAAGCTAATGGAGCCAGGATTTGCTCTGTCGTTACAAAGGTGTGACCACTGACGGGGGCTTCCTTGAACGGCAGGGGCGGTTGTGTGTTAAGGATTCCCGAATTAAAACGCAGCCACTCGGTGGATGCCTCATTCACCTTTCCTGGCGGAAGGGCCTCGGCCAGTTCGTAATGGCAGAGGTATGATTTCGGCTGTGACTGCCTCAAGCTCCTCTCAGGATTAGGCACCTTGAGAGGAATTTGCTTCTCGTGAATATTTATATCCTCACTTCTGTCTTGGCGTCCCAGCAAGGCATTGTCCGTTTCTTCTTCCGTCGGGGCACTGGCTGCGTGGCCAGACGCGGCGTGTTCTTGGGAAATGTCTGCCGCTTCCCCGGAAGTGGCCGCCATCACCGAATGCTCAGCCTCGCCCCGGGCTGCAGGAGCAAGGGGACTGCCCAGGTGCAAGGTGTGCTTGTCTTCCGCCTGATCTGCTGGGTCGGAGTTCCTCTCCGCTTTCGCAATTTCCTGTGCCTTTATTTCCCCGTTTTTGTCCTCACTTACTAACTCATCCTGGTGACGTAAGGAAGAATTGCCTTTCCTGGGATAATGGGTGTTGTCTTTGAGTTCAAAAGCTTGAGGTCCGATGTGGAATCTGCTTCTTTTTCTCCTCCGTTTCCTTTTAGGCTTGCAGGGAGCGGAAGCCCGGGGCGGTCTCAAAAATTCCTCTGGTAAATAATTCTGTCGATTTAAGCTTTCGTCGGAAGAGTAAGAACATGAATGTTGTCTGCGTTTCCGATGGGATCTTTCTGATTCGTTAATGAGAGAATTGTAACCTCTTTTAACAGCCTGGTTCTGACTCAGGCAGCTCATGTCGTTTTGAAGAGCTAGGCATCTGTGATCCTGACTACAGCTGGCCATTTTAGCTTTCCAACTACAGTAAGTTCTGGAGTAAGTTAAATTAGGTTTCCCAGAATGTAGCATTGTTGGATTGGATTGTTCACTTAAAACAACTGAGTTCTTTGTACAGTGATTTTTAGAACTGATAGCATCATTACTATCATATTCAGTGTTCTGGGCTTTACACATTTCTTCATTTTCACTTAAGCATATGGACGACGATTTGGGCCTTTTGTCAGGTAGCTGATGTGAGTCCAGTAATTGCTCTGCAGCTAGACACCGCTTTTCTGAAATTGTTTCCAGTAGATTTTTCCTAGTTATATCAGTGTAACTATTTTCTGATTCCATTTTGAAGCGAATTTCTGGTTCTTTGGTTTTCTCCCCATGGTGATGCTGACATAACTTTTTTCTTTTTTTCTTCCTTCTACTTTTATGGAACCAGTGTTCATGAGTATCTTTCAACCTTATTTTGTTATATTTCTCATCTAGAGTGTCCTGTTTCATTTGATTTTTAGTCAAATTGTATTTTTTTGTTCTTCTGATCCTACAGGAAATATTTCTATTCCTCTGCCCCACAGTCTCATTTTTTCCAGAATTACAGTTATTGGAGGGAGTATCAGCAACCAAAAGAGGAGTGACTTGGGTGCATTCATTTCTGCTACCTCCAGTGTCATAATCAGTGAGTCCTGCAAGAGAGGTGTTCTTGTATTCTGAAACTGGTCTCTTGCAAATGTCTTCTCCCCTCTGCTGAAAAGAAAGATCATTTAAGGGCAGCTTATTTTTATCTAGATGGTTGTTTAATTTAGCTGCCTTGAAGTCAAAACAGAGAGGATTACAGCTATAGGAAATTGATGGTTGTGTAGTTGTGTAAATCAGCATTTCTGATGGCCACTGAAGGATTGTGGATCCATCTTTGTTAAGTACAGGTACAAATGGCTCACATGGTCTCTTAGATAAATCTGTTTTTTTATGTAAGGTTATATTTTCCTCTTCAGAATGTGAAGGGGCCAACATCTCAGGACCATAATTTTTATTTGCAGTTTCAACTGTAGATGCATCACTGTCCTTAACATTTTCCTCTGTGGTAGTTTGCAAAGATAAGCAATCATTAGCGAAATCAAGAACTGTGGATTTATTTCCTAACAATTCAGAACTGTTATCACTCCTAGGTATGTCTTCATTAATAATAACATCTTCCAGTGGTATTTGATCTAATGGGACTGAATTTTGGCAATCTGCATCGGAAGATAAAGGGAGTTGAAACTGGCAAAATGAGGGTAATAGAAATGTATCTTTTTCACTAATAAATTCTTTCATCTCTTGAGTGTGAGCAGTTTCTTTGTCAGTGCACATTCCTTCTGGTGGATGAAAAGAGTTAGCTTTCTCCTCAGAACTCAAAAGCACATCTGTTGGTGAAGATAGTTGAAGATGACAAGCACCAGGGACAAATCTACTTTTTCTGCTAAATCCTTTTTCCACAGAGGCATCATCATTGTATTCGGAGAAGGCTGCAGCTGAAGACTCCAGCTTCACGGATGCTTTCTTTGGAAATGCAAAAGAAAAGCCAATTTTGTGTCTGTGAATTCCTTGGGCTTGGTCCCCAAGTTGGTTATTTTTTGCTGTATAATTATTTGCACTTTCTGGATCTGCAGCAACAGTGGTAACATCTCTAGTATTCTTTTCACTGTGAATCAAAGTATATTTGAAATCTTCCTGGTTATTAACTGAATCCACAACAACTCTTTGGGAAATTTCATTACAATTTTCTTTCACAGTAACAGTTGTTGACTTGAACATGGGGCCACTTCCAGGAGCACTACAAAAAGAAAAGTGTATATTAGGTAGGACACTTTTGAGGAAAAATGTTCAAACATTTATATTTTAGAAATGTCATCATAAGATTTCTTTTTCAAATTTTAAAATCTTCATAAGAGAATTACTTTCATATAGTATAGTTCCCTTCCATAGTGCTACAACTGCATTTAGTTATTGGTTATTGTTTGGGATAAGTTGGTCATACTCTCTTGAAGTTACTTTTACAGCTCTCAACAGCA
Organism: Callorhinus ursinus; assembly: GCF_003265705.2. Taxonomy (NCBI): domain Eukaryota; kingdom Metazoa; phylum Chordata; class Mammalia; order Carnivora; family Otariidae; genus Callorhinus; species Callorhinus ursinus. The sequence continues at coordinate 46,861,498 of NW_027397064.1, forward strand.
GTGCCAGGGACACTCCTGTGTTCTCAACCAGTTCTTCCTGACCAAGATTCTTTAGACTCATGGCTTCTTCAGTGGTATTTTGGAGTACTGTAGAATCGCTAAAATAAAATTATTTAAATTCACAAATACTTAACATCATTAATACTATGTGGGGAATATGAAGAAAGTTTTAAAAAAATTATGACTTCAGAAGGGCTGGGAATTCAGTTCAATAATTCAATTCAGCCAATGTTCACTGAGAGTCTACCCCAGGCAAAGAGGAATGTTGCAATGCAAAATTAAGTAAGAGATACTAACTTTAAAACTTCTTTTAGACTTGCTGTTCTTAATATTTGAAAATTACCCTGAAGTAAATAATATCATAATATACAGTAAGTATAGGACAAAAGACTATTTACTTAAGATGTAATTTCTGTTTATTTGGCATTGCAGTACACCATAAATAGTGGGTTCTTAATAAAAAGAACTATACTGTCTGCCACATAAACAAGGAGCTACCTAACTGTCATCTTTACCAGAACAGAATCATGCTGTGCAGAATTTTCCACTCTATTAAATTTAGTTTCTTAGAAGTTATAAATGCCCCCTAATTTTTTAGTTGAATATTTTCTTTATGTAATCTGTAACACAATCGGCCATTTCACTGCCATATTTGATATTAAGAAACAATAATACTTCTTATTTTGCACATCTTTAGAGGCCCCAAATTAATGGGAAAATTGTGTACCATGAAATATGTACTGTTATTGAAGAAAGTAATTTAGATAAGAAGTTTTTCTTTTTTTCTCTTTTTTAAAGATTTTATTTATCTATTTGAGAGAGAGAGTACAAGCAGGGGGAGCAGCAGAGGGAGAGGGAGAAGCAGACTCCCCGCTGAACAGGGAGCTCAATGTGGGGTTCGTCCCGGGACCCTGGGATCATGACCTGAGCTGAAGGCAGATGCTTAACCGACTGAGTCACCCAGGCGCCCCAGTTTTGCTTCTTCTTGTGCATATCTTATTATTAACTCTAGTTTTCTCAATGTGTTAGAATTTACATTTGCAAATGCTACTTTCAGACATTAAATTGCACAGGCCCTATGATTCCCTATAACATTAACTTGCACTTGTATAATTTTTCACTTATTACCACAGAGAGTAAAAATATCTGGTTGGTATGATTGAATAGCAGTTGTGTTTGTTTTTAGCAGTTCCCTAGAGGATTCAAAATACATTTAAATTTTCCCTTGATTTTTCCAAACTTGACACCCCAAAGAATTTTATGATATAGCAATATATTCCCTACCTCTATATCCAGTATAAAATAGATTTGCTATAAAATAGTTTCATTTTAAACAATAATAAAAGAGGCCTATTTATTTTGGGTTAGGTGGAGAGAACACTCTAAAAAGTTGTCTTCTTTTTGGAACAGTTTCCTGGCCTGAATTATAAATTCTGTATTGTAACACTGTAACTGTTCACTGTTAGAAGCAGGTCAAAGTGTGAGATCTTTGAACTTCTAACAGTTGTTACTGTTTATTCACAGTGAAATTAATTTTGACTTGCCTCTAAAGTTCATAGGGTCTTTCTAACCTTTATTTTTTTTATAAAAGATACTTTCAAATAAAAGTTCTCCAAATTTTCAATTAAAAATTAGTTCCTCTTAAAACTCCTTTTTTAACAAAGGTCATGAGATTGTGCTTTGTTCTCTTCTTCAATCGAATATTTTGAATTTCCACTGAGGAACAGAATGGCTTTCAGCCAAGTGTAAATAGCAGAGTAATTTGAAATTAATTTTTTAGAAAAGTAAAATTATAGGAATATTGGCTTTATATTGAAATGTGCATTAAACAGGTCTTTGCATAAAATTCAAATTCAAATTACTGTCTGCAGCCCACAGAAAGCCATGAAAATGTGAGTCTCTTATTCTGGGTACAGAAATAAATAGAATTATGCCCTTTATTTCTATGTCCTTTTTTTTTTTTTGGTCATTATGTTTTAAGAAAACTTAAGATTTCATTGCACACTCACCACACAGTTTCCTTTCTTAGCTCGGCCAGCTTGTGCAGGCGTTGGAGTGCCTTTTCCTGTTTTCTTTCATCTTTCCTGGATTTAGATGCTACATTTCGAGCAAATTCCCTTTGTTTCAGTTCTTTGAGCCTCTGTTAAGAAATATGGAAATGATTAATAGTATTTGGCTCTTTGGCAATGTTAAAGTTACTATTATTTTTGTGGGAATTTTCCAGTACATTATCTTTGACCTCATCTAAGGAAAATACATTTGTGACAATTCACTTCTAGTAAAAATATTTTTTGTATCTTTGACTTGTGAAAATGCCAAGGCATGTTATTACATTAAGGATATAGCTAAGCCTTAGCTAAATTGAAATTGAAAACTTTCATCTCTGCTTACGGATTCTTCTGCCAAGTTTCTGTGGTTAATTCACATCAAACTGTTGGCGTCTAATAAACCCCTAATTTTCAAACAAATTTAATTAGCTTGTATATTTCAGTTATATATAATAAATTTCATCATTTTGATGCACTGTATATTAGAAAGGTATCTGGGTCTCTTCATATTTTCTAAGAAGAGTAAATGTTTTATGTTAATCCATAAGGCAAATAACCTCCATTAATGTGATTTAGAACAATCCTTCCCCTCAAATATCAAGCACATTCCCCAAATAATTCAAGATCTGGGAAGAAAAATGATAGTGCTTTTTAGAAATTCTTTTTACATTGGGCATATTTTTCATCTGTATTAAAGGAGCTCATTTTTGGAGTTGAAAAAGTTTTGACCAAAGAAAGAGAATGTCAACTTGAATAGAATTGATAAATAGCCATGTATGTGGCATGCTTTAAGAAAAACCAAAGTGGTCCCATGTCCCAAATATTTTCAATATAGTCTTCTACAGAGCGAGTATGTTAAAAATAATTAAAGTACTATTTTTTTCTCATGAAGGCTCATGGTGTTATGTATTTGTGATATGTCAGAGTCTTTGAGTAGGACTCTTAAGAGAATAAAGCATACACTAATCACATTTTTATGAAATGATTGAATAAAGTCTTAATAAATGCCTTATACATATACACTGGTGTATGCCAGGAGGTTAGAACAATGCCTGGTATATAAAATACCTGTTCAATAAATAGCTGTTGATTTATATGTGAATCACTTAGACCCTCCAAATTAGTAAATTTCTCACCTCAAAAACAGTTGGTCATCCTGAGGAAATAATGTCAGACTCCTGGTGATCCTGAATTACATCTACTTAATTTCACCTACATAAGACCATAGCTTAAGCTTCAAATAATATCTAATATTTTAATTGATGGGATTTATATAAGGTTTGTATATATACATATATAAATTATTCCAGAATAAAGAATAATTATTTTAAAATAATATAGGGTATGATCATAAAAAAGATCTAGATTTAGAGTATAATAGGGCAAGAAAGTTTTAGCTCTAAATTTTAGGTATTCATAATCTTGGTCACCTCTATTTCCTAAAACTTTGAAGTCATATCAGGCCTTATTCAACAGTTATTGAGCACTGGTGACAGTCACTCTGTTAAAATGGCTAGGATTTTAAAAAAAGATTAAACAAAATGTCTTTACCTTTATATGGTTTGTGTCTGTGTGTCTGTGAGTATGTGAGTAAGTGTATGTGAGTGTGTATATGCATTTTGCAGAAATAAGAGAACACACACAGGAAGAGATAATAGCAATCATTGATTGAGGTATTTTTATTGTGCAATGTAAGAACAGAAGAGGGGTGCCCAAAAAATCCCAAGAAGGTTGCCTGGGAAAAGTGACATCTGATTTGAATCTTCAAGGGTATAAAAAAACATGAAGAAGAAGGGTTGGATGTTGGAGGTGAGAGATTATTTCAGGGAAATTTTGTGTAAATGTAGAAATAGGAGCTTGCATATTCTAAAAAAAAAAAAATGCAGGTAAAGAGAAGTATGGTTAAAGCAGATTGTATGTGTAGAGGTGATGAGAACTGATGAATTACAGGGTCTAACCAAACCAAACCGGTCTATCACATTATGAAATGTGCCTGGAGGAAACACTGAAGGATTTTAAACAATGCAATGCTACAATGGGATTTTCATTTTATCAAGAATCATTCGGGATCAGTATGCATGAAATTTTGCATGGAACAAGATTGAAGACAAGGAGATGCATAGGTAAGATACGACAGTGGTCTAGGTAAGAAACACTAAGAACCTTTTATAAGGCAGTTGCAGTAGGGAGAAAAAGCAGAATTGGTGACTTATTTGATGTGCATAATTGAGTGGCCTAAAGGATATTACCTTTACCGAGAAATACTACCTGCCATTGTAAGAAAGAGGCATTCAATCAAGAGAGGGTTTGGCCCTAGGAAGAGGATGTTAACAGAATTTGAAAGAAAATAGAAGCTAAATTCTCTAAAATAAACATTTAAAAGACTCAAAGTGCCAATGAAATAAAGCAAAAAAAAAGTTGAAATATCAATGTAAAAATTAATGTTCAAAAATTTTTTAACTCTCTTATTTATAAATAATGATATTTTAACAAATTGAGACAATTTATTTCCTACAAGATCCTTTGGGAAATGACAGATGACAAGAAAGTTAGACTTGACTATTTTTAATAAAATCTTTAGTATATAAATTAATTTATATTATATATATGAATATATAATAGTAAGTTAAAAATATAATGTTTCTAACAAAAAGCAAAGCTTTTCTAAAGGAAGTATATGAAATGCCAAGAATTTCACTATTTACTGTTTCAAATTAACCATTATGATTTGAATTACCTGTTTCCATTGACATAGTAGTTAAAGATCAAGGAGTCCATCAATTACCAGATGCCAGTACAGTTGTGTTTCCTGTGAATAAGTGACTGATTGACATGGCTGGAATAAGACTCTAGATGCGCATTTAGAGAACTGTGTATATTTAGAATGTATACATTGCTTTAGTGTTGTAGGGGTTGTCAAGAAGCACCAAGCTACTCTGCTCTATGGTTTTCAAGCTGTGCTTTTAGGTTGGGGTGACTTGGCTGCGATGCATATATCCATTTATCTCTCAGCAAGTATTAATTGAGTGTACATTATGTGTCAGCTGTTACTCTAAGCACGGTTGATACATCTGTGACACGGAAGAGAAAAAGCCTCTTTGTTTCTTGAAATGTTCGTGAGAGTTGAGAAAGACAGACATTAAGACGTATATAAATAATTTAGTTGTATACTTTGGGAGATAGTGAAAATTTTGGTGGAAGAAAAAGTTAGAGTGTATGCAGCAAGGAGAAGGTACCAACTTCAAATACAGTGATTAGGGAAGGGTTTCCATTAGGTGACTTTTCTGTTTCTGTGCTTATCTCACGGCTTCTGAAGGGCAGTAGGCTTATACTTTGCTCAATCAAGGTGTTGGCCAGGCTGCATTCTCATCTGCAGGCTTGGAAAAAATCATCTGCCAAGCTCCTGGAAGTCATTGGTAGAATTCATTTCCTTGTGGTGGTAGGACTGAGAGCCCTGGCTCCCGACCACCTGACAGCCAGAGCCACTCTCAGCAATTGGAGCTGACAGCAATTTCTTGTCCCATGACCCACTTAGAAGTCATCTTACAACATGGCAGTTTCTTCACCATCAGCAAGGAAGAGTCTCCATTCTGCTGAGACTGAGTCTTCTATAACACAATCTATATAAAGCAACCTAACTAATGGAGTGATATCCTATTGCTTTTTTCCTATTTTATCAGTTAGAAGCAAATCACAGTTTCTATCCACATTCAAGGGAAGACTAACTGGGGTCGACTCAGGGTGTGTCCCCCATAGAATTTGTGTCTCCCCATTGACAAAGTGATATTTGAGTAAAGACTGTGCTCTAGTCACACAGAACAGTCAGAGTAAAAGGAGTAGTGAATTGCAGGTTATTTTGTTTTGATTACTGCTCTTAGCTGCATGTTAGTGCTGACGTTCCTTAGCTGCAAGTTTATAAGGGGCAGGGAAAAGAATGATCTGAACCACAACACTAGGCAAGTGACAGATGATAGAGGAGGAGAAAACTCAGGTCTAGTTTCCAGATAGTTCTGCACTATATGCAGGCACCGCCCAGAAGTGGACAGTGCAGCACTCCAGCCTTTTTCTGGGACATTCCTCAAGGACAGTGATGAAAGGAAATCCTCCCAGTGGACAGACTTTGGATCAGTGAACCTTGTTCATTTTGCTTGGGAGGAGAAATGGCCAGAAGAGATACACTGATTCATGGGCTGTGGCCCATGGGTTGGCTGGATGGTGAGAAACCTGGAAGGAACATAATGGGAAAATTAGTGACAAGGAGGTCTGGGGAAGAGGTATGTGGCTGGATCTTTCTGAATGGTCTAAAAACTTGAAGATATTTGTGTCCTGTGTGAATGCTCCACAAACGGTCACCTCAGCCGAAGAGCATTTTTATATTAATGTAGAAAGGATAACCTGTTCTGTGGATACCAGACAGCCTCTTTCCTCAGCCTCCCCTGTCACTGCCCAATGAGGTCATGAACAAAGTGACCATGGGGGCAGGGATGGTGGTTATACATGGGCTCAGCAACATGGACTTCCACTCATCAAGGATGACTGGCTATAGCTACTGCTGAGTGCCCAATCTGCCAGCAACAGAAGTCAGTACTTAGCCAAAACAAATGAACAAAGAACACAAAACAGAAACATACTCATAAATACAGAGCACAGACTAGTTGTTACCAGAGGGGAGGTGGATGAGATAATGGGTAACACAGGTAAAGGAGATTAAAAGGTACAAACTTCCAGTTATAAAAGAAATTAAGTCACGAAGGTATAAGGCCAGCAGAGGGAATATTGTCAACACTATTGTAATAACTTTGGTGACAGATAGTAACTAGACTTATCATGGTGATCATTTTATAATGTCGAATCATTATGTTGTATACCTGAAACTAATATAATATTGAATGCCAACTTCAATAAAAAATTTTAAAAGATAAACAAAAAGTGGAAACAAAACAAATAAAAAACAGCGAGCCCTCAATATGGCACCATTCCCAGGGGTGATCAGCCAGTTCCCTGGTGGCAGGTTGATTAAATTGGGACAGCTTTCTTTTGAAAATGACAGTGTTTTGTTCTTCCTAGAGTACATGCTTCCTCTAGATATGGACCTGTATATTCCATGTAATGCTTCTGCCAAAACTATTGTCCATGGACTAACAGAATGCCTTATTTATCATCACAGTATTCCACCCAGCATTGTTTTTGATCAAGGAATTCACCTCACAGCAAATGAAGTGTGACAATGGGCCTATGTTCATATAATTCACTGGTTTTATTGTGTTCCCCACTGTCCTGAAGTAGCTGGTTTGATAGAATGGTGGAATGGCCTTTTGAAGACTCAGTGACGGCTCTAGCTGGGTGGCAATCCCTTGTAGGACTGGAGCACCATCATCTAGGAGGTTATATATGCTCTGAATCAGTGTCCAACATATGGTGCTATTTCTCCCATAACCAGATTGAAAGGTTAAAATTCAAGGGATACACATAGGGATGGCACCACTCAATATTATCCCGAGTAACCTACTAGCAAATGTTTTGCTTCCTGTACACAAAACCTTACGTTCTGCTGGCCTAGAAGTCTTAGTTCCAAATGGAGGCATAATTCCACCAGGAGACACATCAATGATTCCACTGAACTGGAAGTTCAATCTACTACATTGTGACTTTGGACTCCTTAAGCTGCTGAATCAACAGGCAAAGAAGGAAGTTGATGGGCTGGATGAGATGATATGTCTTGGTCATCAAGGGGAAATGGACTGCTGCTCCACAATGAAGGTAAGGAAAATTATGTCTGGAATACAGGCGACCCTTTTTGATGTCTCCTAGAATTGCCATGTCCTATGATTAGAGTCAATGGAAAGCTACAACAACCCAGTTCAGGCAAGATTATTCATAGCCCACACCCTTTAGGAATGAAAATTTGGGTCACTTCACAAGAGAAAGAACAGCAAGCAGCTGATGTGCTTTCTGAGGGCAAAGGGAGTAGGTGGCGGAAGAAGGCAGATATAAATACCAACAACAACCATGTGACTAGCTACAGAAATGAGGACTGTAATTGTCATGGGCATTTCTTCCACATTTTATTATGGATATGAATATATATATATATTATGAATATTTATGAATATATATAACCTTTTTCTTCCCTCCTTTATCCTCTTATTATATAAATAAGATGTATCAAATTTATATCATAGTATTTAAATGTTAACTTTACATCATAGTATTAAAGTTCCAGGGTATCAAGGAGAAGAGTGAACACCACCCAACCACTTTGCATCCTCTTCTGAGGAGTGAATGTGTTTTAGGTTGTAGGCAGCATAGTTGTATCATGTTATGAAGCATATGACCTGTCATTACCTTTATGTGGAGATTCACTATAGTTTAAAGTGTGCCTGTGGGTGAGAAGTTGACAAGGAGTGGACTTGTGATGGTTAACTGTATGTGTCAACCTGGCTAGGCCATAATATTTGGTCAACTATTTGGTCAATATTTGGTCAAAGCCAAGTATTTGGTCAAATGTCCTGATGTCACTGCGAAAGAACTTTTTGAATAAGATTAATGTTTAAATCAGATGAGTAATCAGATTTACTCATTAAATCCTAGGAAAGCAGATTACCTTCCATAATTCATGCAATCAGTGGTAGGCCTTACAAGCTAAGACTAAAGTCCCTGGGGATGAAAGAATACCTCCAGACAGCCTTTGGACTTGAGACTGTAACATCAACTCTTTCCTGATTTTCCAGGCTGGTGGTCTGCCCTGCCAACTTTGGACTTGTCAGGCCCACAATTGTGTGAGCAAATTCTTTAAAATTTCTCCTTGTCATCTATCTATCATCTCTCTCTCCATCCACATATGAAAAGCAAATGCACACATAGTTCTGTTTCTCTGGAGAACCCTGATTAATACAGTTTTTCACCAGAGAATGGGTAGTCTGTGGTAAACCTTGCAAATTGCCTTCATTTTATTAATTATAACCTTCTACTTCTCATTATTAACAGAATTCCAATTTGGGGGCTAAGAAAAGTACTCAACTAAAATAGTTAAAATCCCAACCTCCTTTGTAAATAAGAGTGGAAAAGTGATACATGCCTCACTAACTGATGAATTTTAAGTAAATATCTCTGAGGAGGACGTCCCTGGAAAAAAAAATTAAAAAGGAAAGTCTCATTAGGAGAAAAGTTCCCTTTCTGGTTTTTTGGGTTTTTTTAAACCCTGTCATTTGCTTCCTGCTCATGCGTAATTGTGAGTCTAAGATGGGCAGCAGCCATCTTTCAGTTGTGAGGCTATCAGCTTGGCAGAGAAGGTCTAGATGCCAAAGACAGCAGAGCAAAAAAACAAAAAGATTCCTGTTCCCTAATAGCATCATTGAATTACTAGGACTGATTCCTTATGTAGTTTTGGATAAAAAAAAAAAATCCAACTTGTTTGAGTTTTCTCTTAACTGCAGCTGAATATAATCTTAAATACTCATTGTGTGACTGGATAATTCACTTCATATTCTTAGACCTTTGCCTCTACGGATGAAGATGCTGATGATATCTAAAGTTCTTTCCAGTTTTTACACTCTAAAATCAATGTTTTCAATGCCATCATTTATGCTGGATTTAGATGATAGTAAATAATTGGTATAGTTAGAATAATAATAAGAATTACCTTGTTAGGTGGTTTCCCTTCTACGAGTAAATCCATTACTGCTTTGAATTGTTCCAATACTGCTGTTCCTAGTTTTGGATTTCTTAGTAAGTTAATATATCACCCACTATTAGTGTTTCCACAAGCCAAAAATTTCTTTTGAATTCCCAAGAGTTGTTTCTACCAAGAACTATTTTCAATGGCTTTTGAAAAACTGAGTATGATTTCTATCTTACATAGAAGTGATACCCTCAAAGAATTACAACTCAATCACCATCCCTATTTCCTGAATCAATTTGGTTCTTTTGGAAGACACTATTAGAATATTAGCAAATAAATTTCTTCAGAGAAGGTTAAGATATTCAAGTGAATGGTATCACACTTCATTGTGTAATTTCCTTCTAGTCATTATTTAATCAATGGCATTATGCTGAGTGAACCTGTGGAAGACTTTTTTAAAATTTCTTTTCCCATTACTATCATGAATGTGTATCATTTGGACATTTTTCATGGCAGCATTAAAAGCATCTAATCTCTTAATGGCATATCAGATCTGAACAATATCTTTCCCTAAGGCCTCTCATTCTTTAGATTCCATTAACTCAAGTTTCTCTTTGTGGACAAAAACTCATTCTAGTTCTAATATAAAAGTCTTTGTAATCTGTATGTGTTCTGTCTAAAACCGATTTTCCAACCATTCAGTTCATTTTCTTAAGTGCTGGATCAGAAGTGTCTTGTGCATTGTAAGTGCTCATGAATGCTTGTCAAATTGAATTGGCACAGGATGGCAGTGATTAATTTCCTCATATAATAGGAAGCTTTGAAAATTTACTAACAAAATCTCAATAAGATCTTTGGTAGTACAAGGGAAGCAATGGAAACTCTGGTATAAAAAATATTGACACATTTAAAAATACACAAACAACTTGAGGGACCTGAAATTGAACAATAGTAAAAAATTATGGTTTGATTTTAAAAGGAAATATCATGCAGCTATTACCAAAAAGAATTATAAAATATTAGGAATATTGTTGTATTAGTTCTTTTTTAAAAATAGCATGCTAATAATTTATAATATAATCAAATGTATCTGTATCTATAGAGTAAAAAATCCAGAAAATATGCAACATGTTGATATTTCTCTTTGTAGCATAAAATCAGAAGAACTGTACTTTTATTTTCCACTATATGGTATTTTTCCATTTTTTTCCTTAGTAGTATGTTTCACTTTTACTTTGAGAAGAGATTTTTAAATTTAAATTTGAAATATTAAAATCAGATATATTTAAAAACTGAAAAAAAATTGCCATTATGTGGATCCTCTCATCATATACTCATATCTATGGTCTAATAAATAACTGAATTGTTCCAAATATTTCTATGCTCTCTCAACATGCACAAGTAAATCAGTATAACCCCCCAAAAAGGACAAATTCAAACTCATGAATTTTTATGTACATAATTTTTAAAAATATGAAAATATTTGTGGATTAATATTTTTATCATCTCTTTGGTATAAATATAGTAGAAAATAATATATAGGGACAATAGTCAAAATCTGTGGGAAATACATTATACTACAGAGATAGAGATACATCTTTTACTCTTTCTCTCTCTCTCAAAAGTATTTATATATGTAATTGTAAGTGACTTATCACTTCGCATATAATGAAGAAATTATGAGTGAAGGATCAGCAAACATATTCTACTCTATGGAGGAATTTACTTTGAAGTAACATTATGGCTATGTTTTTTAGACATGTAATAAAGGCAGAATATCAGTTGTGTTATTAGGCAGTTTTGCTTATGACTGAAGACAAGTTCTGTTTGGAAAATTGTGTTTGGGCTGAGAAGAATGTGAAGGATTTATTAACACCTGGTAAAAAACTGTCACTGGTGACCTCCCTGAGTGAACACTAGATTTGTCTCTTGTCGGAGCCAGAGAACTCACGGAAGCCTTTTGCAAGAGAGAATAGTGCCTATATGTGAGATATGGCTCACATATCTACCCAATTGATCCCCTCTCTCGGCAACTAAATTGTAATGGAATGCCAAAGAACAGAGCTCCAGAACTGCTGTGGGAATGTGAAGATCACAGCTGGGGAGAAAACACTTGTTATGATATGATGGCCTGTATTTTTTTTTTTTACTTTTTTTTTATTATATTATGTTAATCACCATACATTACATCATTAGTTTTTGTTTTGTTTTGTTTTTTTTACCTTTAAGGTTTTGGTAACATTTTTCTTTCTTTTTTTTTTTTATTATGCTATGTTAATCACCATACATTACATCATTAGTTTTTGATGTAGTGTTCCATGATTCATTGTGTATAACACCCAGTGCCCCATGCCCTCTTTAATACCCATCACCAGGCTAACCCATCTCCCTACCCGCCTCCCCTCTGGAACCCTCAGTTTGTTTCTCAGAGTCCATAGTCTCTCATGGTTTGGCTCCCCTTCCGATTTCTGCCCCTCTTCAGTTTTCCCTTCCTGCTATCTTGTTTTTTTTTGTTTGTTTGTTTTTAACATATAATGTATTATTTGTTTCAGAGGTACAGGTCTGTGATTCAACAGTCTTACAAAATTCATAGCACTCACCATAGCACATACTCAGCCCCAGTGTCTATCACCCAGCCACCCCATCCCTCCTACCCCCCCACCACTCCAGCAACGCTCAGTTTGTTTCCTGAGATAAGAATTCCTCATATCAGTGAGGTCATATGATACGTGTCTTTCTGATTGACTTATTTCGCTCTGCATACTACCCTCCAGTTCCATCCACGTGGTTGCAAATGGCACAATTTCATTCCTTTTTTGGCTGCATAATATTCCATTGTATATATATACCACATCTTCTTTATCCATTCATCTCTCAATGGACATCTTGGTTCTTTCCATAGTTTGGCGATTGTGGACATTGCTGCTATAAACATTGGGGTGCACGTACCCCTTCGGATCCCTACATTGGTATCCTTGGAGTAAATACCCAGTAGTGCAATTTCTGGGTCATAGGGTAGCTCTATTTTCAACTTTTTGAGGAACCTCCATACTGTTTTACAGAGTGGCTGCACCAGCTTGCATTCTCACCAACCAAAATCTGTAGAGAACTTATTAAACTCAAACCCAAAGAACAAATGATCCAATCAAGAAATGGGCAGAAGACATGAACAGACATTTTTCCAAAGAAGACATCCAAATGGCCAATATACACATGAAAAAGTGTTCAACATCGCTCGGCATCAGGGAAATCCAAATCAAAACCTCAATGAGATACCACCTCACACCCGTCAGAATGGCTAAAATTAACAAGTCAGGAAATGACAGATGTTGGCGGGGATGCGGAGAAAGGGGAACCCTCCTACCCTGTCAGTGGGAAAGGCCTGTACTTTTTTTTTTTTTGGTGGTTTAACTAATAAGGATTTCTTTACTTTTCTTTAAATTTTTTATTGTTATGTTAATCACCATACATTACATCATTAGTTTTGGATGTAGTGTTCCATGATTCATTGTTTCTGCATAACACCCAGTGCTCCATGCAGAACGTGCCCTCTTTAATACCCATCACCAGGCTAACACATCCCCCCACGCTCCTCCCCTCTAGAACCCTCAGTTTGTTTCGCAGAGTCCATAGTCTCTCATGGTTCATCTCCCCCTCCGATTTTCCCCCCCTTCATTCTTTCCCTCCTGCTATCTTCTTCTTTTTTTCCTTAACACATATTGCATTATTTGTTTCAGAGGTACAGATCTGTTATTCAACAGTCTTGCAAAATTCACAGCGCTCACCATAGCACATACCCTCCCCCATGTCTATCACCCAGCCACCCCATCCCTCCCACACCACCCCCATTCCAGCAACCCTCAGTTTGTTTCCTGAGATTAAGAATTCCTCATATCACTGAGGTCATATGATACATGTCTTTCTCTGATTGACTTACTTCGCTCAGCATAACACCCTCCAGTTCCAACCACGTTGTTGCAAATGGCAAGATCTCTTTCCTTTTGATGGTTGTATAATATTCCATTGTATATATATACTACATCTTCTTTATCCATTCATCTGTCGATGGACATCTTGGCTTTTTCCACAGCTTGACTATTGTGGACATTGCTGCTATAAACATCGGGGTGCATGTACCCCTTCAGATCCCTACATTTGTGTCTTTGGGGTAAATACCCAGCTGTACAATTGCTGGATTATATGGTAGCTCTATTTTCAACTTTTTGAGGAACCTCCATACTGCTTTCCAGAGTGGCTGCACCAGGTTGCATTCCCACCAACAGTGTAGGAGGGTTCCCCTTTCTCCGCATCCCTGCCAACATCTGTCATTTCCTGACATATTAATTTTAGCCATTCTGACTGGTGTGGGGTGGTATCTCAATGAGGTTTTGATTTGTATTTCCCTGATGCTGAGCGATGTTGAGCACTTTTTCATGTGTCTGTTGGCCATTTGGATGTCTTCTTTGGAAAAATATCTGCTCATGTCTTCTGCCCATTTCTTGATTGGATTATTTGTTCTTTGGGTGTTGAGTTTGAAAAGTTCTTTAAAGACATTCGCAAATATTTTCTCCCATTCTCTCAGTTGTCTTTTGGTTTTGTGATTGTTTCTTTTGCTATGCAAAAGCTTTTTATCTTGATGAAATCTCAATAGTTCATTTTTGCCTTTGCTTCCCTTGCCTTTGGCGATGTTTCTAGGAAGAAGTTGCTGTGGCTGAGGTTGAAGAGGTTGCTGCCTGTGTTCTCCTTTAGGATTTTGATGGACTCCTGTCTCACATTTAGGTCTTTCAACCATTTGGAGTCTATTTTTGTGTGTGGTGTAAGGAAATGGTCCAGTTTCATTCTTCTGCATGTGGCTGTCCACTTTTCCCCACACCATTTGTTGATTAGACTGTCTTCTTTCCATTGGACATTCTTTCCTGCTTTGTCGAAGATTAGTTGACCATAGAGTTGAGGTTCCATTTCTGGGCTCTCTTTTCTGTTCCATTGATCTGTGTGTCTGTTTTTGTGCCAGTACCATACTGTCTTGATGATGACAGCTTTGTAATAGAGCTGGAAGTCTGGAATTGTGATGCCGCCAGCTTTGCTTTTCTTTTTCAACATTCCTCTGGCTATTCAGGGTCTCTTCTGGTTCCATACAAATTTTAGGATTATTTGTTCCATTTCTTTGAAAAAAGTTGATGGTATTTTAATGGGAATTGCATTGAATATGTAGATTGCTCTAGGTAGCATTGACATCTTCACGATATTTGTTCTTCCAATCCATGAGCATGGAATGTTTTTACATTTGTGTCTTCCTCAATTTCTTTCATGAATATTTTACAGTTTTCTGGGTACAGATCCTTTGCCTCTTTGGTTAGATTTATTCCTAGGTATCTTATGGTTTTGGGTGCAATTGCAAATGGGATCGACTCCTTAATTTCTCTCTCTTCTGTCTTATTGTTAGTGTATAGGAATGCCACTGATTTCTGTGCACTGATTTTATATCCTGCCACTTTACTGAATTCCTGTATGAGTTCTAGCAGTTTTGGGGTGGAGTCTTGTGGGTGTTCCACATAAAGTATCATATCATCTGCAAAGAGTGAGAGTTTGACTTCTTCTTTGCTGATTTGGATTCCTTTGATGTCTTTTTGTTGTCTGATTGCTGTGGCTAGGACTTCTAATACAATGTTGAATAGCAGTGGTGATAGTGGATATCCCCGCTGCATTCCTGACCTTAGGGGGAAAGCTCTAAGCTTTTCCCCATTGATGTGATATTCACTGTAGGTTTTTCATAGATGGCTTTTATGATATTGAGGTATGTACCCTCTATGCCTATACTCTGAAGAGTTTTGATCAAGAAAGGATGCTGTACTTTGTCAAATGCTTTTTCTGCATCTATTGTGGGATCATATGATTCTTGTTCTTTCTTTTGTTAATGTATTGTATCACATTGATTGATTTGTGGATGTTGAACCAACCTTGCAGCCCATGGATAAATCCCACTTGGTCATGGTGAATAATCCTTTTAATGTACTGTTGGATCCTATTGGCTAGTATTTTGGTGAGAATTTTTGCATCCATGTTCATCAAGGATATTGGTCTGTAATTCTCCTTTTTGATGGGATCTTTGGTTTGGGGATCAATGTAATGGTGGCCTCATAAAATGAGTTTGGAAGTTTTCCTTCCATTTCTATTTTTTGGAACAGTTTCAGAATAGGTATTAATTCTTCTTTAAATGTTTGGTAGAATTCCCCTGGGAAGCCATCTGGCCCTGGGCTTTTGTTTCTTGGGAGATTTTTGATGACTGCTTCAATTTCCTTAGTGGTTATAGGTCTGTTCAGGTTTTCTATTTCTTCCTGGTTCAGTTTTGGTAGTTGATACATCTCTAGGAATGCATCCATTTCTTCCAGGTTATCTAATTTGCTGGCGTAGAGTTGCTCATAATATGTTCTTATAATTGTTTGTATTTCTTTAGTGTTGGTTGGGATCTCTCCTCTTTCATTCATGATTTCCTTGATTTGGGTGATTTCTCTTTTCTTTTTGATAAGTCTGGCTAGGGATTTATCAATCTTGTTAATTCTTTCAAAGAACCAGCTCCTAGTTTCGTTGATCTGTTCTACTGTTCTTTTGGTTTCTATTTCATTGATTTCTGTTCTGTTCTTTATTATTTCTCTTCTCCTGCTGGGTTTAGGCTTTATTTGCTGTTTTTTCTCTAGCTCCTTTAGGTGCAGGGTT
>NW_027397064.1:46877980-46879409 GCF_003265705.2 Callorhinus ursinus
TCTTTATTATTTCTCTTCTCCTGCTGGGTTTAGGCTTCATTTGCTGTTTTTTCTCTAGCTCCTTTAGGTGCAGGGTTAGGTTGTGTATTTGAGACCTTGCTTGTTTCTTGAGAAAGGCCTGTATTGCTATATACTTTCCTCTTATGACTTCCTTTGCTGCATCCCAAAGATTTTGAATTGTTGTTTTTCATTTTCATTGGTTTCCATGAATTTTTAAAAATTCTTCTTTAATTTCCTGGTTGACCCAATCATTCTTTAGTAGGATGCTATTTATCCTCCATGTATTTGAGTTCTTTCCAACTTTCCTCTTGTGATTGAGTTCTAGTTTCAAAGCATTGTGGTCTGAAAATATGCAGGGAATAATCCCAATCTTTTGGTACCAGTTTACACCTGATTTGTGACCTAGGATGTGATCAATTCTGGAGAATGTTCCATGGGCAGTAGAGAAGAATGTGTATTCCGTTGCTTTGGGATGGAATATTCTGAATATGTCTGTGAAGTCCATTTGGTCCAGTGTGTCATTTAAAGTCTTTATTTCCTTGTTGATCTTTTGCTTAGATGATCTGTCCATTTCACTCAGGGGGGTATTAAAGTCCCCCACTATTATCGTATTGTTGTCAATGTGTTTCTTTGCTTTTGTTATTAATTGCCTTATATAATTGGCTGCTCCCATGTTAGGGGCATAGATATTTACAATTGTTAGATCTTCTTGTTGAATAGACCCTTTAAGTAGGATATAGTGTCCTTCCTCCTCTCTTATTACAGTCTTTGGTTTAAATCTAATTTGTCTGATATAAGGATTGCCACCCAGCCTTCTTTTGGTGTCCATTAGCATGGTAAATGGTTTTCCACCCCCTCACTTTCAATCTGGGGGTGTCTTTGGGTCTAAAATGAGTCTCTTGCAGACAGCATATCGATGGGTCTGGTTTTTTTATCCAATCTGATAGCCTGTGTCTTTTGACTGGGGCATTTAGCCCATTTACATTGAGGGTAACTATGGAAAGAAATGAATTTAGTGCCATTGTATTGCATGTAAGGTGACTGTTACTGTATATTGTCTGTGTTCCTTTCTGGTCTATGTTGCTTTTAGGCTCTCTTTTTGCTTAGAGGACCCCTTTCAATATTTCTTGGAGGGCTGGTTTCGTGTTTGCAATTTCCTTTAGTTTTTGTTTGTCCTGGAAGCTTTTGATCTCTCCTTCTATTTTCAATGACAACTTAGCTGGATATAGTATTCTTGGCTGCATATTTTTCTCATTTAGTGCTCTGAAGATATCATGCTAGTCCTTCCAGGCCTGCCAGGTCTCTGTGGATAGGTCTGTTGCCAATCTAATGTTTCTATCATTGTAGGTTACATATCTCTTCTCCCAATCTGCTTTCAGGATTTTCTCTTTGTCTCTGAGACTCATAAGTTTTACTATTAGATGTCGGG
>NW_027397064.1:46879509-46881550 GCF_003265705.2 Callorhinus ursinus
CTTCTTCCCCCCTCTCTCTTTCTTCTTCTTCGGGGATCCCAATTATTCTAATGTTGTTTCGTCTTATGGTATCACTTATTTCTCGAATTCTGCCCTCGTGATCCAGTAGTTGTTTATCTCTCTTTTTCTCAGCTTCTTTATTTTCCATCATTTGGTCTTCTATATCACTGATTCTCTCTTCTGCCTCATTTATCCTAGCAGTTAGTGCCCCCTTTTTTGATTGCACCTCATTAATAGCCTTTTTGATTTTGACTAGGTTAGATTTTAGTTCTTTTATTTCTCCAGAAAGGGTTTCTCTAATAACTTCCATGCTTTTTTCAAGCCCAGCTAGTATCTTTAAAATCATGATTCTGAACTCTAGGTCCGACATCGTACTAATGTCCATATTGAGTAGGTCCCTGGCAGTCAGTACTACCTCTTGTTCGTTTTGTTGAGGTGATTTTTTCCATCTTGTCATTTTGTTCAGAGGAGAATAGAAGGATGAGAGAACAAAATGCTAATAGGGTAACAACGTCCCCAGAAAATATACTCTAAACAAATCAGAAAAGACCTGAAACCAGGGGAAAAGAAAGGGAAAGAAAGAAAAAAGAAAAAGATAAAAACAGAACAAAACAAAAAAACCAGATTGTGATCAAATATGATCAGACTGGTGCATAGATCAGTGCCACACACCAGATTTTTGGCGTATTTTGGTCTGTTAGAAGAAAGTGCCTCCCAAAATTTTAAAGAAAGAGAAACATATACGTACAAAAATAAGGGTTGATATGATGAAGGGATGGAATATGATTGTAAAGATGAAAATTATAAAAAATTTTATAAAAGGAATTGATAAGATAATAAATTGTTTGAAAAAAGAAAGAAGAGGATTTAAAAAAAGGGGGGGGAGAGAATGTGATCAGGCAGGAGAGTAGAACAAAGCCTTACACTAGAGATTTAGGGTATATTTTGATCTGTTAGAAGAAACTGTATCTCAAAATTTTACAAAGAGGACAACTTATATATATATGCGAAAAATAAGGGTAACTACTATGAAGGGATAGAATATGACTCTAAAAATGAAAAATAAAAATGTTTTTTATGGTTTTGTTAAATGATTTATTTATTTATTTTGAGAGAGTGAGAATGAGAGAGAGAGAGAACATGAGAGGGGGAAGGGCCAGAGGGAGAAGCAGGTTCCTCACTGAATAGGGAGCCTGATGCAGGACTTGATCCCGGGACTCCAGGATCATGACCTGAGCTGAAGGCAGTCGTTTAACCTACTGAGCCACCCAGGTGCCCAATAAAAATGTTTTTTAAAAGGGGATTGATAAGATGTTGGTTGAAAAAGGGAAAAAGAAAATTTAAAAAAAAAAGACAGTTAAAAATAATTAACTTTGAAAGACTAAAGAATCATGGTAAAAAAGCCATGAATTTTATGTGCAGTATTCCCCTAGTGCTGGAGTTCTACTGTTCTCATTGATCTGTAAACTTGGTCTTGGCTGGCAGTTTTTGCTGATCTTCTGAGGGAGGGGCCTGTTGCCATGGTTCCCAAATGTCTTTGCCGCAGGCAGAATTTCCCTGCCCTTGCCGATTCCGGGCTAAGTCATCTGTTTGGGTTTGCTCTCGGGAGCTTTTGTTCCCTGCAAGGTTTCCATACAGCTTTGGAGGATGAGAGTGAAAATGGCTGCCTCCCAATCTCCGCCCCAGAGGAGCCGAGAACTCAGGGCCCCACTCCTCAGTGCGCCCACCGAGAAAAGCAGTCAGTCACTCCCGTCTCCCCAGTCTCCGGCCTCACTCTGTGCTCACCCAGCCTGTGACCGAGTGTTTCTATCTCTGGCGCACAACCCCATGTGGAGTCTCCAAACCCAGCAGATTCCTGCGTTGTGCTCCCACGCTGCTCCTCCTGGGGGAGGATAGGGAGTCTCTCCGGATCTGCCACTTGTTGGGTCCCTGCTGGAAGAGCAGTGGCCTGACTGTGCCACGATCACGGTTTATGGCAACCCCGAGCTGAGATCCCATGCCTCGGCTCTGTCTCTGCAGCCAGCTTCCCCGCTCTGATACC
>NW_027397064.1:46891550-46895296 GCF_003265705.2 Callorhinus ursinus
ATCTGTCATTTCCTGACATATTAATTTTAGCCATTCTGACTGGTGTGGGGTGGTATCTCAATGAGGTTTTGATTTGTATTTCCCTGATGCTGAGCGATGTTGAGCACTTTTTCATGTGTCTGTTGGCCATTTGGATGTCTTCTTTGGAAAAATATCTGCTCATGTCTTCTGCCCATTTCTTGATTGGATTATTTGTTCTTTGGGTGTTGAGTTTGAAAAGTTCTTTAAAGACATTCGCAAATATTTTCTCCCATTCTCTCAGTTGTCTTTTGGTTTTGTGATTGTTTCTTTTGCTATGCAAAAGCTTTTTATCTTGATGAAATCTCAATAGTTCATTTTTGCCTTTGCTTCCCTTGCCTTTGGCGATGTTTCTAGGAAGAAGTTGCTGTGGCTGAGGTTGAAGAGGTTGCTGCCTGTGTTCTCCTTTAGGATTTTGATGGACTCCTGTCTCACATTTAGGTCTTTCAACCATTTGGAGTCTATTTTTGTGTGTGGTGTAAGGAAATGGTCCAGTTTCATTCTTCTGCATGTGGCTGTCCACTTTTCCCCACACCATTTGTTGATTAGACTGTCTTCTTTCCATTGGACATTCTTTCCTGCTTTGTCGAAGATTAGTTGACCATAGAGTTGAGGTTCCATTTCTGGGCTCTCTTTTCTGTTCCATTGATCTGTGTGTCTGTTTTTGTGCCAGTACCATACTGTCTTGATGATGACAGCTTTGTAATAGAGCTGGAAGTCTGGAATTGTGATGCCGCCAGCTTTGCTTTTCTTTTTCAACATTCCTCTGGCTATTCAGGGTCTCTTCTGGTTCCATACAAATTTTAGGATTATTTGTTCCATTTCTTTGAAAAAAGTTGATGGTATTTTAATGGGAATTGCATTGAATATGTAGATTGCTCTAGGTAGCATTGACATCTTCACGATATTTGTTCTTCCAATCCATGAGCATGGAATGTTTTTACATTTGTGTCTTCCTCAATTTCTTTCATGAATATTTTACAGTTTTCTGGGTACAGATCCTTTGCCTCTTTGGTTAGATTTATTCCTAGGTATCTTATGGTTTTGGGTGCAATTGCAAATGGGATCGACTCCTTAATTTCTCTCTCTTCTGTCTTATTGTTAGTGTATAGGAATGCCACTGATTTCTGTGCACTGATTTTATATCCTGCCACTTTACTGAATTCCTGTATGAGTTCTAGCAGTTTTGGGGTGGAGTCTTGTGGGTGTTCCACATAAAGTATCATATCATCTGCAAAGAGTGAGAGTTTGACTTCTTCTTTGCTGATTTGGATTCCTTTGATGTCTTTTTGTTGTCTGATTGCTGTGGCTAGGACTTCTAATACAATGTTGAATAGCAGTGGTGATAGTGGATATCCCCGCTGCATTCCTGACCTTAGGGGGAAAGCTCTAAGCTTTTCCCCATTGATGTGATATTCACTGTAGGTTTTTCATAGATGGCTTTTATGATATTGAGGTATGTACCCTCTATGCCTATACTCTGAAGAGTTTTGATCAAGAAAGGATGCTGTACTTTGTCAAATGCTTTTTCTGCATCTATTGTGGGATCATATGATTCTTGTTCTTTCTTTTGTTAATGTATTGTATCACATTGATTGATTTGTGGATGTTGAACCAACCTTGCAGCCCATGGATAAATCCCACTTGGTCATGGTGAATAATCCTTTTAATGTACTGTTGGATCCTATTGGCTAGTATTTTGGTGAGAATTTTTGCATCCATGTTCATCAAGGATATTGGTCTGTAATTCTCCTTTTTGATGGGATCTTTGGTTTGGGGATCAATGTAATGGTGGCCTCATAAAACGAGTTTGGAAGTTTTCCTTCCATTTCTATTTTTTGGAACAGTTTCAGAATAGGTATTAATTCTTCTTTAAATGTTTGGTAGAATTCCCCTGGGAAGCCATCTGGCCCTGGGCTTTTGTTTCTTGGGAGATTTTTGATGACTGCTTCAATTTCCTTAGTGGTTATAGGTCTGTTCAGGTTTTCTATTTCTTCCTGGTTCAGTTTTGGTAGTTGATACATCTCTAGGAATGCATCCATTTCTTCCAGGTTATCTAATTTGCTGGCGTAGAGTTGCTCATAATATGTTCTTATAATTGTTTGTATTTCTTTAGTGTTGGTTGGGATCTCTCCTCTTTCATTCATGATTTCCTTGATTTGGGTGATTTCTCTTTTCTTTTTGATAAGTCTGGCTAGGGATTTATCAATCTTGTTAATTCTTTCAAAGAACCAGCTCCTAGTTTCGTTGATCTGTTCTACTGTTCTTTTGGTTTCTATTTCATTGATTTCTGTTCTGTTCTTTATTATTTCTCTTCTCCTGCTGGGTTTAGGCTTTATTTGCTGTTTTTTCTCTAGCTCCTTTAGGTGCAGGGTTAGGTTGTGTATTTGAGACCTTGCTTGTTTCTTGAGAAAGGCCTGTATTGCTATATACTTTCCTCTTAGGACTTCCTTTGCTGCATCCCAAAGATTTTGAATTGTTGTTTTTCATTTTCATTGGTTTCCATGAATTTTTAAAAATTCTTCTTTAATTTCCTGGTTGACCCAATCATTCTTTAGTAGGATGCTATTTAGCCTCCATGTATTTGAGTTCTTTCCAACTTTCCTCTTGTGATTGAGTTCTAGTTTCAAAGCATTGTGGTCTGAAAATATGCAGGGAATAATCCCAATCTTTTGGTACCAGTTTACACCTGATTTGTGACCTAGGATGTGATCAATTCTGGAGAATGTTCCATGGGCAGTAGAGAAGAATGTGTATTCCGTTGCTTTGGGATGGAATATTCTGAATATGTCTGTGAAGTCCATTTGGTCCAGTGTGTCATTTAAAGTCTTTATTTCCTTGTTGATCTTTTGCTTAGATGATCTGTCCATTTCACTCAGGGGGGTATTAAAGTCCCCCACTATTATCGTATTGTTGTCAATGTGTTTCTTTGCTTTTGTTATTAATTGCCTTATATAATTGGCTGCTCCCATGTTAGGGGCATAGATATTTACAATTGTTAGATCTTCTTGTTGGATAGACCCTTTAAGTAGGATATAGTGTCCTTCCTCCTCTCTTATTACAGTCTTTGGTTTAAATCTAATTTGTCTGATATAAGGATTGCCACCCAGCCTTCTTTTGGTGTCCATTAGCATGGTAAATGGTTTTCCACCCCCTCACTTTCAATCTGGGGGTGTCTTTGGGTCTAAAATGAGTCTCTTGCAGACAGCATATCGATGGGTCTGGTTTTTTTATCCAATCTGATAGCCTGTGTCTTTTGACTGGGGCATTTAGCCCATTTACATTGAGGGTAACTATGGAAAGAAATGAATTTAGTGCCATTGTATTGCATGTAAGGTGACTGTTACTGTATATTGTCTGTGTTCCTTTCTGGTCTATGTTGCTTTTAGGCTCTCTTTTTGCTTAGAGGACCCCTTTCAATATTTCTTGGAGGGCTGGTTTCGTGTTTGCAATTTCCTTTAGTTTTTGTTTGTCCTGGAAGCTTTTGATCTCTCCTTCTATTTTCAATGACAACTTAGCTGGATATAGTATTCTTGGCTGCATATTTTTCTCATTTAGTGCTCTGAAGATATCATGCTAGTCCTTCCAGGCCTGCCAGGTCTCTGTGGATAGGTCTGTTGCCAATCTAATGTTTCTATCATTGTAGGTTACATATCTCTTCTCCCAATCTGCTTTCAGGATTTTCTCTTTGTCTCTGAGACTCATAAGTTTTACTATTAGATGTCGGG
>NW_027397064.1:46895396-46925799 GCF_003265705.2 Callorhinus ursinus
CTTCTTCCCCCCTCTCTCTTTCTTCTTCTTCGGGGATCCCAATTATTCTAATGTTGTTTCGTCTTATGGTATCACTTATTTCTCGAATTCTGCCCTCGTGATCCAGTAGTTGTTTATCTCTCTTTTTCTCAGCTTCTTTATTTTCCATCATTTGGTCTTCTATATCACTGATTCTCTCTTCTGCCTCATTTATCCTAGCAGTTAGTGCCCCCTTTTTTGATTGCACCTCATTAATAGCCTTTTTGATTTTGACTAGGTTAGATTTTAGTTCTTTTATTTCTCCAGAAAGGGTTTCTCTAATAACTTCCATGCTTTTTTCAAGCCCAGCTAGTATCTTTAAAATCATGATTCTGAACTCTAGGTCCGACATCGTACTAATGTCCATATTGAGTAGGTCCCTGGCAGTCAGTACTACCTCTTGTTCGTTTTGTTGAGGTGATTTTTTCCATCTTGTCATTTTGTTCAGAGGAGAATAGAAGGATGA
This sequence comes from Callorhinus ursinus, assembly GCF_003265705.2. Classification (NCBI taxonomy): domain Eukaryota; kingdom Metazoa; phylum Chordata; class Mammalia; order Carnivora; family Otariidae; genus Callorhinus; species Callorhinus ursinus. The sequence goes on from NW_027397064.1 coordinate 46,895,881, forward strand.
GAGAACAAAATGCTAATAGGGTAACAACGTACCCAGAAAATATACTCTAAACAAATCAGAAAAGACCTGAAACCAGGGGAAAAGAAAGGGAAAGAAAGAAAAAAGAAAAAGATAAAAACAGAACAAAACAAAAAAACCAGATTGTGATCAAATATGATCAGACTGGTGCATAGATCAGTGCCACACACCAGATTTTGGGCGTATTTTGGTCTGTTAGAAGAAAGTGCCTCCCAAAATTTTAAAGAAAGAGAAACATATACGTACAAAAATAAGGGTTGATATGATGAAGGGATGGAATATGATTGTAAAGATGAAAATTATAAAAAATTTTATAAAAGGAATTGATAAGATAATAAATTGTTTGAAAAAAGAAAGAAGAGGATTTAAAAAAAGGGGGGGGAGAGAATGTGATCAGGCAGGAGAGTAGAACAAAGCCTTACACTAGAGATTTAGGGTATATTTTGATCTGTTAGAAGAAACTGTATCTCAAAATTTTACAAAGAGGACAACTTATATATATATGCGAAAAATAAGGGTAACTACTATGAAGGGATAGAATATGACTCTAAAAATGAAAAATAAAAATGTTTTTTATGGTTTTGTTAAATGATTTATTTATTTATTTTGAGAGAGTGAGAATGAGAGAGAGAGAGAACATGAGAGGGGGAAGGGCCAGAGGGAGAAGCAGGTTCCTCACTGAATAGGGAGCCTGATGCAGGACTTGATCCCGGGACTCCAGGATCATGACCTGAGCTGAAGGCAGTCGTTTAACCTACTGAGCCACCCAGGTGCCCAATAAAAATGTTTTTTAAAAGGGGATTGATAAGATGTTGGTTGAAAAAGGGAAAAAGAAAATTTAAAAAAAAAAGACAGTTAAAAATAATTAACTTTGAAAGACTAAAGAATCATGGTAAAAAAGCCATGAATTTTATGTGCAGTATTCCCCTAGTGCTGGAGTTCTACTGTTCTCATTGATCTGTAAACTTGGTCTTGGCTGGCAGTTTTTGCTGATCTTCTGAGGGAGGGGCCTGTTGCCATGGTTCCCAAATGTCTTTGCCGCAGGCAGAATTTCCCTGCCCTTGCCGATTCCGGGCTAAGTCATCTGTTTGGGTTTGCTCTCGGGAGCTTTTGTTCCCTGCAAGGTTTCCATACAGCTTTGGAGGATGAGAGTGAAAATGGCTGCCTCCCAATCTCCGCCCCAGAGGAGCCGAGAACTCAGGGCCCCACTCCTCAGTGCGCCCACCGAGAAAAGCAGTCAGTCACTCCCGTCTCCCCAGTCTCCGGCCTCACTCTGTGCTCACCCGGCCTGTGACCGAGTGTTTCTATCTCTGGCGCACAACCCCATGTGGAGTCTCCAAACCCAGCAGATCCCTGCGGTGTGCTCCCGCGCCGCTCCTCCTGGGGGAGGATAGGGAGTCTCTCCGGATCTGCCGCTTGTTGGGTCCCTGCTGGAAGAGCAGTGGCCTGACTGTGCCACGATCACGGTTTATGGCAACCCCGAGCTGAGATCCCATGCCTCGGCTCTGTCTCTGCAGCCAGCTTCCCCGCTCTGATACCTGGGAGCTCTGCCGCACTCAGGCAACCCTGGTCTTCCTGTGACCCCGAGGGTCCTGAGACCACACTGTCCTGCGAGGGTTCCACCCCCCGCTTAGCCACTGGAGTGACATCCCTCAGCGGAGCCGACTTCTAAAAGTTCCAATTTTGTGCTCCGTTGCTCTATCACTTGCCAGAAGCGGCCGATGGAGGCCCCCTCCCCCGCCGTCTATCCTCCCGAATATTGCCTCAGATTCACTTCTCCACACATCCTACCTTGCAGAAAGTGGTTGCTTTTCTGTTCAGAGATTTGCTGCTATTCTTTTCTTCCATCTCCTGTTGAGTTCGTAGGTGTTCAGAATGGTTTGATCCCTATCCAGCTGAATTCCTGAGACCAGACGAAATCCAGGTCTCCTACTCCTCCGCCATCTTGCTCTGCCCTCCCAAAAAGGAGACTCTTAACCTGTGAAGCTCAGTGCTGTAAGATCCCCTGCAAAACATTACCTCCATATTTGAAATACAGAAGGTTAGAGGGACTATCACTTCAGCTCTCCGGGCTCAGGTCGGGCCTGTATTTTTTTAAATGAAAATGTGTTGTATCTCCAGGAAGCTGGATTTTTAGTATTTACTTGAGCACATTATTATCCTGAATGAAATTGGAATTAGAGATACATCAAGAAATTGCCCAAACTCTGCAATTTCTATGGTGATATCTTTTTTTTTCTTTATTCCATTTCTCTTTATTCCATTCAAGCATACTAATTTGCCAACTCAACATAAATCTGTTCCTTCTATCGCAGTGAAACAGTAAAGTTTGAACAGAAATATACAGCAGTAGGTCTTCTTTTTCTTTCTCAAACTATATACTAATGCATTTTATTTTTAACATTATTTTTTATTTCAAGTTTTTCTTTAAATTCTAGTTAGTTAACATATATGGTAAAATTCGTTTCAGGTCTAGAATTTAGTGATTCATCACTTACATACAACACCCAGTGCTCATCCCAATAAGTGCTCCCCTTAATATCCATCACCCATTTAGTCCATCCCCTGCCCACCTCCCTCTGTCAACCCTCAGTTTGTTCTTTATAGTTTAGAGTCTCTTATGGTTTGCTTCCCAGTCTCTCTCTCTCTCTCTCTCTCTCTTTTTTTCCCATCCCCAGTGTTCATCTGTTTTGTTTCTTAAATTCCATATATGATTCAAAGGGGCACATGCACCCTGATGTTTATAGCAGCATTATCAACAATAGCCAAACTATGAAAAGAGCCCAAATGCCCATCAACTGATGAATGGATAAAGATGTGGTTAAGAATTCCTCATATCAGGGGCGCCTGGGTGGCTCAGATGGTTAAGCATCTGCCTTCGGCTCAGGTCATGATCTCAGGGTCCTGGTATCAAGTCCCGCATTGGGCTCCCTGCTCAGTGCAGAGTCTGCTTCTCCCTATCCCTCTGCCGTTCCCTCTGCTTGTGCTCTTCTGTCTATCTCTCTGTCAAATAAATAAGTAAAATCTTAAATACACACACACACACACACACACACACACACACACACACACACAATGGACTATTACTCAGCCATCAAAAAGAATGATGTAGGTGGAGCTAGAGTGTATTATGCTAAGTGAAATAAGTCAGTCAGAGAAAGACAAATGCCATATGATGATATCTTGTTAATGTTAGTTGCCTCTATAAGCCTATGTCACTAATAGCAAGTCTATAAGAAGGCAGTATTTACAGTGAAAAAATTATGAGTTTGGGAATATTTCAAGAGATTGAATTAGACACCACCACTTGTTGTCTTTGTGATCCTTAGTGATTTCTTCTCCATTTGTAAAATGGAAATGAAAACATCTATGTAAAGCACATACAATTCCTACCACTTGATAAATATCAGGTTCTTTCTCTTCCTTATTCTAACTCTAATGTTAAAAGGTAGAATTCTATGTATTGTAAACAGATCTCATTTGAGACTGAGTTCACTGGCCCAAAGCCTACTTTATCCTTATACACTTGGACAAAAACTCTTTTTCAAAAATATTAATCAAGTGACATATTTTTTAAAGAAACAAATATCAGAAATATTTTGAATTAAGTCAATTTAAATGTGTGAATAAGTCTGTTTTTATTAATACGGCATTTCCTTTGTGTAACACACAGATATTAAGTGCATTTCTACAGGTAGAAGACATTTCAGAATGCACTTATATCTTATATTATAGAAAATCAATATCATATTTCATTTGTCTGAATTTTTCAGTTTGATTCATATATTTGTTTTGTAGCAATAGTTCCTACATGTATATTTTAAAGAAATTTAAAAAATAAATTTATAAAAATGCATGTAATAAATATTTTATTTTGTTTATTTTCATATAAATTATTAAAAATAAATGCTCTCAGTAGATAATTATAAAGGAATTAATTTGTCTTCTTAAGTCATTAGGTAATTTTCTTAGTGAAACCAATGGGATTGAGTCAGTACTACCTCATTATTGCTTTCTGTTGACAATAGACTTGTTCTTGATAGAACAATACCATTGTCCTCACAAAAGTTCTAAAAAAGCATAATAAAAAAATATAGGTTTATAACTTAATCACCTTAAGAGTTTGAGCAGCTCCAAAGAAACTACTGTATTATAATTTTAAATTATAGAGTTTTAAGTATGGAAAAAAATGGTGATATTTCACCTCCAAACACCGAAATTATTTATAAACTTGGTCAAAGTAACAGAACAAAGGTTAAGTTTTGTTTTCTGCTTTTATTTTTATGACTCCAGTCCTAATCTGACCTCTTTTACTGGATATCTATTTAAAAATAATTCACTAAAACACAAACACTGTGGCAACTTGCATTCTGTGGAAACCCAATTTTGTGTCGTCATGGAAAAATTATAAAGAGCTGCTTGTTGTTTATTGAAAATATGTATTGTACTAGGTAAATAAAATACATTCAGTGAAGTAAAATCTTCTATACTAAGTTTCATCTTTAAGTTTAACATGTGGAAGTGTTTAAATGTAGTGGTTTTAATTGAGTTGTCTTTCTAAAGTCTGCTAATCTTAATACTTAATAACTATTAATACAGCTATCCTCTAGCTCTAACCATGGATATCTGTCTATGGTAGACATAAGAACGGTCCCCCTAAGATTTTACCAGAATAAATTTATATCACTAATGCCCAGAACCTGTAAATAAGTTACCTTGAATGGCAAAGAGACTTTGCAGATGTGTTTAACTTAAGGACCTTGAAAGAGGGGGATTTTCCTTAATTATCCAGGTGGCAGATATAATCATAAGCATTCATACAAATGAAAGAAAAAGCAGGATAGTGAGGGAAAGAGATGTGATAACAGAAGCAGAGGTGAGAGAGAGAAAGAAAGATTTGGAAACGCTATGCTGCTTCTGGCTTCGAAAATGGAGGAAGGGGGTTATGACCCAAGGAATGAAGGTGGCCTCTTAGTGCTGGAAAAGGCAAGGAAGTGATTTCTCCCCTAGCTCCTCCAAAAGGATCACAGTCCTACTGACACCTTGCTTTTAGGACTTCTGACATCCAGACCGTAAGACAAATCTATGTTGTTTTAAGCCACTACATTTGTAGTAATTTGCTGTAGCAACAACAGGAAACTAATACAGTACCTAAGACATAATTATTTTCTAGTGCAAATTTACCCTAACAGTACAGCATGTTTGGGGGAAAGATTAAATTCAAGCCACAAGATTGATCAGGAGTCTAGGATTCATTAACAGTAATCTGTATGACTTTATAAATTATATTATAAAGAAGTCTGTGTCCTTATTTATTAAATGTAAGATTTCCTACTTTTTAGACATTTTTTGGAAAATCAAAATAAAAAAACAAACTTGATTATGCTTCTCAAACCATAAAATGTGGTGTAATCATATGACATAACTTGCCATTTTTATTTTTAGATGATAAAAACCTTTCATAATTTGAATCTGCAAGCTTAAATTTCTGTAAGCATTCCTTTATTACAGTCAACAATGTGATAGTTTATATTAAAATCTATCCTCTATTTGTTTAGCTTGTTATAGTGTTTGTCCCTGTAATGTCACAATGTAATTCAACAGTATGATTTATTTCCTAGGCCTAAGACACTATTGAAGGTATTACAGAAGCAAAGAGATGGATAAAGAAATGCCTCCTAATATCAACAACATAAAATTTGGCAGAATAAAGTATATCAAATATGGGATACAAAGTGATATTTTTTCAGAAGAGAAAGGTATCATATTTCTCAAAAGGGATTTTTGAAGAATTGTAAATGAGCTTTGGGTAATTGTCAAAAACAAAACAACAGCAATAAAAAAAAAAAACAGAAAAGAGAATAAAGGGCATTACAGGTAGTTTTTAAGTCAGAAACAATGATGTCAGGATGTAGAAAAGAATGTTTAGAGTTGAACATAACAAATGTAGAATGGTGAGAGAATGTATGAGTTTTCTATTTCTGCCTAAAAAATCATCACAAACTAAATGGCTTAAAATGACACACATGTATTAGCCACAGGTTCTTCAGTCAAAAGTCGGACACAGAGTTTCTGTGTTGTGTGCTCAGGGTAGACAAAACTGAAATCAGGGTGGCAGTCAGACTGAGTTTTCATCTTGAAGCTCTAGGAAAAATCTGCCTCCAAGTTAATGCTTACTGTCAGCAGAATTTAGTTCTTTGTGGTTGTAGGACTGAGACATCTGTTTCCTTGTTGGCTGTCAGCCAGAGACCTTTCCTGGCTACCAGAAGTGTCTGCATTCCTTGTCATGTAGCACCCACCATCTTCAAAGCCATCAACTGAGAATTTCTCATGTGTCAAATCCCCCTCATCTTCCAAATGTCTGAATTCTTAGACAAGCCAGAGAAAACTGTTTTTAAAGGGCTTATGGGATGAGGTCAAGCACAATGAGATAATCTTAAAGTAAACTAATTTGGGATCTTAATTGCATCTGCAAATTCACTGCACAGTAGAACATAGATTAATGCATAATTGAACAACTGGGAGAAGATGAATGTACATAGGGGGCCAGGAATCTTGAGGGTCATATAGAATACTACCTACCACAAGAATAAAGTAAAGATGATATTAAAAAGGAAATGCATTACTCACAAGGATAGAAAGGCTTGAATATTGTGTTAAAATGCTTGGGTTCTGTCCTATAATTACACAACGTTGGAGCAATAATCCACCTATATATTTTTTTATGAAGCTTTTAGTACTAACCCAGCAAATTCAAGTGAGTTGAAAAATGTGTGATTCAGCAAATATTTTCCTTCCCTTTCATTTCAGTGATTGAATAAGATAAAATAGAATTAAGAAAAATAAAAATAATAGTTCTTCAAACCAAGAAAATGAGACAGAAGCGCACCTAACTAAATGTTTGAAGAAATCTGGATTACAAAAAGCCAAGGAGATGTCATGGATAGGAAACACAGAAAAGGAACATGACATCCCAGAACACTGAGGTTAAGTGTGGTGATTCCAGAAGGAAAAACCAGGGAATCTGTAAGCTGGACTGAAAAATACAAAAATGATGAGTGAGTCTTGATGTGACAATCAGACTAGTTTTACAACTGGACTCTGAACAGCTAAACCAGTGGGTCTCTCCCAGCAAAATAAATACTTCCTACTATCACAATGAAAGAGGGGCACATCTGTTCTAGGTAGGTATTCCCCATAAAATCACCCCAGATGGAGACATGTCTCTAAACACACTGTACCTATAAACACAAAGACCAGAATCTGCACTACACTTGAAGGAAGAGACACATTGGAAACAAATTTATAGACTTCAGCTGTTTTTAATTACCCTAGCTCTGCTGCAGAAAAAAAATAAAGAAATGAGAATGAAATGTAATCAGTAATGCTGAATGATAGGGAAAAAATGCTAAAAATTCAAATTTCTGAGGGAAAATGATTTGAATCCAGAATTCTATAATCAAGCAAATTTTGAGAGCAAATGAAATATTTTTCAACCTGCCAGAACAAAAAGTTTTGTTATCTGATTATCATAAATATGATTTTTTTGTCAGAATAAACCACAGTAAAAGAAAAAAAAAAGGAGGGCATAAGAAAGGACAACATGAAATACAAGAATCAATGGCAGGTGAGTAGTATCAAAAAGAATCAAAGAAAGCTTGCAAGAAGTTAAAAGCAAGCCCTTGGAATCTTGAAGGCGAGGGTAGTTTTCAAGCAAGAGGATTTGGTAACAAAGGGTTACATTCCCTTCTTTATGTGTTTGGTTACCAACTTGCTTCTGTGAAAACGTTGACTTTATCATAATAACATGTATATTGGTGTTGGGCATAAAAGGATTCAGTATAAAACAGCACACTGAAGACTTACTATAGTTGTAGAACAGAATGAATAGTATTCTTTTAACATTTTCCAAGTATCTAACTTAAAAAACTGTGAAGTAAGGGAAAAGTTAAAATGTAGGCATACTAAGTTGTTTATCTTTTATATCAGTGGGTCAAGTATATAATCTTTAGTACTGATGGATCAAGAATTAAAGAAGAAAACATTTAAAGTTAAAAAGGAGACTACTAGGTACCAGATGGATAATAGTATACTTAAAAAATATTGGTGGATGGGGAAAAGACAGATAAATACTAATACCCTTCATAATGGGACATCAGAAATCAGGTTGAAATTAAATAAAAAATTAAAAAATATATAATAATACATAATTTTAATAAGAAAAAATTTAAAATGGCTAAATTTGGTTACCTTTTATATCTGAGAATGAGATGGAGAGATAAAAACAGGATTTTTACATATAATTCTGGGCCATTCTATAGGTTATAAGTATTTGTATAATATTTTATTAACAATTTTAAACCTGTTTTACATTTAAAAATAAATATTCAAATTGTCAGGAGCAAACATTTAAAATATAATACCAATAAATTGAAAGATACTATATGGACAGAATTTAATTATCCCTATATGATACTGTCTTTATTATCTTTAAACATAAAATGGCTCTATTTTAAAACCTGGTAAAGATACATGGAGTTCCATTTCTAAGTTTCAAAGAATACTAATGAATTAACACTATAAACAAGCTCTCCATCAATCCTTGCTAGAAATAGTGCTAAGACTAAGTCATGACTCAATTAAAATTATTAAGGATGGATTAATAAGAAACTCAGGACTTAATTTTTTATCCATTTTAGAGACGGTTATACATGATTAAAAAATTTTACCTCCTTCTAAGCCAATAAAGAAATTCCTCATTGAGTCAAAGAAGTAGATTTTACACCCTTAGAAAATGTAATGCTATAATCATGCTTGTAAATTTCAATACATACTTACTTTCAAGTGTCAAGCCATGGCCAAAAAAATTAAATTAACTGGTTAGCCAGTAACACCTCTAAATTATGTAATTGGACAATCATTGATAATATAGCACTGGATTCTCACAAACTTCTGTTCTAATTCCCCATTCTACCATTTTTAACTGTTTAATTAGTTTTCCTTATTTATAAGATGGAGATAATAGTTACATTACTTGATATAGTTGTGGTAAAAATTAAATGAACAAAAGTGTTCAAGACATTTAGCACCATTTCTGGCTTAGAGTAAGACTGCTTAAATGTTACAAACTTTTATAATATAACCTAGTGACCCTAATGTTATAAAGGGTGGGTTTATAGTAATTTGTATTTGATGAGCATTAAATTTGATACACACATTCCTGGGGATAGTTGAGAATAAGAGACATAGATGTGGCTGATAAAACCAGAGTAATATGAATCCGCATGGTTGGAAAACTGACCTACTATGGCATGAGGATTTCGCCAAGCTGCTGCTGGAGACAATTTACAACTCTTACAAGAAAATAGTTCCTAATGGCAGGAATTCCTTCTTTGTTATGTCTGAATAATATGTAAACACCACACCTTTATCCTTTCATTCATCAGTGGACACTCAGGTTGTTTCCATATCTTGGCTATTGTAAATAATGCTGCAATAAACATGGGGGTGCAGATCTCTCTTCAAAATACTGATTTAATTTCCTTTGGATATAGACCCAGAAAAGGGATTGCTGGGTCATATGGTAGTTCTATTTTTATTTTTTTATTTTTTTGAGGAATCTCCACACTGTTTTCCAAAATGGTTGCACCAGTTCACACTGCTACCAACAGTGCACAAGGGTTCCCTTTACTCCACCATCTCAACAACACTTGACATCTCTTGTCTTTTTGATAACAGTTATTCTAACAGGCGTGGCTTTCATTTGCATTCCCTGATGATAGTGTCATTTGCAAGAGCATGGGTGAATCTGGGGGATATTATGCTCAGTGAGATAAGTCACATACAGAAACACAAATATTGTATGATCTCACTAATATGTGGGATCTAAAAAAGTGTAACTCATAAAATCAGAGAGTACAATGGTGGTTTTCAGGGGCTGGGGGGTGGGGGCAATGGGGAGCCGTTGGTCAAAGGATACAAACATTCAGTTATGCAGGATGAGTAAGTTCTGGAGACCTCATGTATAGCAAGGTGACTCCAGTTAATAATAATGTAATACTATATTGTATATTTGAAGTTTGCTAAGAAAGTAGATCTTAAATGTCTCACCACACATAAAAAAGGTAACTATGTGATATGATGGGTATGATAATTAACTTGATTTGGTAATCATTTCACAATATGTATGTATACATATACAATCATCATGTTGAACCCCTTACAACATCATGTTGCACAATCAAAATATACATAATTTTTATCAGTCATACCTCAGTAAACCTGGAAAAATTCCTAATGAAGTGCCTCTGACTATTTCTAGGATACGCTGCTCATTGCAGGGGGAGCAATTAAGACATAGTCTTTTTTTTTTTTTAAATCTGATCTTATTTGATACAATGGTTTAAACTCTGCAGTTGTGCATTCCTTAGCTGAGATTCCTGGTCAGAGTAAAAGGCAGAGTGTTAGCACAAAAGCAACAAAAATTATGTCAAATAAATTTCATTTACCTCACAAAATTGGATTTAAGCTTATAGCCTAATTAATGATAAAGGAAACAAGATCAGTTACAAATGCCATGGTTTCTATAAGGTAAAAATAGGAATAAAACACTCAGAAGTACAACTCAGCTGAATTGTGACCCACCAGGCATTTTCCATTTGAACTGTCATGAAGAAGACTTTAAGTAAAAAAATCAGCTACATCCTAGACACAAGAACAACAACAAAACAATACACTTTGAGACACTCGGTGACCAAATTTATATGAGTTGCATATGTTTGTTTTTAAGCACATTTGGGAGGAAGAGGTAGCCCGACATGTATATAATTCGGAGATTTTAAAAAAGTCAATATATACATATTGAGATATATGTATATATAAATGGAAAATAAGAAACGTGTCATGCGGGCGCCTGGGTGGCTCAGTTGGTTAAGCGACTGCCTTCGGCTCAGGTCATGATCCTGGAGTCCCGGGATCGAGTCCCACATCGGGCTCCCTGCTCAGCGGGGAGTCTGCTTCTCCCTCTGACCCTCTTCCCTCTCGTGCTCTCTATCTCTCATTCTCTCTCTCAAATAAATAAATAAAATCTTAAAAAAAAAAAAAAAGAAACGTGTCATGCAATATTGCAAATATACATGCATATGGATAAACAATTTCAAATCTCACTTCTATTTTGAAAATACACCCATTATTACATAACAAGCTCTACTATAAAGATATGCAGTTAACAAAAGCATAAAAAAGAAAAAAATAATAAGTTGAAGAAGATAAAACTCATCACCTCCATGATTATTCACTGGTAAGAACAGTTTTCTAGAGTTTAAGATAATGTTTAGAGCAAAAATATTAATAGTTTATTAAATCACAAAAGTCTTTCATACCAGAACAACCTATTCATGCCCTTAGGAATTAATACCCAAAGTGATAACCATGAAAATTCACCATTCGGTTCTCCTGTTACGTACAGTGTAATTGAACTATGGCTCCTGTTGGATGACTTCCCACCAGCTTCTGTAAGTGTGACTGAGCATACCATCAGTACCCATGCAGACCCATTCCTGAGAGACCTGGAGTTTCTGTAATGGCTGAATTTGACTTAAAGGTCCCACATAAGCCTGGTCAAAGTTCTCATTATGTTCTGTTCCAGTCCGAGACTCTATCCACTCCAGTCTCCTTTGTTTTTTCCCCATCCTTAATAGGTTTCATGTTTTCACTATCGTCTGAAGTTTCCTTTTACTTTTTCTAGTTCCTTCTTCTATATCATTTATAATCATTTGCCCAAATAAATATCTTAAATGTCGAATCCAGTCTAACAGTGAGCTTCACGGAAAACCTAAACAAAGCACAAGTTATGCCAGGAATAATCTGAGAAAACAGTTGGCAAGATGGTTTTGTAACTGGTTCAATCACTGCTTGATGGGTAACCAGTGTGTGGGGTATGGCGACTTCTTGGCATAAACTGGGAGCTTCATTACTAAAGGTCTCTTTCCTGGTTAAGTGGAATGTCCTTGCCCTTACAATCGTTGCAGCATTTGAAGATATGGAGTGAATAATCCCTACAAGAAGGGCATCATTGGCCAGTTACAACTAAGTTATATGTAAATTCCACAAAGGGATAAAGAAAACCTAGAGCTATTAACAAGTCGTTAAAGGCAAAGCCCAAGAACCAGAAGGCCTCTTTGGTTCTATACAGAAAGGCCCTTATCTAGTATCATGGAAGAGCTGACAAAGCTGAACAGCAGAGGATCTGGTGGACTCTTCTAACTCAATCCTTTTTCCTTTCCTTCCTGTTTCTTTCATATGTGCCAGACCTGTATTACAGTCTGGAAGGCTTTCTCAGCCTTCTCTGGCTCCATGCTCTTTATCCTTTATGGCATCCCCCTGCTCTGCGGTAAACCTTTATTTATTCCCCCGTGTTAAATATTTACTTTCTTTTGGCCTTGGTGTTTGAGGACCCAAATTAATACAGCTATGATTCGAGAAAACAGCAAGTAATTATTTAAAAAGGAGGAAAAAGGTATTTGTTATTGGGTATACATTTCTGAATATGTATCTAGCATCTGTTTTTTTACCTGCCAGACTGGTAGGTAGGAGGTTTTGATAAGATCTACCTCAGTGCCTACACTTAGAGTATGCCCTGCATGGCCTAAGCCAATCAGCCTCCCCGCTCCTCTTCACATAGTTTTCCATTAATGGGTTAAATTAAACAATGGACTTAGAGCATTCCTACAATATAATGTCCAAACTGGGCACTGGACCTAAATATATCCAATAATGTGAAACATGTTTTTTTAAAGAGTAGGGAAATAATGTTTCTACCAGATATGAATAAGTAAACATCCTGCAGGGGCGCCTGTGTGGCTCAGTTGTTAAGCGTCTGCCTTTGGCTCAGGTCATGATCCCAGGGTCCTGGGATCGAGTCCCACATCAGGCTCCCTGCTCAGCGGGAAGCCTGCTTCTCCCTCTCCCACTCCCCCTGCTTGTGTTCCTGCTCTCACTGTGTCTCTCTCTGTCAAATAAATAAATAAAATCTTGAAAGAAGAAAGAAAGAAAGAAAGAAAGAAAGAAAGAAAGAAAGAAAGAAAGAAAGAAAGAAAGAAAGAAAGAAAGAAAGAAAGAAAACATCCTGCAGATATGGGAAGAGCTAGCAGAACAAACTAGCAGCAATGAAAAGACAGATTCAGAAAGAATCAGAGCTGGTATCCTAAGCAAAGTGAACTTGAAGTTCACCCATCTACTTTGACATTTTCTCTCATGTAAGAGTTTTTTCTCACATTCTATTTTTAAAAAGTAATTTAAGTATATTTTTCTCTCAATTCTACCCAAAAGTTTCCTAAATGACACAAACACATTTTTGTATTTGCTGACTTTATTTAAGACACAAGTTCAAATAGCAAATATAAATAAAAAATAGTTCTATTTATCTTATAAAAATATATCTGTTTTATTTATTTATTTTTTATTTATTTATTTATTTATTTAGATTTATTTATTTATTTTAGAGAGAGTGAGAGAGCACAAGCAGGAGGGGCAGAGGGAGAGGGAGGGAGACTCTCAAGCAGACTCCGCGCTGAGCACGGAGCCCCACACAGGGATCCATCTCATGACCCTGAGATCACAATCGGAGCCAAAACCAAGAGTTGGACACCTAACTGACTGCACCACCTATTTGCCCCTAGATTTCTTTTATTTAGAGAAAATCCAATTTAAGCACATTGCAAAACTATCACAATCTTAGTGCATAGCTATATGCATTTGTAACATCTTGAGGCAGTATTTGTGACTCTCATCACAATATACTATGATATCTTTATATTCACTTTATATGGAAACAAATACTGAAATTTAAAAAAATGTAGTATCATAGAATATTTATGTTTTCAATATTACTCTGACCTTTGAAGTTATTTTTCTTAATGTATTTTTGAATGAACTAGACTGAAGTAAAAGAAAGAATTCAATATGCAGATATATTTTTATACCTTTTAATTGTAGAACATGGCTTCATCTAAAGTGCTCCAACGAATATGCCCTACTTTTAAAAACATATTATCTTTTTAAAAAATTCTCCAGGACCTGTCCATCTGCATTAGGGCACCTATGAAAAACACCATGCTTTTGGAAAATAAGTGGGACTAATCATTCACAAACTCCTTGCTTGAATTTAGCAAGAAACACAAATAAGAATTCTTTTTTCCTCCATCTTATAAAAATAACATTTTAGAAATAATAGATATGCTTATATGTTTCTAAAATCTGTGGGACTCATATTGACCTCACTGAGCAATCTCTATACTGTATCATTTGAAAAGCCAACATTTGATTTCTATAAATGTCATACATACACACACACAGACACTTAATATTGCAAGAAGATTAATTAAAATACAAAGTGGAACTCCATTAAAAATGATAAATATTAACAATATATTAAGTAAAGGCCTTTGACATGATTTTTCTTACATATTTAAAAATAATGAGTGATCTTACTTTCACAATCATAATCAATGATTTTTTAAAAATATATAAAAGTAAACACCTATCTATATTTAGTTCAAAAAGTATAATGTTTAACCATATTTATAAACACAACTCTAATTAATTGCATTATAATTATCAATAATCATAGCCATTATTGTAAAATAGGTATGCAATCAGAACTTCAATGTCTTTTATATATGTAAAAAGTGTATAATGGAGACAACAAAAATTTTACATTTATAAAACTGGAAATGACTGAACATTGGAGTATTTTCCATAAGTAATTCTTCCTTTGGGAGAAATGAGAGTTAGGTTATGAGAAAATAATAATTAAATGCTCCTACTTTACTTATGAACTTTATTTATATCCTGTATAAAAGTAAACTATCGATTATCTTCAAATTCTATCTTTACATGCGACCTGATACAAGGTGAAATGAAAACAAATCAAGCAATTTTTTCCAATGCTTCTTCAGTCCCTTTATGCTATCTTTATTATCTATAAAGATTTTTGGCATTACGTGAGAAATTTGCTATTGAATATGAATCCTTTATCGTCTCTCTAGGCCCAGTGTAGGTATGAACCGGAAAGATAGTGAGTTTAGATAAGAAAAATTGTTACTTTGGAGCTGGTATTTTATATTCCTTGAAGAGGTGATGAGCAAATTTTCAACAAAGACTTTAAACTAATAAGCTTTTGAATGGGAAAAGAAAGTAAAAATACAGAAGTTCTTCATTATTCATTGGTGCTATGTCCACTATTATTGCAGCTTCATATTTTTTTGCAGATTATGAAAATTGTGAGAATATAACTCACCTATATCCAAATACCATTGCAATAATACCCAAAACAAAATTAGGTGACTTTCTAATGTTCTACCCTTCTTTTTATCTGTTCATTACTAATGTTCATTAACCATAGCATAACATGGGGCTAAGTATTTTCAAATATAAACATAGATCTTTGTATTAAATTAAAATAGCAAAACATTTAAATGGCTTATGATTTGTATCTAAAATATAAAATGAATTCTTGAATCTTTACATTAAGCAAACAAACAACTGAACTTAAAAATGAGCAAAAGATCTGAAAACATATCTCACCAAGGAAGAATAGAGATGGCAAACAAGCATATGAAAATATGCTCAACATTTGTCATCAGGGAACTACAAAATAAAACAGCAGTGAGGTGCCACTACATACCAGTTAGTAAAGCAAAATATTTTTTTAAAATGACAGCAATCATTCTTCTTGATGTTTACCCAAAGGACCTGGAACTCCCGATCATTGCTGGTGAGAATGCCTGATGGTGCAGCCATTTTGGAACACAGTTTGCAGTTTCTTAGAGAGCTAAACATGTCTTACCACACAACCCAGTAATCACACTCCTAAATATTTACCAATTCAGTTGAAATGTATGTCCGCTCAAAAATTTGCACATGGATGTTCATAAGGAGCATTATTCATAATTGCCCCAAACTAGAATCAACCAAATGCCCTTCTCTATCTGAATGGATGAAAATTTGTGTTATATCCACACAATAGAATATTATTTCACAATAAAAAGAAATGGGCCATCATACCACTACAAGATAGAGAGGAAATTTAAATGCATATTGGTAAATAAAAGAAGTCAGTATGAAAAGGTTACATACTCTGTGATTCCAATTATATGACATTGTGTAAAGGACAAAATATAGAGAAGTAAAAAGATCAGTGGTCACCAGGCTTTCAAGGAGAAGAAAAGAGAGATGAGCAAATAGATAAAGCACAGGAGATTTTTAGACCAGATCTTAGTTTGTCATACCATTTTCCAATGAAAGTAATCAGGGTCCCCTGGAACAATGGATGATTCTAGGTCTGAAGAAAAAAATATAAAAGAACACCATGGATCATCAGAAAGTAAGTGCTAAAAACAAAGAAAGAAACAAACAAAAAACAATGACAGGAGTGTGTCAAAGGGACACAATAGCCAACTGAAAGAGTTCCTAATAGCAAAAGCTAGAATAGTTTGAGCAAGAACATAGGTGGTATCTTATCACCACCCAAAGTATAAAACAAATATCTGTACTGATATAAATAAATGAATAAGTAAATAAATAAACAAATGTGGAAGAAAGGTCAAGTGTCCCATGCAGAAAAATTCCAGTAAATTATTTATGTAGATGCTTTCTCTCAAGGAGGTAGATCACAACACCTCATTGTTGTGTGAGCTGCACAGTGATTCCATCCAAAAAATTACAGTATGCAAAGGGAAAAAGAAGGGTAAATTTACCATTGGAGAAATCTGATATATATTATCTCACCCAGGTGATCAAGTTAAAATCAATTCATAATAACTCATCGTGACAGATTAATGATGGGTCAAAAATGTCAGTTTTCCTCTGGTATTTACCTTCCCCCTAAAACATAACCCAGTGTAATCATTAAAAACTAAATAACCCAGTTGAGGGGCATTGTACAAAACGCCTGATCAGTATTCTTCAAAACTGTAAAGGTCATCAGAAACAAGGAAAACCTAAGAAACTATCACAGCCAAGAGATGCCTCAGAAGACAACGCAATTAATTACATACATATCTTGGATGGGATCATGGAACAGAAAAATAACATTAGGTGAAAACTAAGGCAATATGAATGATCCAGGACATCTAGTGCCAAGATTTTTACTTAATAATCATCTATTACCATTGGGTCATCAGTTGTCGCACATATACCATAACGATGTACGATGTTACTAACCGGAGATTTTGAGAACAGTGCATGTATATGGGAACACTCCATACTATCTGCCCCAACTGTGTTTGAGCAAATCTAAAACCGGGCTAAAAATGACGTCTATGAGTAATTGACTAGAGAAAAGATAACCAGAAAAAAAATCTCATCTTCAGATATTACAAAACATATAGGTGACTTATGGGTTAAAATAATTTTCTTAGAACATATTTAGAAATGAAATAAAAATATTATATGGCAAGTAGCAAAACCTACAGTATAAAACAAAAGCTAGAAGATAATTTTAACTTAAATGTCTACATTAGAAACTGAGAAAAGCTAAAACTTGGTATTACTATGAAATTTCTAAGAAAGTGATTAAAAGTTAGAAGAGTAAATTCAAGAAAATAGAAGAAAGTAAACAATAAGTATGTAAGAAGAAATTCAAAATACAGAAAATAATCATACAGTGGTGGGGGCAAGGGGGCTTTGTCAATGAAGCCATAAATTAATTTCTTGAAAATACTAACAAATCAGCAAACCTGACAAGCCTGTCAAAGAGACTGAAAAAATAATACATAAGAAAAAATTTATGGGGTGCCTGGGTGGCTCAGTAGGTTAAGCGTCTGCCTTCGGCTCAGGTCATGATCCTAGGGTCCTGGGATCCAGTCCCACATTGGGCTCCCTGCTCAGAGGGGAACCTGCTTCTCCCTCTCCTCCCCTTTTGTCGCTATCTCTGTCTCTTTCTCAAATAAATGGGTAAAATCTTTAAAAAAATTATGAAGATCTCTATTCAAAAAATGTAAACTTTATATGAAATGGACAAATTTCAGACAAATGTTTTACTTACTAAAACTTACTTGAGGGCAAATAGATACTTGAACGGATCTATAACTATTAAACATAATGAGTAGGTAATTAAAATTTCCCCCCTGCCACTCACAAAAATTAAAAACTGCAAGCAAATAAAACAAAGAAGTTAATAAACAAACAGTATATGTGAAGTCCAAATATCAAAGGAACAAATACTTCCAATCTTGCACAATTATTTCAGAGTAAAGAATAAGAGAGAATATTTCCCATCCCCATCCTAAAACCTATCCCAATCCAGTTTGAGGAAGGAAAATTATAGGCTAATTGTACACATAGACATAACTGCAAATATTCTAAAAAATGTTTATTAGTATATGTTAAAATAATACAACATGAATAATTTTAGTTACTCTAGAAATTCAAGTTAGAATTAATATCAAGCAATCAATTGAAAAAATAATGTATTTAGAAATAAGATTAAAAATAATCACTTCAGCAAATATGAAGTTCAGATAAAATTTCCCAGCCCTTCCTAACAAAACTCCTAGCAAAAAATAATCAAAGAAAACTTTCTACATCTGATAAAGGGTATCAAATGCAAATTCATAACAAATATCTCTTGTAATGGTGGATTTAGATGCTTCTCCTGTATGTTATAAGGATTACTTTTATTCCATATTATACTATATTGACTAGCTAGTCTAGTGAGAATAAGTAAAAATACAGATTTTCCTCTATTTACAATGAGGGTATGTCTCCATAAATCCATCATTAGTTGAAAATATCATAAGTCAAAAATGCATTTAAGACATCTAACCTACTCAACCTCATAGCTTAGTGTCACCTAACTTAAACATGCTCGAAACCCTTACACTGGGCAAAATCATCTGACACAAAGCCCATTTTATAATAAAGAGTTGACTACTTCATATAATTAACTGAAGACCATGCTGAAAGTGGAAATCAGAACGGCTGTATGGGTACAGAATGGTTGTAAGTGTATCATCGTTTACCCTGGTCATCACGTGGCTCACTGGGAGCTGGGGCCAGCTGCTTCTGCCCAGCATCAAAGACAGTAGCTTACTGAATATTGCTAGCCCAGGAAAAGATCAAAATTCAAAAAAGTACGGTGTCTACCGAACATGTATCACTTTCACACCCTTGTGAAGTCAAAAAAATCATATGTCGAACCAGTTTAACTGATTGTTAAATCAGGGGCCATCTGTACATTTTTTTGTAAAGAAAAAGTTAAAACTATATTGATGGATGATGTTTTGTCAATTTGATTTAAAAAAAATGGCTAAATGGCATTTTAAGAATAAAAAGGCACAGGTGACACAGTCAAATCTTCCAAACATGCTAATGCATAGTCCCAGCAAACAAGTTCATAGTATTTACTAGAAGTAGAGTTCTTATTTACAGAGTACTTTCAGCAGGATATACCTGGTTATCTAATTGGTTATGACAAAGCAGAAATCTACTGATCTACGTATGGGGTATGACTCTCTGCAAAAACATTGGGTAAACTCTGTCATCAGATTATAACAGGAAGATGTTTCAAGACCTGAATGGCCCTTTATATGTAAGTGATAAGAATTACACATATTACCTAGGACCTCATACATAAATTTGGGATATAGATACATCCTGATATGGAAATGGAGAACCTGTGTGCAAGTTCTCAGACTGCTTCATTATTCATGAAGACCTGTACCCTGAAATTATTATTAGTGTTGTATACCAGATGAGACCTCTGTTTTGTGTGAATCTGATTTGACAGTCCAATTATTTTATTATCTCCTATTTACTTAATACTCAAATCAGCAGAAAATTATGGAAATTAATGAGATATTGCAAATAGCATATTGTACAATGTCCCCATGTTTCTAACAAACCATTGTTTTTCAGTATTTAATCATATGTGTTTATAGTAGTACTAACTCAATGCATCTTTATTTTACCATAATGCATATTTCCAATCTACCTTTATTAACTTCCTAAAGAATAGATATTTACAGATTCAAGAAAAGGGAGAGGGGCTTAATGTCTACATAGACTAAAGTGCATGGCAAAAACAAATACACTTGGGAAGAGGATGTTTATTCAGGAGTGAACTGAAAACAGAATTTCAGGTTTATTTACTTTTTCATCATCAGATCACTGAACACTTCAAAATTGGACATAGAAGAAAATGACAGTGTGAGTTAAGTCCCATGGTGTTTGCTTGCTAGAGTTGAGAACTTCAAGCACATTTCCTTCTCCTAGTTCAGAATCCTTTTAATTAAATGACCAGGGAGTCTTCTGGAAAAGATGAGGCACAGAATTAAAACTGTGTTTTAGGCTAATATTGGGTGAGAAAATGGTACAGTTCCCTTCGAATGAATATATCTTGCTGTTTATTTCTGTTTCTGTTTTAATGAGCACTTAGCTGTATGATTTTTTTTGGCAGAGGAGGGGTGATTGCTCTGCTTTTGTTAATGAGTCAGTATGAACAGTTCACAGGGATGTTCAAACTTCACAGACTTCTGGAAATGATTTAATAGTATTTTCAGCTCATCATTACAGCTATGTGTCAAAACAGAGTATCTAGAAAGATTGCTTAACTCCAATTTTAATCATGTTTCTGTTTAGTTTGATGTTATTTTTAAAATTCAAAAGAAATAATACTTTATCCACATTAAGAAACTACAAAAGGAAATGCGGGAATCATTTTCAGGGACTCTGTATGAATAAGAAATTAGCTAAATTGAACATAAATTTACATGGCATCCTTTTATTTTAAAAGTCAGGTCAGAGGTGCTCTGATAAGACAGAGAAGGAAAAATAATGATCTGAATTCTTAATGCCAGATTATTAAGATCAGAAGAAACTGGCTTTTTTTTTTTTTAATGGTCACCATGCTGCACATTATATCCCCAGGACTTATTTACTTTACACCTAGAAGAAACTTTTGAGATATTTAATGGTCGAGTAAATTAATGAGGAATAAGAAGTAATTTAGAACTGCATTTAAAAATTGTGAAAATAACTTGAGTTGACTTCAGAGGTTTGCAGAAACATTTTGATCAATTAATAGGTCAAAGAAAGATAAACAGTGAATACATACAATTGAATCAGCTGTTCTGTATTAAATATAAGGTTCTCTTCTAGCTTAGTTGACCAGTCAGAACACTTCTCAGTGCCATGATAGAAACTAGACTCAAACATATTCCAGTAACGTAAGATAAGATATCAACTCTTGAAGCAAAAATTTTCAACGACAAGCAATCTCTTGGAAGCCTGTCTTTTGTCCAAGGCATCTCCTTGTCCTGTTTTGTTCCCAGGCAAATCATGGCTCTACCCTTGAAGCAAGTATTGTGACTAGAGGGATGCAGTATACTATTGGTAAGTTAGGCATCTATTCAGTACTGGAGAATTCTGTTAATAAAGATAAATAAAAGAGGTATCAGATGAATCTAACATATTTACTTCCTTGTGACTTTGAACCATAAAACTTGAAAGTATTGTAAGATATGACAAGTCTTAATTTTTGAAAATTCTAAATTACTGTTAGATGCTCGGTATTATACTGTGCTCTATTCCCAAATTTTTAATTTCCAGTACGTAGTCTAACTCTAAAGTAATTAATTGGCAATCGTTGACATTTTAAATAAATCATGTATACATAAAACATTTTTAAAAATTATATTTCCTTTTGAGTTCAATCCTTCTAAGTATATTACCAATTAGATCAAATATTTTTTATCCAATACCTCTGGATACAAACCAGGTCTCCTTCCAAATTCCTTTAGTCAGTTATGAACTTTCCAGATTTTTAAAATACTTCTACCTAATTTCCTTTATCCAACCAATAACCAATTATTTTCAAGTTTTCCTCCAAAATATTCCTGGTATTTGTTCCATAGCCATCCTTCTGCCAGGACCGTTATCAAAGAGTATGTTTTCCCTCACTGAGGGGTACATACTTTTTTAAAAAATATTTCTGCATCCCAACTCCTAGAAAGCCTCCACCCTATCTCTAGAAACATGAAAACATGGTATCCAAACCAATCTATCCAAACCAATCAATCTAAAATGTTTATCATACTATTTTCCTCCCATAACTATATATTCTGGAGTAACCAAAACTTCTCTCTTCTCACTACTTAATCAAATCTTACCCAAAATTCTGAGTCCAGGCCGTGTGATACTTTTTCAATGAAAACTTTAATCTTTCTACTTCTGAGTAATTTGTTTTTCATTTTCTAAGGTGCATGATAGATTGCTCAGGTTAAAACCTGTCCTTACAAGCCTTAGAATGTTATTTTTCATTTTTATAATTATTCCCAATGAAATCTGAAAACTGGAAGGCATAAGTCTTTAATAGTTCCTTCATAATCAATTAAAGTTCTTGAATAAATGAGTAACTACATGAATGAAACCAAATATAAAAAAACAAAAATAAAAACAAGGTATATCCTTCTATGATAAACATTTGAATATATTTGAGTTACTACTTTAAAAATTCCAACACTTTTTAGTGTCTTTACAAAAGATGATTTCTTTTAAAATAAGTGTTCTTTTTTTTTTTTAAGATTTTTATTTATTTATTTGACAGAGAGAGACACAGCAAGAGCAGGAACACAAGCAGGGGGAGTGGGAGAGGGAGAAGCAGGCTTCCCGCGGAGTGGGGAGCCCGATGTGGGGCTCGATCCCAGGGCCCTGGGATCATGACCTGAGCCGAAGGCAGACGCTTAACCAATTGAGCCACCCAGGTGCCCCTAAAATAAGTGTTCTTAACAAGATTAATAATCATGGTAAACAACATGAAGATGGAGCATATAACACTTTTTTTAATCTTTAATATAGTTTTGGGGTCATCTCCCTATGCAAGTAATGAAAGTGAGAACATGAATGATGTCTTTTATATGATTTCTAGAATTTCTGCTCAAAAACTAATGATTATGTAGTCAAAGCAAATACACTAGGAGATATGAATTCTCATATTAACCATGCTTCTAATATTATTTATATTCTTAATATTTTTATATTTCATAATTTTCTTGAAGTGTATTGTAAATAAGAGAATTCTTATTAATGTAAAACCTTCATCCCATTTATTCATACAGAAAGTGTTAGGTAAAATGAAAGAAAAATTGCATCCCACGTCATAGTACTTACAGTAAATGATGCATAATTAAACACATATTTTTTGCTACTCATACTATCACTTGATGAAATGGCCTCATCTTAATGAGGGAGGGTATAACTAAGTCCTATAATTAGAGGTTTTGCTGTGATCTCAACTGTGAATCGATGTGTATAAAACAATCTGTCCAAACTTCAAGCTTTGGAATATTTATATTAGTTTCAGCAAAATTCTACACTGAGTACTTTTTGAATATTAAGATTTCTACTAAATGGACAAATAATAGAATGATTATCTTAGCATATTAATCTCAATAAGTAAAGAATGGAATACTTAAGTCTAAGAAGTGGTTACAAATGATAAACCTTAGATAACAGTTTTATTTGTATAAATAAAATTTGTATATTTGATACATTTAAGATATTCTCCCCCCAAGTTTTATTAAAACAAGTTCTTTTTAATCCTTATCCTCAGTCTACTTTTTAGCTAATTGTTCATGCTGTGAATGAAACAATCCAATGATTTTAAGATTTTCAAATGACCAATATCATCTTTTATAAATTAGCTTTATAAAGCAATCTCTAAAATTAAATAATTAACCCAAGACTTAAACAAACGTGATACAATGAAAGGCTTTGCAAATGTCTACCCTAAATCTGTATTTCATTTATTTGTCTTCTCTAAAGCACATTTTATGGTATGCATTGTAGATACTGAATACTTTTCTCCCTAAATGAATAATGAATCTAGTATTTAAAATATTTTGAATTAAATTATTTTCCAAAATAGATTAAAACTTTACTTCATTTTTAATTATAATTAAATTCAACCTCAAAATTTAATTAGAAACATTTCAATAGCAAAGTAATTATAGCTATTGGCTGATAACACTAAATAATAAGCATAAAGCAAAACATAAAAGGAAGGAAGAAAGGTGGGGGAGAAAAGGGAGGAGAGGAAAAGAGAAAGAGAAAGGAAGGAAGGAAGGTAGGAAGGGAAGAAATGAAATTTTAAAGACTAGGTTTTTGGTTTAATGGAGGAATTCTATAAACACAGTATTATGGATTCTAGGTAGTCATTCTGAAACTATTGTTGTTTCATCTTCAAAGATTATCTTATCTCTTGGAAATATGAAGAGTTATAGAATAACACCAATCCAAGGAATAAAAATAAACTACAATTAAGACATTTTATAAAAGAAAAAATTATCACAATATATTAAATAATTGGTACCTTCTCATTAAATGACATTTCAAAATATTATCTTCATATGTCTCATACAACATATTATCAACAATTAAATACTTTTTTAATGGTTCATAATTCAAAGGGAATCTCAAAACATTTTATCCATCATTATTTAGTTGTTTTAAAATAAAATGTAATTGTTAGATATTCAAAAATATCTTAATTTTTGTATCTTTCATTGGTAAAATTAGTTCCCTCAGGGCCGTTATAGGTTATGTTGGGTAAATATTTGGAAAAGTGTGTAAAAAGTGTGTAAATAATTACTATGCATTTGAAAACTTAACATCTGATAGATTTTTTGCTCTCGGAAGAGTCCTGGGTTTTAAATTATCTCAGCAAATTAAAGACAATAAAAATAAATATATGATACACTTCTACACCAAAAGAAATGAACCTTACAGGCACCTAAACTCAGTGTTTGAAAATTTAGTATATAAATTAAGAAATGCTTTCAAATTATCTAAACATTCAAACAATAACAACTAAGTGTGGAAACATGTAACAAGTAATCTTGAGTACCTAATTGTCAATGTTAAAGCATGTTACACTATTAGCAAATTTTTTATGTATTCTGGAACAAACGCATATTATCATCAGATAAATATGTTTATTTTTTATTTAATACTATGTTCTTAAGTTTTAAAAATGGGTAGTATTATAGTAGATGCTTTTAAGATATAATTGTTGATAATGTCCCTTACATATTAAATTGAAAATAAATTAAAAAAGAATGAAATTTATCTTCAACTGACTATTGGGGCACTTTTTAAAGTGTTTCTGAACTTTCAAATAGGTATGAAAAACTGTATTTAATCTGGCTACAGTAATCAAGACAGGGTGATACTGGTGAAAGAATAAACAAACAGATGAACAGAATATAAGAGAGAAATAAGAAATAGGCCCCATAAACCTAGCCAACAGATCTTTGACAAAGGAACAAAGGCAACACAATGGAGCAAAGATAATCTCTTCAATAAATGTTGCTGGAACAACTGGACACCCACATGCAAAAAAGTTAATCTAGACACAGAACTTAGACCTTTCACAAAAATTAACTCAAAATGGATTATAGAAAACCTAGACACCTTTAGGTATGGTGCCACATTTTTGGATACAACACCAAAGACACGCTCCATGAAAGAAATAACCGATAAGCTGGATTTTGTTAAAATTAAAAACCTCTGCTCTACCAAAGGGGTAAGAACAGAGAGAATTAGGAATGGTAAGAGAATTAGGAAACAAGCCAAAGACTGGAAGGAAATATTTGCAAACAACACATCTGATAAAGGACTATTATCCAAAATAATTTGTTACAAAATATTCTTAAAGCTCAACAAGAAAACCAATTAAAAAATGGGCTAAAGACTTTAACAGATACCTCACCAAAGAAGATACGCAGATGACAAATAAACATATGAAAAGATACTCCACATCATATATCATCAGGGAAATATGAATTAAAACAATGAGATACAACTCATACCTGTTAGAAGGTCCAAGACCCAGAAGACTGACACCACCAAATGCTGGTGGGGATGTGGAGCAATAGGAGCTCTCACACATTGCTGGTGAGAATGCAAAATGGAACAGCCACTCTGGAAAAAAGTTTGGTAGTTTCTTACCAAATTTAACTCTCACCACATGATCCAGCAATCACACTCTTTGGTATCTACTCAAAGGAGATGAAAACTTATATCCACACAAAAGCTACATACAGATGTTTATAGCCACTTTACCATAACTGAAAACTTGAAAGTAACCAAGACGTCCTTTAGTGAGTGAATGGATAAATGTACATCCAGACAATCGAATATTATTCAGAGCTAGAAAGAAATTAGCTATCAAGCCATGAAAGGACATGAAAGAAACTTAAATGCATATTACTAAATAGAAGAAGCCAATCTGAGAAGGTTACATAATGTATGATTCCAACTACGTGAAAAGACAAAACTATGGAGACAGTGAAAGGATCAGTGGTTTCTAAAAATGGAGTGGGGAAACATGAACAGACAGAGCACAGGAGTTTTAGGGCAGTGAAAATACTCTATTTGATATTCTAATGATGGATATGCCATTATACTTTTGTTCCAAACCCACAGAATAGACAACAACAAGAGTAAACCTTAATGTATACTATGGACTTAGGTGATTATGATGTATCCATGTAGGTTCATTCTTGTTGAAAAATGTACCATTCTGATGAGTGATGTTGATAACAGGAAAAGCTATGCATGGGTGGGGGCAGGGGTATATGGGAAAACTCTACCTTTCTCTCAGTTTTGTGGTCAACCTAAAACTGCTCTAAGAAATAGTCTTAAAAATTATATTTATTCAGGAAAAGCAAAAAAATATGTTCAATAAGTTTCTAACCTTTCTGCTAATCATTTTCCTTTATAAAGAAAAAAATGAAACCACCAATATTAATTATAACACAGATAATAGTGAACTAAATATAATAAATAATATAATCAGATGGAATTAAAGTCCCCTTTGCAAGCAGATATATGAGACAAGAATTTTAGGTTTGCATATTTGTTTGTATTCAGAGAGACACAATATAAGGAACACAAGGTGGAGAAAAAGAAGTCATAGGGCATCTTTCCTCTTTTGTCGTTTCTCATCTTCTTTTATTCAGTCCACATAGCCTTTTGATCAACAAAGAACTGTACATTAACCTTGTCTCTCTCTGACTCTTTAACCACTGGCACAACGTGTGGCCTGGATTCACTAAAATTACTGAACAAAGATTTGTGCTTTAGAAACACCTCTGCCACTAAACAATTAGAATGTGATGGAAAGTCAAGAGAAAATGCCCTTACATGTCAAACATCAATATTCTTTGTAGTAGAATCTTATTGGGAAAAAAAGCCCCACATTTATGTGGAAATGTTGCTTTGATTTCCAGAATTAATACTTATAAAATAAATTTTGATGAATAGAAATAAGGAAATTCCTGCAGAGGATGACCTTCAGAAAGTTCAATCATAACCTGTCAAATGGTATTTATTCATTTGTCATTTCTTCTGTTATTTCCACAATTAGAGCAAAATTTTCAACTGTTAGCAGTTTGGGTTATCCTAGAAGTGTTGATTTCAAATCATTTTTTTGTTTTAGAAAAAGACACTGCAATGTGACTAAGATCTTGTCAAGGTTATACCAATTTGTAATTTTGAGTTAGTGAGTTTCTAGATAACCAAAAAGGATGCTACTCTGCATAACAATGTATATTGTTAATCCTGGGTAGAGTTACATCTTTGCAGATTATTAGGTATATGTAGAATCTAGACAGAACTAATAAATAAGAAAAAAAATTTCCCATACATTTAGTTTCAGTACGTAGATTCTGGTTAAAAGAACATGGGGGGGGTAGAAAAAAAGGGAGAAAAAAGAACATAGGAAAATGCCTTTGAAACTAGAGAAAGTGAACCCTTTTCCTGAAAATAAAATAAATCCCCCAAAAAGAATAACAACTGGAGGTTCCCTACAGAGGACAATGACTTGTAGACATCAGGAATAATATGTTAAATAGACATAAGAGAACTTACTCAATTGCTGGATATCTTTACATTAATTTTTGTTTCAGTTTATCAACTAACCTGACATGGTTTGGAATAATAGCTTTTCCTTGAAACCGCGGAAGAAAAAGGTGGAGATATTTAAATTGGGCTTTAACTAAGCCAGAGTGAGGTATCTTTGCAAGTTAAAACTGCAAATATAAATTTAAAAATAAATATTTAGAATATTTATAGTTGAACAAAAATGGCTTCTTGCACTCTATCCAGGGCTAGTCTAAAAAAATCTAAAACTGCACTAAAACTTCTAAAATCTCTGTGCTTTTATTCTCTCTTACTGCTAATATATTTTCTAGCACCATTTAATTTTAAGAAGCATCTGCTTCTAAGTAGCAGAAATTGAACTCACTCTCCCTTGTACATTCCTTCTTAAACCTACTGTTGTCAGGCATTTGTCTCCAACCACGCTGCAAAACCTCCCTTGTCAAGTGGTCCACCTTTCCAAAGTCAAAATTAAGTATTCTTCTCTTCGTGACTCAATTGTTCACCCCTACTCCTTGACTATCTCGTTTTCCTTTATCCTCCCAGCCACACTTGTTCAAGCCCCATAGCCAGATCCTTCACATTTTTCCAACTTCTAAATGTGTACTAACGGTTCATTTCTTTCATCACACCTCTTCTCCATCTCTGCTTACTCCCTAGATGACCATCAGCTTCATGGTTAACTCCATGGTGAAGCTGTACCTAGCTGCGTCATCACCATTTCCATTTAGATGCTTCGTAGGCATCTCAAACCTGACATGGCCACAAACACATGCCTCATTTTCACCCCACAGACATTTGTGTCAGTTTTCTTCAGCATCCAAAATCTGATTCATCAAAATATCTGTTGAGGGCGCCTGGGTGGCTCAGGTGTTAAGCGACTGCCTTCGGCTCAGGCCATGATCCTGGAGTCCCGGGATCGAGTCCCGCATCGGGCTCCCTGCTCGGCGGGGCGTCTGCTTCTCCCTCTGACCCTCTTCCCTCTCGTGCTCTCTCTCTCAAATAAATAAATAAAATCTTTAAAAAAAAAACAACAAAATTTTTGTTGACATTTCCATGCCATTCAAATATTCAGATTCTCACCACTTTTCACTGTGGGTACCATTATTCCCTAACTCAAGCAAATGTCATCTGTACCCTGAATGTAGTATTAACCTTCCCCTGGTCTCCTTTCTGCCATTTTTACTTCCTCCCTCCCAATCTATTCTCCACATAACAACCGGTGATGTTTTTTCAAAACAGCAAATCACATGATCTTACTTTCCAGATGGAAATTTTTTAATTATCCTACAGCCTTTAAAATAGATCTTATAATCTTTATTATGGCCTACAAAAATCTACTTAATTTGGCCCCAAATTTCTTTTCCTAATTCATCTCCTATAGATTTCCCTAACCTATGCTTTTTGCTAGTCTCATTGGCTTCCTTTTGTTCTTGAAAGAATCTAATTACAATCCTGCCCTTGTGTATTTTAGGAAGTATTCCTGCAGATATCTTTATCACTTGTTTGCTCACTTTAAATTCTTGTTTAACTGCCACCTCATCAAAGAGGTCTTCATTCAATTCCTTATCTAAAATAGCAGTTATCCATCATTTAGCTACTATCTTTTTATTTTTCCTCCAAGTTGTAAATATCTAAATTTAAATATTGAGTTGTTAGTTTGCTTCTTGACTCACCAAAATTAAGTTATATAAAAACAAAATCTTTCTTTCTCACTATTATTCACCTAGATTAGTTCCTTATGTGTATATATGGGTGTATATTTATATATATACACATTTGCTGACTAAATGTGCGTGTGGTATGTGTCTGTGTTTGTGTACCTATACATGCAGGTGTGCAAGTGCACACACACACACACACTTATATATATATATATATATATATTATATATAAAAAAAATAAATATACACATATATATACACATAAGGAACTAATCTAGGTGAATAATAGTGAGAAAGA
>NW_027397064.1:46926199-47007021 GCF_003265705.2 Callorhinus ursinus
TCAGTGTGTCTGTGTGTGTGTGTGTGTGTGTGTGTGTGTGTGTGTGTGTGTGTGTGATTTTGATATATTTCTTTTCTAGTTTGCTCAATGGGCTTTGGAGAGTTTAAATGAGTCAGAAGATGATAATACTTAAATGGAAAGTTTATATTTCCTTCATTGGGCTAAAATTTAGTCATTTCAGTAAATATATTTCTTTTTTTTTAAGAACATGTTGCAACAACATGGATGGATGAATTAGGTCAGACACAGAAAGACAAATACTGTATGGTTGCAATTATATATGGGATCTTAAAAAAACGAACTCCTAGAAACAGAGAACATGTTGGTGGTTGCTATAGGCAGGGGGTATGGGTAGAGAAAATTGGTGAAAGTGATCAAAAGTTACAAATTTCCAGTTATAAATAAGCTCTGGGTAATATGCAGCACGGTAACTGTTATTAACAATACTGTATTGTATATTTGAAAGTTGTTAAGAGAATGGATCTTAAAAGTTTTCATCAGAAGAAAAAAAATGGTAACTACATGAGGTGATAGATGTTAACTAAACTTATTGTGGAATCATTTCATAATTTATGTTATTTAATTATGTTGTACACTTTAAAAAAGAAAGAACATGTTAAATATACTGCTCACGTCCATCTTTCTTGAATACATTCATAATATGAACCATTTCTGATGAAATCATTGCATAGTTCCTTTTTTTCCTGCTAGTTCTCTTTATAATTTCAGGAAATGCATACAGTTAACAATAAATGTATTACATACATGCATTGTATTTACAATAAAATAAGATAACATCTTTTATAAAGTTATAAAGTATCTTTTCCTTTCTTAGTCCCTAGTGACAGTCTTACTATTATTATTTTTTTAAGATTTTTTATTTATTTATTTGAGAGAGAGAGAGAATGAGAGAGAGAGAGCACATGAGAGGGAAGAGGGTCAAAGGGAGAAGCAGACTCCCTGCTGAGCAGGGAGCCCGATGCGGGACTCGATCCCTGGACTCCAGGATCATGACCTGAGCCGAAGGCAGTCGCTTAACCAACTGAGCCACCCAGGCACCCTATTATTATTTTTATATGAAAAAGACAATTCCCTTAATGTTTGTCACAGCATAAAATTATAAAAGTTCAGCTTCACGACAAAGTTTCTTGAATTATGTAGCACAGTTTTCACTACACTGGTGCTTTTGTGATATAATATGCTACTGATCTGACAGACATTGGCCATAGTGTGAGGGAAGAACATTACATGAACTCACAGTGAATTTTTTCTTCAGGTACGCGAAAAGCCTATAATGCAGATGTTAATGTGTCATTCTTGCATTTGAAGTTATAATAAGGAATTTCTAGGACTTGGAAATAGTCAAAAGGGGGTATTTTCAGTGAAGTAGCAGTCTTTGTATAAGAAACCTTTCAGGGATAATCTGAAACTACAAGGCTGGTCATCTTTATGTTTCTATTGACTAGGCAATTTTAGAATTTAGCAAATTAAGTTGTAGAAAATGGAGAGTAATGCAAATCATTATTGTTCATTGCAATGCAAATATATTTTGCCCAATAGAGATATGATTGATTTTGTGCTTTACAAAAGATGACCCTAAATATTACATTTTATTGTCCTATAAGTATAAACCAATTTTGATGTATTAAAATATTATCAGCATTCCTGACTAACGATATAGCACATATCTATGTCTATAGATATCTATATATAGCAGGCATATATAGATATAGATATGTATGAAAACTATATAGTTGTTCTTTAAATGATCCTTTTAACAAGGCTCAGGGTCTTATTGCTTTCCTAATTAAAGAGCTGAATAAAATGTTTGAACATGTCATTTTATATTTTATGAAGGACATGATTTTACCTTTTGAGGGGAAAAAGTAACATATACCATACATATATACACATATATGTGCATGTGTTAGTTTATGTGCAACACTTCCAAAATAAAACTTTTGTAATTTTGTCTGCTAAATTCCTTTGTTTTTCTCTATAAAAACATTGTGGCCAAAGATAAGCTAAATAAACACTGTGTGGTATTTTCTTTGAAATCGTTTGTCCCGAAACTTTTTAACACAATGCCATATTTTTTTCTTTATCTTTCCCCTTACGTGAGTCCATTAGGATTGTAACATTGACAAGAACATTTCTTATGGACTCAGGGGCAAAAAAAGCTTGTAGCCCACAGCAATATTTCAGGTGAAAATGAAATTGGGGTTAAGATCTAGCACATCTTCTTTTTATCAAACATGTCACTTAAGCTTTTAGCACACATCTTTGTTGATAAAGACAACAGAGTGACATATTTTTACATTAAAAAAATCCACTGATCTGCTGAGAAAAGCAGTTGTTAGTATTGTGGAGAGGATTTTGTCAGCAGATTTTGTGACATGAATCATGCTTCCTTGGTTGGAAACATCATGCTGATGATTTGAACTTTACCTTTGATTGTATTGAGGAATATCAATAAGGAGGTGTCAACTGTTTCCCCATTAATATCCCTGTTTATCCTACAAATAAAAATAGTTGCCCCCAACTGAGTACACAGGCACCATTTTTCAAATTACTACAAATACACTGAGGTCAGATCTGAGCAGGAGTAAGGATGTGGGAGTATACTATATCATATCAGAATTCCCTAAAGAGTAAAACCTGTATGAAGAAAATAATTTTAGGGTTAATATATTTATTTTGACAGATTTTTCAATTGAATGTATTTTATATGTATTATAGTGCCTATTGGGTCCAATGTATTTAGTTAAGCAAGTAACTGAGTAAGAAGTAACATTAAATAATAGTGACCATGGTTTTTCCACAAAAACAAAAACATAGACACAGACATGTGCACCTTTAGTATATATTGATACATATCTTTGTCTATATTTAAATGTAAAAATATACATGCATGTTAACACATATCTTTAATACACAATACCTAGAAATACAAACATACAAAATTAAATTTATATTAAATGTTACTTCTATTTTAGTAATCTTATATCAGATGAGTCAGGCCATATTGAAAGAAAGATTTTTTTTTTACTGTGATAAAAATAAAATTGTTAAATTAAGGAAATGTTGATATGTGTGACCCTTTTGAAAATTATTTCTATGAAATTAATATGTCAGTATCTATCTCTAGATACTTTATAAACCAAAAAATGTTGACATCTTATCTATATTTCATACTCATTTTCTAGATTTTGCAAGATTGAAAATTAAGAACCTGAAGCAAGTACAGGAGTGATTAAATTATCAGAATTTATAATATTGAAGGAATCCAAATCCAACAATAGGGAATGTTAAGTTAAAAAACAAATATTCGAGGGCGCCTGGGTGGCTCAGTTGGTTAAGCGACTGCCTTCGGCTCAGGTCATGATCCTGGAGTCCCGGGATCGAGTCCCGCATCGGGCTCCCTGCTCAGCAGGGAGTCTGCTTCTCCCTCGGACCCTCCCCCCCTCATACTCTCTCTCTCTCTATCTCATTCTCTCTCTCAAATAAATAAATAAAATCTTTAAAAAAAATATTCGATGGGATATTAGGAATCCATTAAAACAATTATTATGAAAATTCTGTATAAATGGACTAATACTATTGACAATATTAAACTGAATGCTGTAGAATACAAAATGGTACCTATCTAAAAATGTACATGCACGTGAAGAAAATTAGGGGACAAAATCAATTTATTAGGTGGGATTTCTTTTTCAGATTTCAAAATGTTTTTTTATATATATGTATATATAATTTTATATGCCTTTTTAATGAAGTAAAAGTGAAAAGAAATACAACTCATGCAAATGTAAATAGCTTTAACATTTAGTCTTTGAACAAAAAGAATTCTATACGAGTAATTGGATTTACAAGGAGGAACTGAGGGTAGGTATTCTGTTTTCTCCTTATATTCTATCTTTTCTGCCACTTTTTCCTTCTTGCCATAGTCCTCAGATAAAAACAAACAACAATCACAAAAATCCCCAAGTTCCCAGTGCCTGAAACAGGGGTCTCTTTTTGTAGGCAGCTGTTAGTACTTGCAAGAAGCTCCGGACTCAATGATTCTAACATAGTGCTGTTCAAACGTAACACAGTACGGGCTCAGGTTAAGTTCTTGAAAGTCTGTATACCGCACTTTGGAATTAGGTGCTTATTCTCAGAATACACACCCAACAAACAGAAGAAACAGAGAATCACCTGAGCAAAGAATGTGAAAGGGCAAGTTGCTTTAGTGAAGCTAGGGGCACAGTGGACCATATCCTGAAAATGGGTTGTGCACGGGCTCTCCACGGGATGCATATATGGTATATTTCTTATGTGTCTGATTTTCAACAACTGGGCAGAAGACAGAGATGAAAGGTAGGAGGGGTAGAGGTTGGAGAGAATTCACAGGTAGTTTTGTTAGAAATTCTGCTTTACTTCGCAGGGCAATTTCATCATTAATTTAATATATTACCTATCGTAATATAATGTTAAATATGGTCTCCGCATATATTCCATGGTACATTCTATGCAGATTTATCTTT
This sequence comes from Callorhinus ursinus, assembly GCF_003265705.2. Lineage (NCBI taxonomy): Eukaryota > Metazoa > Chordata > Mammalia > Carnivora > Otariidae > Callorhinus > Callorhinus ursinus. Next base: position 46,930,726 of record NW_027397064.1, read on the forward strand.
ACATAGCATCAACTATTTTTAAATTGTCCTTAGACATTTTTTTTACACACTAGGAAACAGATTTTGAATACCACTGATTACACCCACAGGAAGATGGGGCAAAGCCATGGTGACACATGCAGCACAGAACAAGAAGGTGTTTTAAAAAAGTATAAATTGGGACTCCTGGGTGGCTCAGTCGGTTAAGCGTCTGCCTTTGGCTCAGGTCACGATCCCAGGGTCCTGGGATCGAGTCCCGCATCAGGCTTCTTGCTCAGCATGGAGCCTGCTTCTCCCTCTGCCTGCTGCTCCCCCTGCTTGTGCTCTCTCTCTCTCTCTCTCTGGCGAATAAATAAAATCTTTTTTAAAAAGTATAAATCAATCTATATAATGTAAAATATATAATAAATCTATAAGTAAGTTATTTGCAAAAACAGATATAGTATCATAAAATATATTTATTAAAGTATCACTGTCAACATAGTACAAGAAAATAAAATAGTACAATAAAGGGAGAGAATTTAATTGATTCCACCAACCAAGTCATCATGTATCCTACAAGAAAAATATACTTCCAAGCATTAATAAACTATCATCACAATAAAAATAAAGATACACAATAAAAGGAAAGATATACCATGCTCAAGAACTGGAAGAATTAATATTATTAAAATGTACATGCCACTCAAAGCAATCTTTAGATTCAATGCAATCCCTAAAAAAATACCAATAGTATTTTTCACAGAACTAGAATAAATAATCCTAAGATTTCTATGGAACCACAAAAGACCCCAACTAGCAAGCAATCTTGAGAAAGAACAAAGCTGGAGGCATCACAATCGCAGATTTCAAACTATGCTCCATGGCTATTGTAATCAATACAGTATGGTACTGTCACAAAAATAAACACATAAATCAATAAAACAGATTAGAGACCCCAGAAATAAACCCACATTTATATGGTCAATTAATCTATGGCAAAGGGAGCAAGAATATATAATGGAGAAAGGACAGTCTCTTCTATATATGGTATTAGGAAAACTGAACAGCTAGGTGCAAAAGAATGAAACTGGACCACTTGAAAAATAAATTCAAAATGTATGAAAGACTTAAATGTAAGACCTGAAACCATAAAATTCCTAAAAGAAAACATAGGCAGTAAACTCTTAGACATTGGCCTTAGAAATATTTTTCTGGTTCTGTTTCCTCAGGCAAGGGAAATGAAGTCAAAAGCAAACAAATGGAACTACATGAAACAGATGTTCAGGGCGCCTGGGTGGCTCAGTTGGTTAAGCGACTGCCTTCCAGGTCATGATCCTGGAGTCCTGGGATCGAGTCCCACATCGGGCTCCCTGCTCAGCAGGGAGTCTGCTTCTCCCTCTGACCCTCTTCCCTCTCATGCTCTCTGTCTCTCATTCTCTCTCTCTCAAATAAATAAATAAAATCTTTAAAAAAAAAAAAGAAAGAAACAGATGTTCAACAGATACATGGAAAGAATGTAAATTGGTGTGGCCACTGTGGAAAACAGTATGAAGTTTCCTCAAAAAAAATAAAAATAGAAATAACACATGGTTCAGTAATCCCACTTCTGTGTATTTACCCAAAGAAAAAGAAAACATTAACTAACACTAACACATATGCACCCCTCTGTTTATTGCAGCATTATTTGCAATAGCCAAGATAGGAAAGTGACTTAAGTGTCCACCGATGGATGAATGGATAAAGGAGATATGGTGTATAAATACACATTGGAGTAACAGCCATAAAAAAGAATGAAATCTTGCCATTCGTGACAATGTGGATGGACATAGTGGGTATTATGCTAAGTGAAATAAGTCAGACATAGACAGACAAATGCCCTATGATTTCACTTATGTGTAGAATCTAGAGAGAAAACAAAACAGAAACAGATTCATAAATGCAGAGAACAAACTGTTGGTTGCCAGAGGGGAGGTGGGTAGGAGGATAGGAGAAAAAGGTGAAGGGAATTAAGAGGTACAGACTTGCAGTGATAAAATAAATAGGCCACAGGGAGGATAAGTCCAACACAGGGAATATAGTCAGTACTACTGTAATCACCCTGTATGGTGACAGATGGTGACTATACTTACTGTGGTGAGCATGTTGTACTATATCTATAATTGTCGAGTCACTATATTATAGACATGAAACTAACATAATACTGTAGGTCAACTATACTTCAATTAAAAATAAAACAAACAAACACGTAAATAAAGATACACCACCTTGGCTTAAAATGGTTGCCTTAGAGTTATTGTTGTTTTGTTTTACAAAACGGAATTTTTAGTGGTTACAAACACAGGGGGGTAAAGGAACATTCTTTTTATTGGTTTACAAAGCATAATTGACAATTATAAAATGAAATCTCTGATATTAGATGCATTTCTCTACTGTAATCTAGTTTTTTAACTCTTCTTTTCTCATAATTATATTGAGATGACATAGAGCAGAAACATTAAAGTTGCAGTATTTTTCACACACCCTCAACATTGACTGGCTCAATAGACAGCCAACAACCTTATAGATGGCAGAAGATGGAAAGGAAAGATTTGAACTTCACTGGGCAAGGTTTATGAAAATGGCATTGGCTGAGACACTAGAAATAATGATTTTATCCAGAGTCTGCCTCAAACTCAATAATGGACAAAAACTTCAGTTTAATTCTATTAAAATTATGGCTTTGAATATGAAATGTCAAAACAATACAGTTCCATTATTAGCTAGACATATACGTGTACTTCTCCCGGGGCAGGTACTTTTGGGCAGTAGGGAGGTTCTATGGGAGGAAATTGTATGTTCTTGCATTCTTCTCATCCTCAAAATGGCTAAACAAAGTAACAATAGTACGATGAGATTGAAGCACACACCAGAAGAAAAATCCAGCGAAGGTGTTCAAAATGCATTGAATCATGCATTGCTTTACCTGTACCCCATATTTTCCTATTAACCTTTAAATATTATTTTGCGGATGAAAATTTAGAACCAAATATTGAGCAGTGATTCTTTTCTCAAGTATCAGGTCAGTGAACAGAAGTTTAAATTGTTAGGAAATGTTCAAATTTGAGAATAAGTTTGCTCCATTTTTATAACCATACAAGTCCCTGCAGGACCAGCAAATTCCAACAACCTGGCCTGACTGTGACTTCCTCTGGAGCAGAAAAAAACAGCACGCCGTAAAGCACTGAATCTTGACTTGCTGGGGAAGGTCACTTCAGTGCCTTTGGGAGATACTTCAGCCATACTGAAGCTGCGAAAGTAAAAATCACAATGTTTGAGGGGCAGCAGCAATAAGGCAATCATGCCCTTTTCTATCTCTTCATAAAATCAGTGTGACAAATCTCTTACAGTGAAAATAACTCTGAATTGCCCATAGGCTGCCAGGTGAGAAGACAGACACAGTGCGACTTTAGTTTAAGGGCAGATAAGTAGGTCAAAGGGTTTAGAGGAAAACCTTTTCTTTTTACCAGATGCTGAGTTTCTCACTTAAAAGAATTCTTTTAAAAAAATCTCAATGGCTAGAATTCAGAATGATATAACTTCACTGGAAACTATTCTAATCATCTTTTTATTTAAGATTTATTTATTTTAGAGAAAAAGGGAGAGTGTGAGAGGGAGAGAGTGCGCGAGAACAGGGTGGGTGTGGGGGCAGAGGGTGAGGGAGAGAGGGAACCTCAGTCAGACTCCCCACTAAGCACAGAGCCTGACACAGGGCTCGATCCCAGGGCCCTGAGATCATGACTTTTTAAACAGATGGTTATCCAGGGTCTTTTTCTACATTTGTTTCAGATGTAGAGTATAAAGATTCAACAATTCTATATACTACTCAGTGCTTTATCTATCTCAAAACTATGGCTTATTGTGAGATCTTAAATGCAATTTTGACTCTAGCCCTTTTATATTCATATGGGAAGCCCTGATGGGGTGTCTACACTGTGCAAGATGCTCCACTAGATGCTGTGAGGAATGAAGACAAAAAGGAAATGGTCCTTGCTATTAAAGGGTCACAATCCAATGGCTTTCAAGTTTCAAAGTTAAAGAGAAAATATTCTAAAAATGAACCCTGAATTGTGAACTATTGTGATCACCTCTGTACACCTGTGCCTTCCTCTTTTTAATTCTCTGTTAGCAAGTCTTAGCAATGAGAGCTTGAGAGAGATTTTGAAGTTATCCAAAGAACATGTGGATGAGAGAAACAGATTTTTCTTTGAAGCTTAGAGTTCAAATGCAACACAGAGCCTGTCATAACAGATTTGCAAAGATACATGAGGCAGGCATACTGCTCTTAGGTCACGATTACCTGGATATGTTTTAGATTTTATTAGCCTTTTTGAAGCAAAAATAGATCCTTATTGGAAGCCTAAATAAAGGCAGTCTCAAAGGCAAACTGTCAGGGTCCCAAACATTCTAGGAGAAAAGAAATTTTAGTAAGTAGTAAAAATAAAACTAGTTAAAAATTGAGCTTTTACTATTTTTCAAGTACTCTGCAAAGTGTGGTCATGTGCGTTCTCTCATTTATTCTCCCTAACAATGAAAATTTGAGTTATTGAACCTTGTGTATTTTACCCAAGTCAGGTAAGTAGCAGGGTTAGGACTCATTCCACCAACAACTCCTTCTCCCTGAATCTGGTGGCCCTTGGATTTATGTGTATATGTGTAGTGAATGAATGAACGCATCAGATGTGTGGCCTCTTTGCCTTTTTCTAATTCCATTCAAGAAGTATCCAAATCATGTACATGTGGGCATTGGTGGTTCAGTGGTAGAATTCTCGCCTCCCAAATCATGTACATGTGGGTTTTCTGCCTGAAAGTTAACTGCTGGTCATATGGACATTGAGCATACCTGTTTCTTGCGGATTTTTTTTCCTTTGGAAACCAAAACGATTCTCCACAGATGAGTTAATATTTTAGGAAGAGGGGTTTGGCTTGGTTTGGTTTGGTTTAGTTGCAAGTAATAAGTATTAAGCTAGGGTTTTGTTTTGTTTTTCCTTTGAGTTCATTTAATAGTAGCAAGGTGAAATACCTTTCAGAATCTAAGGATCTGAAATATCTTTCAGAATCTACAGATAAGCTGTTGGAAGGACTCCTTTTATCTGAAAGCCATTCGAAATCAGAATTGCTATGTCCACACTCATTTTCCTTCACTTATCACATGGCCACTTGCATCTCATTCTTCGTGCATTGTTTTGTTCTTTCTTTTTGCAAACCAGCTTTCTCAACTTTTCGATGTACTTAGCCACAACTCAGGATTATATTTTCAAGGGTTTGGTCCAACCACAGTCAAACTAAAGACAGAATTTTTTTTCTTTTCTTTGTATCTCAACTATAAGTTCTCAGGAGGAAAAAAAATCTGAATGATCCACCTCCAAATTTCATCCCTCTCTACTTCACGATGCCAACGTGTGGCATCATGTGGTAAGAACACTGATAACAGTCACGGGGGTGAGGCTATTGCTCGGAAAAGGGAGAGTATATTTTTGGAAGACACACTGAAAGAGTTGTCACTATCCTAGGGGAAGGGTATATAGATTTTCGATATTTTCAGTTACTGTAACATTGAGTCAGACTAAATTAATCAACTAAGACTGCTATCTATCAGACTCCATGGCCATTCAGATAATGTACCCATCTCTAGGGCCTGATACCCCTGAGCATTATCAAAAGTGACCCTCTGGACTTTCAAAATAACAGCCCAGACCCAGACTGAATTTCCTTGGCCCATCTGTGTGTACAGTATATAGTATCCTAACTCTACTAAGAATATGGAACTGGAAAGGTCCTCATAATAATTTATGTGAGTCTGATCTTCCAGACAATCTATGGTTGAATAAAGCATTCTTTGGCAAATGATAGTAATAGCTGGTAAGATAGTCTTAAGACACATATACACATATTTCCAAATACCTAGTTTACACAATGAAACATGTATGTTATAACATATCTTGTGCCTTTAGGTATTTAGGAAAAATCAGAGGAACACCTTTCTCAGATTTACCACATCAGGAGAAGCGTTCCAGAATCCTTTTATAGAATATATGTCACTATCTGCAAAATTAAATCAATACTATTGTCTGATGGATTTTAATATTCAAATCAAGCACTGATATATGAATGTGTGTATATATCTATATTTATATTATGCATTTTCATGTAAGAAAAGGAACAATATTTCCATCAAAAATTTCCCCTTACCTAGTATGCAAGTAGACCTGGAAAAGGAAAGGCAAGGGCAGATCATCAAGACCGGTATGCATTCATTAGTGATGTATATAAGTGAAGGCTCATGTTCTCTGCACAATAGCCTCCTCAAGCACAGTTTTGTTGGTGTGAAAGAAAGGAAGGATGGACAGCAAAAGAAAGTACATACCATTGATTCATAAGCACTCAACATAATCATTTTCCCCTAATCTTTCTTATGCTAAATAACTCTAATGTTAACGGAAAGTTAGGGCAAATTCATGGGTTAAAAATGTACCTTTTATTAATACCGAAATGCTATGTAGATGATATTTGTAAGTGATGGCTAAGAAGAGAAAATATAAATTAGTGATAACCGAAATTGTTGTATCATATCAAGCTAGCTAAACAATGAAAGAAGTTGCTCTGATAAATGTAAAGGATATGAGAAAATGGAATCTGTATTATTCACTTCACTTCTGACATCACTGCTTTAAACTCATCTTTACACAGAGTGTTGAAAATCAATCTTGGATTTACAATTGATGGCAAAATGAAAATAATATTAAAATAGACTATATCATATACATATTAAGTATGTAACCAGTAACTATGGATTATTTTTACCATATTAAATTAGCTTTTTTTCATATTTTTATGGGGGTTTAAATGGGAAATGGTTTCTGTAAAGAATTATAAGTTCATTTACATTTGATAAATATCATTATTTGCTTAAAACTATTTAAAACTTAATAAATTGGTAGACATTTAGAGGATCACCACCTGTAGAATATAATTTTTAAATTACCGCCAATCACCAAAAGGCAACTGACAGGTATTTCTTTGCGTTGGTTATTTACTTCAGACTTTATTTTCAGGGCTTTAAAAAAACAAAAACAAAAACTGTCTTTTGCTATAAGTCATTAAATTATCATCCCAGAATGGCATCTGTAAAAATTGCATTACAAAAACATAAAAATATTGTATTTATATAGTTTATACAACTTAAATTATTACAAAAGTTCAGAAATATCAGGGTTTTTTTTGGATACCTCTTTCTTACCTGCTTGTGAGCGTGGTCATATGAATTAATGTGATTGTCAAACTCTTGATGCTTATAGTACTGCTTGTCACAGAGTTCACAGTAAAAATTGGCCTTCAGATCTTCCAGAGCTTTTGCTATGGTGTTCTCCTTCTCAGCATAATCCTAAAAAATAAAATTTCAAGGAAGGCAGCAATTAGTTCTTCCCTGAGTTGACTTTGTTCTGACAGTTGTCAACTTTAGCATAATAATTAGTTAGAAACAGAATATAACAAAGAAAAATAAAGCAAATTCCAGAAAGCTAAATCAGAAGAAATTATGAGCTGAAGAGAATAAAAGATTAACTGAAGAAGCCAAGATAAATGGTGGAAAGAACAGCAAAAACATGGAGAAGTAAACCAAACAAGGAAATAGAAACCCTTGTTTGAACAAGTTCCTGTGTCTTGTTGGCAAAGAAAAGAAAACAAAAATCATATAGTTATGTTGATTCAACTGCGGATTTCTGGCAATGGCTTAGTTAACATAAAACTTGTAAATTCTGAACAACATCTAAAATGTGTCCTGCATGAAGCCCATATTGGTGCACAAATATTCAAGTTTGGTATTTTTGTTTGCTTGTTTCTTTAAATATCTAGAGAGTAACTTATATATCCCAACTAGATTTCATTTGACTAATGTTTTCATCGTGACCCATATCATTTTAAGTTGAATTTTTAAAAATTCTCTACATCTTTAGAAAATGAGATTCTTTTCTGCAAGTTATTTACCTAAACTGAAAAGGATTAAACTGTATACAAGCAGATTGCTTTCATCATGCTCACAGTAAACAAAGATGGCTATATAATCAAACCCCAGAAAAAAATGAAAAACGTAGTCAGTTATCATTAGCTTTCATTTACGAAACATAAAATAGCAAAATGTTTGTGGCTTCTAGTTTTTTTTAAATCTAAATTTACTTGCTGTTTCATGGTTCCTAAATGTTAATGTTGTTAGACGTAAATAAATTCTACATATTGAAACATTGTTCAGGTCTTTTGCTGAAGTGCTGATATGAAGACTAAATTTCAGTTGCTACCACAGAATATATTATGTTTCTAACTTACAGATTCTCTCATACTCAATTCCTTTAAAATTCAAATTAACTACATATTCAGGCCTCTTATGCACTACTCTAAGAAACCAATTCTCTCAGGCACTGGCATATGGAGATGAGATGACACAGTCCTCTCTATGTCAGTGGCAACTGTCCTCTCTCTAAATACACAAGCTAAAAAGGACTCAAGAGTTTGAATGTTTAAATTGCTTCTACAAAATGCAAACGTGGTTCACTAATTGTAATTTAATGAATGACTAAGACTTTCCTTACTTTATTGTACTATGTATTTATGCACATAACACATATCATAAAATTTGTCATATTTGTATATATACCTTGTAATATACATTATGGTAACCGATAAATATATTTGCCATAATCTAAAAATACATAATGCAATTTCTCACTGTAAAGACAATGATCCATTTTTCTATTAGTTTTATCAACTGCACAGAGGTGGTAAGCTACGAAATCATTCAAATCACTTATATATGATTTATAAATTCAGTATTTAATTTGCCATTTCTCAGCAGATTTGTGAAATACTTCCTATTATTCTTTTTGATTCCTTCCAATATGTTGTTTAAAAAAAAAGCTTGTTTAAAAAGATGAAAATGAGTCATATATAACTGAACTCATTACTGAATTCTTACAAAATCTTTAATATAATACTTTGTGGATTAGCCAATTTAAATGAAACAAAAATTAAGTACTATGATTTCACAGCTAAAGTGTGTGAAGCAGAGATAAAATTCCAATCAATATGAGTTATATTATAATGGCAATAGTTTTTGGCTCAAAGCTGAGTTAGCTCTCCAAATAATATTCTTGAACAGCAATTTCTTTGCAAACTAGTTGATTCTCCCCATTAATTATAATTACATTTAAGCTACTTTCTCTCTCAAAATACTTCATTATTTCTTATTATTGTGTAAGTTTACTTTCTCTTCCTAAGACTGATATTCCCTCAGAGAAGCAATAATTTTTTCTTACTTATTCTTTCCACAAAAATGGGAGAATTTTTGAGTAAAGCAAACTAAAATTTGTAGGTAAATTGCATCCTTCCAAAATATTAGCCCGAGTCTAGATTTGAAGAGAAAAACAAATCAAAAACAATAGCGAGCATTTACTTGGTGCTTGTTTAGGATCAGTCACTGATTAAGAGTGTGCATGTATTAACTCACTTAATCCTGATTAAAATTATAGAGATGTGTAGTTTAAACATTTTCTCATTTTACAGGTGAAGGTACCAAAGTACAAGAAAGTTAAATAATTAGCTCAAGGATGTATAATGAATAAATGTGCAGCCCATATTTGAACCAAAATAATCTGGTTCATAGCATTTTACTATGTTCACCACTTTTAAGCACATAAAAAACGTAGAAATAGTATAATAACCCTCACATAACCATCAGCTGGATTCATTAATTATCAACTCAGGGTCAACCTATTTCAACTTACCTCTCCTATCTAATACCCTTTCCTCTGCTTCAGATAATTTTTAAGGAAATTCCCAAGTTCATGTACTGTTACTTGTAAATCTTTCAGAATGTATCTAAAATAAGACTTTTTACAAATATCATCACATAACCAGTATCAGACCTAAAGATACAACAATGAAGGAACCACAATCATTCCTTACCATCATCAAATATCCAGTGTGTTCAAATAACTACAATCATCTAATAGTTTAAACTAGTTTGTTCAAAACAGATTTATTTTCTTTTAAAATTCTAAGGCTTTTTTCTTTCTTTTAAAAAACAGATTTCAAATAAGGCTCATACATTCCCATGATCTGATATGTTTCTCAGTCTCTTTTATGTCTTTCCTCTTTTTGTTTTATTACTCATTGCAATTTACTTCTCAGAAAAAATTTTTAAAGTATACTTCACATTTTGAAAAAAAATACTGAGAAAATATTGAGAAATAAACATATAGAAATGTTATAAGAATAGGATAATAAACTCTTTTTTTTTAAAAAAAGACTTTATTTATTCATTTTTAGAGAGAGAGAGTGAAGGGAGGGAGAGGGATAGCAGACTTCCAGCTGAGCCCCAAGCCGGGCTCAATCTCACAACCCTGAGATCATGACCTGATCCAAACTCAAGAGTCAGACACTTAACTGACTGAGTCACCCAGGCGCCCCAATAATAAACTCTTATATAACCTTCACTTAATTAAAATTATTGCTAATATTTTGACATATGTTTATTCTATCATCTCTCTATTATCTATCTATCTATCTATCTATCTATCTATCTATCTATCTATCTATCATCTATCATCCTCTAAGATATGAAAAAAATATAGCTGAAACTATAGTTGAACTAAGGTTCAGTAAAGGAACATTTTTACACGAGAACTTTCAATTTGAAACAAGCCACAGTAAAGACTTAGAGCTGTATTCTAGAAAATGTTAGAAACTAGAGGAATTGGTTGTTGTATGTGCATCATACGGGAAAGGAATCATATGTATTGTCATTGATTATACATTTTTTTCAAATGTATGCAGACAAAATCAATCTTTATTAGGTGACATGCTCCAATGCCCCATGGCCCTTCTTCTTCATTGTGGATGATACTGAAAGAGGCACTGACTGAGATTATAAAGCACAATGACATATTCAACACAACCATTCCACTGTAGAAGGTAAGAAATATATTTGAGTGAGATGAAGAAAGAGCACAGCGGTTCATGTAAACTCAACCTCAGATTTCCCCCTTCTATCTGGCAAACCCACGCTATTCAAGAATGTACACAATTTCTGTAATGTCCCACTGAATGTGATGGTAGAAAGTGAAGAAGGGACAGGCTTCTTGTAGCTAGTCAGGTCATCCAAATCCATCGCATTTTAGAGATTTCTAAAAAGAATAAAGGTTGAATCCTTACTTTCAGGTAAGTAGCATATAATTCCAAAGTTAGAAAGTCAAGAATGTTTTAATATGCAACCTTAGCAATTGCACAGTGAAATAGTTTTTGCAGATCAGCAAACTGAAACATAGAAGTTAATGTTTTATCCACAGGCCCAGGGCCATTCCACCCACCATTTATTGAAAAATGAATAGTACGAATGTGGGACTGTGAAGAGAGAAAAGTTATTTTCCAAAAGGACACATCTCATGGTGGCTTCAGCATAACATTTGGTGTCAGATAATATTCAGCTTCTCCTGAAAGGCATCCATAACTTGGTGCACTCGAGTAGTCTTCCCTGAGGAATGTGAGCTCCATGAGGGCAGTGATTTGTAGCTGTTTTGTTTACTTCTCTATCTCCAATGCTTTTAACAGAGCCAAGCACTGGCAGACATTCAACATATATGTAGACACTTTTGCACATATATAACAAGCGAACAAAACAGAAATTAGCAGCACTAGATACATAATATTTTTAAAATAGCTGTGCTCATGCTTGGGTTTGTAGTATCCAGTTATTTGGGGAATGCCTTTAGAGCTAATACCAAGTTATGCTGTATATAAATTATTATTGCTAAATAGTAGTTGTCATCATATATTACATCCTAATATTTCTGCTAGGAATACTCCTTTAAAGAAATTAAAATTACAAAGATAAAAATAGATGGGGGCACTGTTAATGCATAATTATTTTCAATGCTGAAAAGGAACATTTGTATGTAATTAACACTTAAAATACTTAGGAAAATCTCCCCCTCTCTCTCTCCCTCTGTCTCTCTGTCTCTGTCTCTCTGATATTACTTCATCAAGAATAAAAGCATCCTTGAACACAACATCAAAAACGAATGATGTACCGTTTGTTGGCTAACTGAACATAATTAAAAAAAAAGAATAAAAGCTTCCTTGTGATGTAAATTCAGGATAAATTTTATCATAAGTTCTTTAAAAAAAGGAAGCAAAAACAAGTCTTTGATACATTTTGATTATAATGAAAAAATTAATCACAGAGGGACACCTGGGTGGCTCAGTCGTTAAGCGTCTGCCTTCTGCTCAAGTCATGGTCCCAGGGTCCTGGGATCAGGCCGAGCATCGGGCTCCCTGCTCAGCGGGGTGTCTCCTTCTCCCTCTCTCACTCTCCCTGCTTGTGCTCTCTCTCTCTCTGTGTCAAATAAATAAAATCTTTAAAAAAAAACAAAGAGATGGTAAAACTTCTTTTCTAGAAGAATATCTAGACAGAAGACACTTAATTTGGAAGTCCATAGTCCACAGTCTACATTCCCTGTAAAATAGTGTACATCTTCTAGGCCATGTCTTTTGTTCTAGTCGTTACTTAAGTGGTTGACTCTGAGATGGTCCAGCAGCTTCACGGGTGCCACGTGACTGCATTTTGCCCCAGCCTATGTTGAAACATCTTACTTTCCTGTCCAGGGGCTTCTCTGATTCATGAAATGGGAGTTTGTAGGATCTCACTCAGCACTAAAAAATGCACAACCCAGAAGTGCTGAGGAGTGAATGCAATATAGGTCCACTCTTGAACACTGTGGGGGGTAAGAACGCCAGGATAAATTCTTTCCTCCTTTATCTATCAGGCAGTCATTTTTTTTTTTTTTTTTAAGATTTACCCAATTGGCAGACAGAGACACAGCAGGGAGAGTAGGAGAGAGAACACAAGCAGGGGGAGTGGGAGAGGGAGAAGCAGGCTTCCCGCGGAGCAGGGAGCCCGATGTGGGGCTCGATCCCAGGACCCAAGCTGAAGGCAGACACCCAACAATTGAGCCACCCAGGCGTCCCCAGGCCGTCATTTCTGAGACCCACTTCAAGATTCCACAGAGGGTCCCAGTGAGATGGAGCACCAGTACTTGTAATAGAGGCTATCACTATACCCTTATATGACTTTTCCTTACTTACCTGTTTTATTTTTCTGGAACTTCATTTCTGCTTCCTGGAATAATTTCCCAAATAACTAACTGCATAGAAACCTTTGTCCTAGCTTGAATTTTAAGAAGAACTGGGCTAAGATTATAAAGATTTTGTTTGATTTTTTTTTTTTGGTGTTTCCTATGAATGCCTTGCTTATCAGCTACATTTCCTAGACTAATTTAAGATGATATCACTCTTCAGTTCAAAACTCTCCAATAGTCCTTCATCGTCATTAGAATAAATATCCTTACAATGACCTACACACAATTCCTACTCTACCTGGTTCCTGGCTACAGCTCTGCCATCATCTTCTAGCATTCTCTCTCTCACTTTGCCTTAGCCACCCTTATTTCCTTAATGTTTCTGAAACTTTCTCAACCATACACCCACTTTCATACTTAGACTTGTTATTTATTCTGCATGGAACGTTTTACACCAAAAGTTTGTACAAAGTTGTTGTTAACTTCCAGCAGATCTCTGCTAAAATGCTATTTCCTTAAAGATAAATTCCGTTATCATCATTCTAGAAGAAAAAACTTTTTATTCTCTGTCTTCTTTACCTTTTTCTTACAAGTTGCAGGTGTACAGCTTTGTAATTTAACATCTGGATACAAAGTGATCACCACCACAAGTCTGGTTACCATCCATCACCATATAGTTGACCCCCTTTACTCATTTTGTACACTCCAACCCATTTCTCCTCTGGTTACCATTAGTCTGTTCCCTGTACCTGTGAATTTGTTTTTGTTTTATTTTGTTTGTTCATTTGTTTTAGATTCCACATATGAATGAAATCATAGAGTATTTGTCTTTTACCATCTGACTTATTTCACTTAGCGTAATACTTTCAAGGTCCATCCATGTTGTCATTAATAGTAGGGTTTCATTCTATTTATGGCTTTTCTTCTTTCATCTTCCCCTTTAATGTGAAAAAGAGAAAGTTTATTCAGGAGGAAAACAGTTATAGAGCACCTTTGGGTGTTGGAATCTGAAAGCTATAATAACAATAAGGAGAGACTGAGTACAAAAGAAGGCATGCAGGAAAACTGATGTTAGTCTATCCAATTTAAATCCCTTTTCTATTAGGCAAAAGGGTAACCATTTCTGAGTGACAAAGGCTGTGCTATTGTCTCAAAATATATGTCATTCTCTTCTTAAAAGCTAGGTTCCATTATTTCAAAGGCTGAAAATGGATAACAATATAATTTTGAAGAATATAGAAGGCACAAGTAAAGGTTGAGTCAGAAAGTTACAATTTAATCAAAAGTCACAGATTTATTGAATGGAATTATAATAACATATATGCATTTAAATGTGAGGTTTTGTTTTAGAAGGATTCCACAGAAATGCAGCTATAACACCATGAGAGATGAAGGCAGAGACAGAATACAAAAGGAAAACAAAAAACAAAACTCTGTATTGAATATCATATTTCTACAGACAGCTCTGGTGAGCAAAATTGAGTAGAACCCAACAGCAAGGACAAAGTATACTTTAATGTCCACATTTACGAGAATTGGACAAAGTTGTTTCTCAAAATTGGTAACTTCTTTCAGAATTAGTTTTAAGCAAGAGTATTCATTCATAAGGTTTTATCTGTTTCTCTTCTGTTGTTCAGCTGATAACAACCACTGGATAACTGGCATAGAATCTGTTCATGTAAAAGAAGAATGGATCCCCAAGCTTTAACTATCAGAATACGTTCTTGCCTACCTCACTTGGCTTGCCTTTTTGGACGCATTCATTTCTGTTTTCATCCATGGGTCCTACAGGAAGCCCTACCCTGTGACTAAGACTTGTTAGGCCCTCTGGTTAATTTAACACAGTATTTAGTACAGCTTGAGAAGGTAACAGAAAATTGGGTTACACTCTTCCCCTCATGTTTGGAAAGATCTGAGGGACAGCATATTTTAATAGTTGGCTGAAATTTAACATTACTCTGCAGTCTCCCGATGCATAAAGCAAGGCTACGGGGAATCTCATTTTCAAGGCAAACCAGAAAAAAGTGTATCAGGTTTTCTGAAGCTGAATGCTAGCTGAAGTGTGTGGAATTCTAGTTCATGTTTATAAAATATCCTATGGAGATTAATAATTCCAACATGGATATTCTATATAAATAGATGCTGCAAAGAGTCCCAGTGTAGATGAGCGGTAGTCATCCAAGGTACTTGTTTCATCTTAGAAATCTCTTAATTTTATCGGCAGCAGCCATTTTCTCTGAAAGGTATTGGAAAGGGGTGTAATGATCTGATGCATATTTGTTACCGTCTCAGTTGTGACAGTAACCAGAAGAGTAAGGCAGAACAGTTTCTCTAGTAAAATGTCTCACTGGTTTTCTTAGCTTGAGTTTACCTAGAAATAAACAGTGAGACAAGGAGTGGAGTTTAAGTGGTTTATTTGAGATCTCAGGAAACAGTGGCAGGAGAGTGGCAAAGTGAGAAGAGAATAGGAAGCAGATAAAGATTTCTGGTTTCAGCTCTGACATGTACAGACCTTGGAAGTCATCGCTCCTGTCCTTACAACAAGAACAATCTATGAAAAATGAAAATCAATTCTTTTTCTCAGAACTGTGAGAGAACAAAGGTCATAGGGTGAAACTCCACTTCAAAATCTGGAGAGACAAGCACATTCAGTAACAAATATCTGCTTACTTGGATTAGAAATTGCTGGAGCCATGAATTGGTAGGAACTCTCAAATGTTAACTAATGAATTCTATGGGCTGACTATGGTTTAATGTGTGAGACAGAAACTCCTCGTGGCTGAAATCTTAGAGGGACACCAAACATTTCTGTTTACTTTCTTTTGATGAATTCCATCAGGTTCTCATGCGGATAGTCTGAGAAAGTCCCTTGTGTCCCTGAAAGGTGGTTAGGAATTAAAAACTAATGTGAAATAAGCCAAGGTCCTTATCTGTAACTAAAACCCACTCCCAAGGGATAGGGTATTTCCATGTCTCAATTCAAAGATGCTATTCTAGCCAGGAAAAGGAATTTACTTTCTCTATAGTCTTCCTGCCTCATTAAAGTTGTGGGGTTGACATGGTCAACAAGGGTCATGGCTTCCAAAAATAGAGTGGGAATTCAACAGCCAAAAAAAAAAAAAAAAAAAAAAAATGGAGTTAGGGCTCGGGAGACAGAGATAAAGGAGCTATATCACAGGAGAAACACATAGGACAGTCATAGCCCTGAGATGGAGATACATTAGAGGACTAATACTGAAAGGTTATAAAATGCTCCCCCTCCCCACACCTTCCCAACCCCAGCTATAGGGCTCTAGTATCATAGTGGATTAGAGCTGAAGGAGTTGCACATTACCCACTTTTTCTGAGGAGATGTACATAGGGGAACAAGAAGTTAAAAAGGCACACACAATCAAGGACACTAGAGGACCTTAGTTTCTATTACCTAATAACATGTCCAGCTTCCAACCAAAAATTACAAAGAATTCCAAAAGGTAAGAAAAGAAACAGTCTGAAGGGAAACAATAAGCACTAGAACAAGGCTCAGGATTTAGATATTACATCGATGTTGGTATTATCAGAGAGGGAATTTAATACAACCATGACTGATGTGTTAAAATCTCTAATGGAAAAAGTAGGCACAGTGCAGGAATAGATGGCTTATGTAAACAAATAAAATTTTTAGGAAAGAATCATATGAAAATGATAGAAATCAAAAACAGTTTAAAATGAAAAATGCCTTCAATGGACTCATCAGTAGATGTGACACAGCTGGGAAAAGGATCAGTAAACTTGAAGATGTAATCTTTCAAACTGAAATGAAGAAAGGAAGAAAACAGAACAGAAGAACATCCAGGAACTATAGGATAATACCAGACAGTATAACATATGTGTATTTGGAGTATCAGGAGAAGAGAGATAAAGGAGTAGAAAGAATATTTGAAGTAATAATGACTGAAAATTTTTCCAATTAATAACACACACCAAACCACAGATTTAGGAAGCTCAGAGAACACCAAAAGAATATAAATAATGATACAACAGCAACAATCACCTAGACATACCATATTTATACAGCAAAAAAGCTACAAACAGAGAAAATCTTGAATTCAGATTTCAAAACAGGGGGAAAAGCCTTACTTAGGGAGAAACAAGGATAATGATTACAACAGACTTTTCATCAGAAACCAAGCAAATGAGAGGAGAGTGAAAAAAGCATTGAAAGAAAAACAGAACAGAACAAAAAGCACATTAACCTAGAACTCTATATCTAGCAAAATTATCCCTCAAAAGTAAAGCAGAACTAGACTTTCTTGGATAAACAAAAATAAATGAATTCATTGCCAACAAATATGACCTGTAAGAAATGTTAAAAGAAGTTCTTCAGAAAGAAAATTATGTAGGAAAAGTATTGGACAAAAAATAAATGAAGGCGTATCAATCAAGATATATCTATATCTTTATCTATCATCTATCTGTCTGTCTGTCTGTCTATATCATCTATCTATACATACATACCTATTCTTGATGGATCCAAAAATTAATTTTATTTAAAACAATAATGTTACAAATGAATTGGGTGATTATTGCATATGGCTAAATAAAATGAATCACAACAATGTCAGAAAGGACTGGGAGAAGAATTAAGAATACTCTCATATAAGATATCTATGTTGTATGTGAAATGGTACAGTTATATGAAGGTGGACTCAGATTAGTAAATACGTATGTTGTAAACCCTAGATCAACCACTAAAAAAAAGCATTAAAAAGGAGTATAATCTATACTCTAGAAGAAGGGATAAAGTTGAATCATAAATGGTTCAGTTAGAACCAAGGAAAGTAGGGAAAAACAGGCAGAGAAACAAAAACAAATTCAACAAATTGAAAATAATTACAAACATGGTAGCTATTACAACAACTATATCAACAATCGCTTTTAATGCAAATGGTCTAATTATAGCAATTAAAAGACAAAGATTGTCAGAGTAGATTTAAAAAACCCAGACTAACTACATGTTGTCTACAAGAAACCCACTTGAAATATAAAGCCTTAGGTTGAAAATAAAGGAATGGAAGTCAGTAAAGATTATATTTCGAAGCGTTACCACAGAGGCAAATGAAGCTTGCTCATGCTAGAAACTCTGGAAACTAGTGCAGAATACAAACATCAGAGCTTGTATAGCCATGAATCGAGGAAGTATGTTATTGAATCAATAAATCCCCTTAAGCATTAGTTGATGGCAGTTTCCAGAGGGCATTTACACTTGGAATTTTGGGGTTTTTCATGCTCAAGAATGGAATGGTATCTGGTGCCTGGTAAAAGTTCTCAGGAAAAGGGTTCAGGTGCTAGCAGTCAGAAGCCAGGACTATGTGCCTGAAAATGGTACCTGTTGATGGGTTTGGATGGGGCACCAAGAATATATATATACCTTCTCACTATTTGATATTACATTATATAACTGTTGTAATCTCACCCCTGTAAGTTCTATAAAGTTCAGGATCTTTAATTGCTTTGTTCATTGCCATATCCCTAATGTCTAAAAGAGTGACTAGAACAAACAACTGTTTAAAAAATATTTGTTATATAAATGAATGAATAAACTATAACCGTATTTTTGGAGGTTGTACATATCATTTATTGTTTCCAATCTTGAACCATGTTTTTGGTGGCAGGCACTATTTAGTTGGGTGGAAATATGTTTGAAATACCCAAAATGTACACTTTTTTTCCTACTGAGATTTAGAGGCTAAATACTTATAATCCTTGCTAAGTATCTGTGCAAAATTTAATGCATTTCATACAGTAATATTCTAAAGAATGATTTTAAATACTATAATATCAATCAACACTGTCAATTCTACATGAAGTTATGACTTACGAGTTTAGTTTGCAATGGTGAGAAGAAATGATGCACTCTCAGAGGTACAAATATCTGCCCACTATGATCAGCAAAAACCATGTTCATAAAGTGTAAAACATAAATCCATTCATAGAATTAAAATTAAAAATAATAAAAATGAAAAAAAACCCATGAATCCATTCATCCAATAATCATTTATGGGGTTCCTGTAGGTATTAAGTACCCTCAGAGACACTAACATGTATAAAACTATCTCTTTTCTATTAACACCATTACATTGGAGATGCAAAAGAATGACAACTTTTGACCACTATGACATATATATGTGTGTTATAATAATTTAGATCCATAAAGAAGACTATGATGGGCACACAATGGTGAGCAAAATTCTTCCACTTGAGGGAAAATTCTTTCAAAATAATGCTTAATTTCCTGAAAACTCAATAGGTGTCGGCAGGTGAAAGAAGGGAGCAGTGGATTTTATACTCCAGGAAAATTAATTATATATAGAACTATGAAATATTACACTTTTGAAAAATCATGAGCCACATGGTATAGCTTGAGAATGTGGTATATGCTGTGGAGTAGGGCAAGGGACTGTTATTGGTGGTGACTATGGAAAGGCAAGGCTGAGGTAGGATTATGAAGTGTCTCTCTGTATGCTAAGGAGTCTGAATATTTATAAAAGCTGATGGGGAAGTCAGTAAAGACTTTTAAGCAAGGATGGAAGCTGATCAGATTTGCATTTAAAACACAGATATTGGGGGGAGGCGGTGCCTGGGTGGCTCTGTTGGTTGAGGGTCAGGCTCTTGATTTTGGCTCGCATCATGATCTCAGCATGGTGGGATGGAGCCCTGTGTTGGGCTCTGCGCTCAGCAGGGGGTCTGCTTGAGATCCTTTCTCTCCCTCTGCCTCTGCCTCTCCCCTCCTCTGCTGGCAGGTACGCCCATATACGCGTGCTCTCTCTCTCATTTATAATGAATAAATAAATGAAATCTTTAAAAAACAGACATGATCACAGGGTAGAAAATGAAAGAGGGATGGAGCTAAGACTGGAAGCAAAGAGAGTAGTTAGGATGATGGTTTCCAGGTGGAAATAAGTAAAATCCTTAATAAAAAGAGCAACAACCAGTGTGTAGGTAACAGGAAGGTATGGAAGATTAGAGACAGCACCACAGAAGACTGTGAATAAGAAAATGAAGGATACAGAAGAGAGCAGTTCCAGTTGAGTGATGGAGGCCAGTTTCTTCCACAATGTTGAGTGGTTGGGAGGTAAGCAGGTGCATATTCTGAGTATCTTCCCTTTAAAGGCAACGATATTAGCTACTCATTTCTAGGATTCCTGTTCTGTTGAATCTATAAAAGTATTCTGGAACATTTTAAGATGACAAATTTTCTAGAGCTTTGATATAAGTTACTTAATATTTTCTGACTGTTACTCAGATTTAATTTCAATTATAACATCCTATACAGCTGTTCTTATTCTTTTTTTATTGTTAGATATTTACACATAGTATAATACAATATATTAAAAAGCTCATAACTACTGTTTTATTATTACATAATAATAAAATTTAAAAGACATAACAAACATTTTAAAAGTCAAAGTACCCTGAAGATTGTTACAGCCATTCAGTAAATGTATTTTCTCTCAAAAGGAGCTAGTCATGCTCCCTTTAATAAATTGAGCTGGGATGGTCCATGACTAAATTCAGTAAGGACTACTTGGAGGCCAAGATGGTATTATGGATTCTTTCGGATTAGATGAGGAATTTGTATATTTTCTAATTTTGCATTTTGGGAATATCTAAGAAATTTTTGCATATTTGTTAGAAGATATATTACTCCAAAAGATGATCACATGGAAAAGAGGAGATAAGAGAATCTGAAAGAGAGAGGAGAATAATACAGATTTCAGATAAAGGAAAAGATGGATTCTTAATTAATTTTAGACTAGTTCTACTACATCCTAAAGTCATACATTTCTTTTTTCTTTCTTTTTTTTTATTTCTTGGCTACAAAATGGAACTGTCTTGCTGAGAACAAAATAAGGTAAAATAATAGTCCTCAAAACTTTTAGCTTTATGCATTTTTAGAAAATATTTTCTCAAAAAGCAAGCATGACATTGTAGGTGTCACATCATATGAGCTCCCCAGATGCCTTGCAAAACTCATAATGCAACCATGGCTTCCATAATAAGAGGAACAATATATGGAGACCTGCTGTCCCTCCCATTAGTGGCAGCAGGATCTGCCCCTGTGGTTAATTCTGCTTTGTCTTGAACTCCAAATGGGAGTGATAGTCTGTGCATTTGATACATTGTTAGCACAGCAGGGAAAGCCCATTTGGAAATAATCATATGTTTCAGGTATCCAAAAGAAGAGGGATATTTTGCAAAGAGAGGCATTTTAACTTGAAAAACTTCAAACTAAAATTTGGGTGGAGAAGACCTAATGAGGAAGGGAAAGACTAACATTTGTTTATTGCCACAAATGAGCACTATGCTTAAATTATCTCAGCCTTGATGATATTAATCCTCACACGAACATTATTATTCCCATTTTACATATGATGAAAACAAGACTTAAAGGGTAAGGATAATTGCCCCGAGATCTTGTACCATGCAATGCTGAGTCTGAATTTTATTGCTTCTGCTGAGCTACCCACTAACCCTCTTTCTATGCCTGACTTTGTTTTCTATCAGGAGGAACCACTAGTAGCCTAAAAGAATTTGTACAGCAAAAAGGTAAATGTGAAACACAGATATTAAGAGAAATGAGAAGTTTAAGAATAAAGTACCTTTTGTTAAAATATATATATATGTGTATTTTAAAAAATTTGAACACTGAAAGTACAAAATACTGAATCCTGTCTTTTAATTTAAATGTATGATTGCTGGTCAGCCAGTATATTTAAAGTAGGTGTCAGTTTAAATACTAATGTTTATATAAGCCTAAACAAATGTTACAATAAAACTAAACTAAGTTAAGGAGTAGGTCAATGATTTTTACAAAAAACTTTAATTGAAGTATAGTTGACATATAGTATCAATGATGTACTTTTATCTAACAATTGTTAAGTTGTTAAAATCCATTAAAGAATATAAATTGTAGTGGTATTAATTAGATAATGGAAACAATATGATGATTTAAAAACATTCACAAAATTTAGCTGTAATTAAACATGGAATCAAAGTGTAGTAAGAAAATATTTTAAAATATGGTATTGAAATTCTGTTCAGTAAAAGAATAGTATTTACTGAGAAGATACTTTGATAGGTTCTCTGTGGTAGAAGCAGCAGTATCTTCTCACATCACTCCCTTCCTTTGCATTCCTAGAATGGGCCAGAGGGAGGAAAAGTAAGAAAATGTTGACTTGAGGAAGTTGAGATATTTCATACCTCTATGGCTCTTGGAAAGAAACATATAGAGATAAATGGAAAAACAAGCAAACAATACTAAAGATAGGGCAGGAATTCCACTAAGATGATTAAGTGACAGGTTCAAAAGGGAAAACATACGGAGAGAGAAAAATCTGTATGAAAGGGAAAAACTCATAGTGCATTTTCAATTCTTCACTTGCAGCATTATGGCAAAACTCTTCTCAATTTCCCCTAATCTTTCATGAAATTCAGATAGAAACATGGTCAAGAAATTATCGTATTTCAGGGATAAAACAAAAGAATAGATAATGATGTATGTTGGAATAGACAGAAGGTCAGAAAAGAGAGCTGCTGGCTGTTAGGCAAAAAGTTAAGAATGTTAATTGAGAAGACAGGAAGCAAAATAAAATCAGTGGGAGAAATAAATTTCTGTAGAAGACAATGGTTTATGAGATGGTGTGTGGTGTGTGTGTGTGTGTGTATTGTGAGGGGGGAATTGGTTGCTAGGTTTCCTGCTATAATATAGGAGGGATCAGTAAAGGTTTTTGTGTTTTGTTGTTTTTACTAAAAGAAATAAATATTCTGTGACATTGGAGGACTTAGAGGACATGCAGAATTTGATAGCTTAATTAGAAATAATGTTTCTCATTTAGAATATCAATTTTGATTCATTTTTAAATATGTTATTTCCTGAGTCTTGGAAACACAATGTTTGATTCTAAGCTAATTTATGCAGAGAATAACAGGAAAATAGTTGAAATTTGAGTCTCACTCTTACCAATTTCTTATGACCTAGCTTAAATCATATATTAGACAAATAGGTTTAAATAGATTTATGCATAGAGTCCATCCTAACATAAAGATTCTTACTGGAGCGCCTTAGCAACTGTGCAGGCAGACCCAGATACGAGTCCCTGGGATTCTAAAATCTGTGGCAGGGGTTGGTCAGGGTTCCTCACACACTAATTTTTTTTTTCTTTGAACAAATAACCCAGGTCAGATAATTTAAACATTTTGTTGAAAACTGGTAAAGGATAATTATTCCAAGATGGAAAAAACCTCAAAATTCTCCAACTTTCACAGAGTCAAGTTTTCATTTTTTATATGTTTTGTTCTAGAATTATTTATATGTATTGAACATCCTAGGTTAGAATATATATGACTCAGTGATATCATGAGTTAATTATCCAGGATATTAGACGCTGGTACACTTTTTAAAATATATATTCAATTCTAGATACTATATTCTTTCTTTTGGTACTGCCAAAATTATCATAGATATGGTCCCTTTTGAAACATAAGTAACTTATTTTTAGCTTCTCTGTTCTGTGAAACAGAAGTCAGCTATGAGTATCCTTTTGATAAAGAAATATGATAATTTTAGATATAGATTAATATTTTACTTCAGAAAATACACTTTACATCAGTAATAATATTTTAAATGTGGAAATATGTAACTTAGCTGAGGGATCCGGATTTTAAATGATATATGAATCACTAAAAATTCATTTTATTTTATTTTTTTAAAGATTTTATTTATTTATCTGACACAGAGAGACACAGCTAGAGAGGGAACACAAGCAGGGGGAGTGGGAGAGGGAGAAGCAGGCTTCCCGCAGAGCAGGGAGCCTGATGCGGGGCTCGATCCCAGGACCCTGGGATCATGACCTGAGCCGAAGCCAGACGCTGAACGACTGAGCCACCCAGGCACCCCTAAAAATTCATTTTAAAGTGATGATTATATCCATTTAGTAAATTACTATTCAGCCATTAAAATGATGATGTGCATTTATTTAGTGGCATGTACAGGTGTAGCATGAATTCATTTATTGAAATTATAAACATATATTCATAGTTGCCCATGGTGATTTGTTTATAGTGTTTGTTCTTTTGTGTTGGGATAAGTTAGGTTAGATTTACAATTTTCTTTGTCTTTTAAAATACTACTTAAATTATTCAGCAAGCATATATACTTTACAAATATGAGAACACTAGTTTGGATAACAAAATGAAAATAATGTGATACTTCAATGATTGATGCTCTCAATATTATAAGGACTGGGGAAGGAAATGACCTTGAAACATACATGCAATCTTTAGTCTAAGTGGATTCATCACATCACTGCATAAAATTTTATACTCTAGTGTTCTAATATAGGGGAAAATTATGAAAACAATGTTTATCCATATATTCAATTTCTAGGAAATATAATCTGTATGCATTTTAAGAACAAGTAATAAACTGCCTAGTCAATATTGAAATTTTTCTATAAGGGAGATAGAGCCTCTGTTTTATATTTTTATAAACTATATAGGCTGCTAGTGTTTATGGCTGTATTTTGATAAATATATCTACAGGGTTTATATCAATGTCAGGACAAACCATTTAAATAAGACATACACAGAAAGAATATCAAATGTTACATATTACATTACATTCTCATTAATGAGAATATGAATTTCTAATGTCTTACATATTCTAGGATATTCTATCCTGTGATATCACTTTCTCGAAGAAAAAATCTATTTACAAAAGAGAAAAAAATTCCCGAAGATTTTGGTAGAATTAATAATAACAATACTAACAGTGAATATATAACACTGCATGCCAGGCTCAGTTCAGAGCACTTCATGTACGAAATATCAGGTAATTCTCCTAAGAGCTTTATGCAGTTGGTCCTATTGTCATTGCCAATTTATAGATGAGGGCACTGGGGCACAGAGTTTAAATAACCTGCCCAATGTCATAGAGAAACTTGCCCAAGGTCATACAGTAACTAGCCCAAGGTCATACATCTAGATTAGAACACAGGCAGTCTGGCTCCAATGCTGTGTTAAAATGGTGAAAGCTGATGACAATGAGTTAGAATAACAAAAATCACCACAACTCATGACTTCCCAAACTACTGCTCTCTAGAGCTAAAAATAGGATCATAAAGACAATAATAAATAAGAATTTCTTCGTCTTAAACCCCTACCTGTTATTTTAGTAGTCCCGACTCCCTGCAAATACCCACCATAGAGAATCCCATACATGCTCTTTTTCTCAGCTACCAGGTCCTGCCTCCAGAAATGCCCACTGAGCTGTGTGACCACCTTTCCCCTGCTCTTCCTCCTGGGGCAGGCTTCCATGGGCCCTGGTGATCATACTAAGGCTAACAACTCCAGTCATGACCAAAGCCACTGCGGAGGCCTCTGCTGATATGGATGAGAGCAGAACCACATGTACCAGGCACCCCAACAATGTATAAACACTTTTACATCTTATATAATCTGCTCAGTGATTTTTATCGGTGGCTTTCATATGCAGCCTTTAAAAAAATGCAGAGATGACATTCAAAGAAAATTAAGTACTAAATGAAAAGCACAGAACAAAATTTTTCTTGAAATCATCTTTATTTTTCTAATTTACAAACTTTTAGACCACTAAATCTTTCCGTAGCAACTTGCTATCATTCTCCCCTGTGCCCCCATCTTTAAAAAACAGTCACTACTAGGATTACAACTTTTATTGTATCACTGAATGCCATAAGTGTTTTTAACTTACTCTTTTTAAATACCAAGACATAATAGACTGAAAATTCAGAAAAGTCTGAGAAACATATGAAAAATGTGAGGTGAATACTGTTTTTAAGAGAAAATAAACTAGCAGCTCTGATGTAACCATAACAAACAGTACAAGTCAAACTAAAGCTAGAGAATATGTTATGATTTGGGCACTAAATTGGGTAACGTTTTACCTACAGAGTTACATTATTCAGGACACAGAGATGACCACCCAGTTCTGTGATTGACCTACTGCTCACCAAGCATTATGCCAGATTCTGGGTTTGCAAACATGAGCAGGGCTCCTAGAATGGAGGAACATAACAGCAAGTGAGATAGACAGTAACATAAATAGATGTTGTCAACCTAATAACGTAAGTGCTATGGTGAAAATTTCTCAGGATTCTCTGGAGCACTTCGGGGCCAAGGAAGGCTTCTGAAGGTGACAACTGAACTGAGCTATAGAAAATCAGTAGTAATTATCCAAGAAAAGAAATGTCTGAACAAGTTTCTAGCAAGAAGAGACACCATGTGCATAGTTACAGAGGCTTGAAAAAAACTTTGGGGTCAGAGAACAGAAGCAGTGTGGTCTTGTTAGGGTTTAAAGTACCAGGTACAGTGTGTAAGACATAAGATGGAGAGAAGTAAAAAAGCATAATCACAAAGTATTGTCCACACCAAGGAGTCTGCAGTTTTTTAGGTTATTTATTATCATTAAGAAAAGAGACTAGGGATAGAGAGGCTCGTTAAAACACTTTATAAATGGCTCAAACAAGAGATGTTGAGAGTCTGTGTCATAAAACCTATATGTAAAAAAAAAAAAAATTCCCATTCTAATCAAAAGTCACATTGATTTTAAAAACACAGTTCTATGATATATTTATACTTAAATAATTTATAAAGAATGCCTTTATCAAATCTTACTTTGAGGACTGTGTTTTAAAAGTTCCATAGAATTAATGTCTATAATCACTGAATTTAATTATATAAAGCTCACTATAATTCAACTCACTTATTACTTTTCTCTCTAAGGTCCTGGATCTACATCTTAGCAGTCATGAGTTATTCCCAGTATCTGTTACACGGCGCAAGCCAAATCCCCCAGGTTTGTGAACACAGATAGATTTCAGGCCTGAGTGGCTGCCCCTGCCTAGGAAGCTCCTTGTTTTCGGTAACTGGAGTCAGTGAAGAACAGACTCTGACACGCTGTCACTCATTGCCCATCCTTGGTTTCTCTCCTCAGGAGGCATTTCACTATTATTAGACAATGTAATTTTAAAGAGCAGCAACAGTGTACTAAGCACTAAGCTAGGTGTTTCTGATAAATCCTTACAGGAGCCCTCAAGATAGGTATTATAAGCCCTAATTTATAGGTTAGGGGAAAAAAGGCCTAAAGAGCTCAAGTAGCTATTCTAAATTTCAGATGTAAAAAGTGACACTATTTAAATTCAAACCTGTTTGTCCCAGCTTTGAAGCCATGACCAAAAATTTAGATTTTTGAAGTTAGCAATCCAACCTAACACCAAAAAACAACTGAATACTTACAATGTGCTAGGCACAGAACTAGGTGCTGGGAATGCAAATATGAAATCCAAAGTATTCCTCAACCAACTAACAGGACAGGAGAAGATCCAGGAAGGTGGTTATAATGCCATGTTGTAAGTATCCTCAGAATACAAATGAGAGGCAAATAATTCATTTACCTCAAATAGGCAAAGAAAATCAGGGAAAGATGAAAAGGAGATGGCCTCAAATGGAACTCTAAAGAATTAAAAGACTCCAGCCCAGGTGGAGAACATTTTTTAGAAGGAAGAGCAAGGATGAAAACATGAGTTGAAGGTTCATGGATTATTTTGGGAACAAGTTGTCTGGTATTGCCTGAGAGTTTGTGAAGAAGTATTCAGAAAATAAAACTGGGAAGAGATCCTGGCCTGAAGTTAGGAAAGCTTGTATATCATGATAACACATGAGATCTTTGTCCTATAGACAATGGGGAGCCATCAGAAGTTTTAAACAGGAGAAAAATTGATTAGACACATCTGGGTAGGTATTATAACTCCCTCAACACTTCTTCCTACAAGGCGGCTTTTTGATGAAAATGTAACCTTAAGAGAATTCAATATATATGTGAAAATCATTTATGGAAGGTGGTTTCAGATTTAATTCATTTCTATTGTCGATGGACAGAAAGTGTGTCATAATTGTGGCTCAGAGGGAGAGGAAGTAACAGAAAGGAGTAAACTGCTTCCTCAACTTTAAGTTCAAGGATATCCAACTATTTTTGCAAGCAAAATAAATGAATACCTCATATGTTTATGTTTCATTTTATTTTTATACCAATGCATTTTTTTAAAAAATTGCATTATATGTCTTCCTCAATAGAATGTGATTTTACAGTTTTATGTTTTTAAATTTGAAGGGAAAAATACTAAAAGGAATTTTTTGACAAAGAATTGAGTAAGTGATATTATCTGACTCAATCTCTTTATTTTAAAGAGGAAAACATTAAATCTCAAAATTTTAAAGGATTTTTCTAAGAGCATATGTCTACAAAGAGGTCCCAGTTACATATTCATTAAACAAATATTTACTAAATGTCTACCTTATGAGATGTTCTCTATCTCAACAGCATCCCTGAAAATTGCCCAACAATTCCATGTAATAATTTCTCCTTTTAACATGAGGCAGAGAAAACCAATAAACTTTGCTTCTTGTCAATCTGCAAGAAATGTAAACAAGAACACTGCTTTTTTCAAAGCAATATACTACACAACATAAGAGTTATAAAGAAGTTATAAGGAAGAAAAAATACTTATAAAGAAGAAAGAAGATTTGAAATGTCTGAAAATTTCCTGATAAAAGTATCTTTTTGTTTAAGAATTCTGCTAGCTTATTTGCTAGGTTTCCATTTTGAAAAATAGGACACTTGCCCCAGAATGCCCCGAGTGAGTTAAGAGAGCTATGATTGTGTAACCAAAAACTCACTACTTCTGACCTGTTTAATGGAAGCGTCAGAACTTCTCCCCATTTTGACTGAGTGCAGGGACTGAATTGCTAGGCATAGGTAAACTTTTTCTTTGCCAGGTCTTGCTTACAAAGCAGCAATGAGAGCTTCAGGCCCCAAACCATTAGAGGTCTGAAAGCAGTGCTGGTATTAATAAATATTGCTTAGTATTACATTTGTTGTGAAGAGAACAATGAAATCTTTTTGTCTGTTCCTTAGTATTTTGAATTTGCCTCTTGCTGCAAGGGTGAACAATGGAGAAAAAAGTTATACATGGTCCTTGTCTTAATGAAGCTTACAATCTTATGGGCTTGGGTGAACAATAAAGAAGAAAACAAGCACATAATTACAAGGATATGAAATAATTACAAATCAAGTTATGTTTTCTGAAGGAGACAAAAGCCTACAAAGGAGAAAACTGTTAAGCAAGACAGAAAAGAGGAAACAGGAACGATTACAGCAGAATTTAGTGAACACAAAAAATAGACAAAATCAAAACAAAAATGTCGGTTCTTTGAAAAAAAAAATCAAAAAATTCAGCAAACTTTTAGCTTGACTTACCAAGAAAATGGAGAGGAGAATCAAATCACTAAAATCAGGAATGAAAGAGAGACGTCACTACTTGTCTTACAGAAATAGGTTTACAAAGTAATACTAATAAAAAACAATATACCGACATATTAGGTAACTTAGCTGAAATGGATATATCCTGTCAAGACACAAACTGTCAAGAAAATAAATAGAAAATTTGGGTTTATGTAAAACACATAAAGAGTTCAGGTAGTACTTTAAAAACTACCAACAAAGGAAAGCCCAGACTCAGATGGTTCCACTGGTGAATTCTACCAAACACTGAAAGAAGTAACACAGATTATTCATGCATTCTTCCAGGACATAAGTGAAAACTTCCCAACTTATTCCACGAGGCTAATATTACTCTGATCTCATACCAGACAAAGATATCCAAGAAAGGTACACCAATATTACTTAGGAATAAAGACACAAAATTCCCCAACAAACTATAAGCCAACAGAATCAAGTAACATTTAAAATCAATTAGACACCATGAACAAGTGGGATATATCTCAGAAATGCAAGATTAGTTTAATATCCTAAACCAATGTTATACAACATATTAATAGAATAAATAACAAAAAACACAAGATTATTTCAATAAATACAGAAAGAACATTTGAAAAAATTCAATACTTTTTCAGCATAAGTACACTCCACAAGCTTAGAATAGAAAGAAACTTCTTCAACTTGACAAAATATATTTACACAAATTTCACTGCCAACTTTTTACTGATTGGTGAAATGCTGAATGCTTTCTCAAGAAAACAAACAAAGAAGGATTACTGACTTGCCTCTTCCATTCAATATTGTACTGGAAGTTTTAGCCAAAGCAATTAGATAATAACAAAAATAAAATGCACGCAGATTGGAAAAGAATAAGTAAAACCATCTCTATTTTTCAGATAACATGATCTTGTATAAAAAACATCTAAGCAAATCCACTAAAAAAGAAAAGCTATTAGAACTAATGCACAAGTCAGCAAGTTTGTAATATATAAGATCTAAATATAAAAATCAGGTGTCTTGTTAAACACTATTCAGAAGTGCTTCAAAAATGAATTTAAAAAGCAATTACATCCATGATAGCATTAAAAATCATAAAATACTTAGAAATAAATGTAGCAAAAGTGGAAGATGCTTACATGAATAATTAT
Organism: Callorhinus ursinus; assembly: GCF_003265705.2. Taxonomy (NCBI): domain Eukaryota; kingdom Metazoa; phylum Chordata; class Mammalia; order Carnivora; family Otariidae; genus Callorhinus; species Callorhinus ursinus. Next base: position 46,961,355 of record NW_027397064.1, read on the forward strand.
AAAAATTATTGAAATAAAGAAGATGTTAATAGTTGAAAATACATCACATGTTTATGTATTGAAATACATGATTTGTTAAAATGGGAAAAGTCCCCAAATTGATCTACAGATTCAGCATAATCTTTTTCCGAATTTTACCTATTTATTTTGCAGAAATTGATGAGCTAATCCTAAAATTCATATGGAAAGGCAAGCAACCATAAAGAGCCAAAATAATATTGGAAAAGAAGAATAAAATTGGAGGAACAACATGTCCCTATTTCAAAATTTCCTACAAAGCTACAATAATGGAGATGTGGTACTACCATGAGAACAGACATACATATCTATGTAATGTGGATAGTCCAAAAATAAAACCTTACGTTTACAATTATTTTCTACAAGGGTGTAAAGACAATTCAGTGAAGAAAAAAAAGTCCTCTCAAGATACGGAACTAGCATATTTTCATATATAAATGAGTGAAGTAGTACTCTTTTCTTACATCATATACAATAATGACTCAAAATGGATCACAGGCAAAAATATAAGAGCTTAAATTATAAAAGTCTTAGAAGAAGACATAGGAATAAATCTCTGTGACCTTGATTAGGCACAGTCTTCTTAGATAGAACACCAAAACCCTAAGTAATAATAATAATAATAAATAGGCTGGATATCATCAAAACTTTAAAAAAAAACTCTTATTACACAAATGACACCATAAATAAAAATCTGAAAGAGAACTCACAGAATGGAAGAAAATATTTGCAAATCATGTGTCCTATAAGGAACTTACATCTGGAATATATGAAGAACTCCTACAACTCAATAATTTAAAAATTAATCCAATTAAAAATGGGTACAAAACCTACTCATTTCTCCAAAGAAGTTATACAAATGACCAATAAGCATATGAAAAGATACCCCAAGTCATCAGCCAATTAGGTTATTCAAATCAAAACCCAAATGAGATATCACTTCATATCCAATCTGATGGCTATAATTCAAAAAAACAACCAACCAACTAACCAAGCAAGCAAATGATACTTGTTGGAAAAGATGTAAAGAAACTGGAGACCATATATTGCTGATGTAAATATGACATGATGCAATGACTTTGGAAAACAATTTGGCTGTTCTTTAAATTATTAAACATAATTATCATGTGACACAACAGTTTTACCCAAGAGAAATGAAAACAAACATCCATATAATAACACAGACATTCACTCAAGAGAAATGAAAACATATGTACATATAAAAACAGAGATGTTCATAGCAGCATTATTCATAATAGCCCAAAGTGGTGACAACCCAAATACTGGTTAACTGATGAATAGAGAAAGAAAATGTGGTATGTTCAAACAATGGAACACTATTTAGCAATAAAAATGGATGAAGTGCTGATTCATGCAACACAGGTAAACCCTGAAAACATCATGAGAAGCAAAATAAGCCAGTCACAAAAACAAACAACAACAACAACAACAACAAAAACCAATATATTGTATGAATCTATTTATATAAAAATCCAGAATAGGCAAATTCATAGGGAAAGAAGTGGGTTGAGGTTGTCTAGGGCTGGGTAAGTGGTGGGTGGAAATGAATGTTAATATTTTTTTGGAAGTGAATCAAAAGTTTTAAAAGTGATAGTTGTACAACTCTGTTAATATACTAAAACCCATGTCATGTAAACTATAAATTCATGAATTGTGTTATATATAATGTATATCTCAATGAAGCTATTGAAAAATGATGATAAAGCTTAAAATATCACTTTGGTTCTGCTGATAGAAACTGTATTGTATAAAATGAACATTAAACTACAAATATTATCTTGGATTATATATGAATCCAGTTTCATTCAGAGGTAGTTTATGAATTCATATAAATAGAATAAGTTTATGTAAATAGAATTTCTCAATAAGAAAAAAAGTGCTGGAGAATTAAGATAAGAACCCATATTTCTGTGAATAAGATTATTATATTATTGGGGGCAATGCTCGCACTGGAAATGAATAAAAGCCTGGATAAGGTATCAGAACCTCCTCTCAAAAGCATTGCAGAGGTAAGATGGTAAGAAATCTCCAGAAAAATAAGGAGTAGAACCCAGAGAGGAAATAAATGTCCAAAAGCTACTTTTGCCCTGAGTGTATCATCAGTATCTCAGGAACATGGTCTTAGTTCCTGGCTCTTAACAAGGCGTACAAGTAGAAAGGACAGATCTAGCCCTGCTCAATTTAAAGTCTCACAGAATAGCCTCCACCCACAAAGACTGAATGGAAAAAAGTTTTATCATCAGGGTCAGAGTAAACTACAGGTAATTTCAGCCTTGCCATCAATCAGTTCAAGGGTAATTATAAGAAAATGTTTCCCAACCAAAGAGCAGAACAAAAATTCCAAGGGAGATTTTAAAGACAAGCCTGCTTTCAGAGATCCTAGATTAGCAGTACTTCTAGCCTCCTCACAAAAGCAAACATACATTTTCTTTGGCGAAAGCTAACTTCACCTCGGGACTCAAATAAATTCTACAGATTATTTTCAAATGAAATGGAGAAGCTCACATAAAAAACAATTAAGAAAATAGGGAAGACTAGACTAAACTTTCTTTTGTTGGATATTGGGGTAGAATATATTTATATAAACTCAGAATGAGATACAGATAGAGAGATAAAGGGGATGGAGACAGAGAGAGAGACGGAGATAGAGGGAGGGAGAGATAAATAGAGAGAACATCTAGCTCTGTTCACTGAGAGGGCTTTAAACAAGGACATTCCAGTAGGAAACATTATACCTAGCTCCCATATTTGTTCCTACATAACACCCGGGCATCTTGGTTTAATGGCTGATTCTAGGGCTAGGAGCAAAAATAGAAAAGATGAACTTAAAATATCATGTTGTGCCAGCCAGAAAGGACACGTCTGAAGAAAAATGGGACATGTCAGAAATAAATGGAAGCCAGCTTGAAGAGTCATTCTCTAACCAAATACTGGGCATCTTTAGCATCAAAGAAACCACGATATTTAACAATATAATACAAAGGATAAAATAGGAAATGATACATTTGTGTTAATATAAATAGGTCAATGAATAAATGGTGAACCAAAAAGCCTTTTTTTATAATATGATGTCAACTGCTAAATGAACAAACATTTTTGGAATCAAGAAAATCACCATTTCACAAACATCACAGTAATAATTGATTTAGCCCAGAATCATTAATAGATACTAAAATGAGGCGGTGAAAGTTTAATGGAAAAGAGGATATTAGGTGGTCTCAAAATATTTCCCCACAAAATACTTATTACTTGCAAAGAGAACCATGCATTGTTTACAGTATAGAAGCCTGGCAGACATCACTTTTATGGTATGATCAAAGTTAACATGAGAAGTGATAGAACAAACTGGCATCATGTGCCTCCTGATATGATGCATTGAAGGAGGGGTATTTATCACTTCCATGACAACTCTTGTGAGTCAGGAATCTATCAGAATAAGGAATTTCTGCTTAAAAGAAGGCGATTTAAAATTAACAGATGATAAATAGAAAAAACACTAACTAAAAACAAGGCATTTATACCAAGAACAGCATGTTAAATGTTGTAGGCGAATTGCCACATGTGGCTATATAAATTTTAGTCTAAATTAATTAAAATATATTGAGGTGAACATTTCAAGTGCTCAAAAGCCACATGACAGTACTGGAGAGTGCAGATATGTAATATTTTCAGCACCGAAAAAATTTTTGTGATTTATAGTTCAAGAAAACAGAAAGAACCCCCAAACAAGAAAATATTAGGGAACCTAATGGGAAAAAAAACAATGGATAAAACATAACCTGCAAAAAAAAAGGGATGCCTCAATGACTAACATATAGTCTAGTAAGTGCAAAGTAATACAAGAACATGGAAGGAGAAATTATTTTTAAAAATGGATTATTCTAGTGCTGGGGAAAATGTGGGAGAACAAAACTGTTGGACACTGCTAAGGTGATTATAAACTGGACCACCCACACTAGAAAGCAACATTCCAAGAGTACTTAGTAAAATTATGTATGTATATGCTTACAACTCAGAAATTTTACTGCTGTGATAATATTTCAGATAAATTCCTACAAAAGTCCCACACAACTTTCAGTGCAATTTTTGGATTGTTTGTGGTAGCATGAATTAGAGGCAATCTGAATGTCTGCATTCCTGGGGGAATGGATAAGTAAAAAATGGATGGATGGATGTTATTGATTATGTGCAGCAGGAAGAAACATCAGCTAGATACACAGAAATGTGTAAAAAATATAAAACAATGAAATTTTGGACAATATAATTTATAGACACTTAAAACCTTAAGAACAGGTATCAAAACCACATAGTGTGTAACACTCATGAATATTTAAAAACACTTCTTAAAAGAGCTAGAATAGATGCCTTTGGAGTGAGGATCAAGGATATAAAAATAGAACAAAGTAAGAGAAAAGTCTTACATAAATGAGTGATAACAATGTGCTATGAACTGGGAGTATGATTTACTCATCTATTGACACCTAAATCTCAAAATAAAAAAGGAAACGAAATAGGTCCAATATTTAGGCCAGAGCAGTTTTAAAGATTAAACAACTTACATTTTTGTCTGCATTAATGGATTTTATTGTAATTTGTGATCATATTAAAAACAAACACAGAAGAAAGTATTTGTTTTCCTGAGAGAAATATGCATTAAAAATAAGCATTTAAGGAACATGGTAAAACACTTCCTGGAAAAAAACTTGACACGTCTCTCAACTAAGTTCTAACTATAGTTTTCCTAGTGATCTTTTGTACTTTTATAGATTTAAAATAGGGTTGAATCCTAAAGGAGCCATATGCCTGCATTTTTAAAGCACATAGCAAAGTCCTGCTGTGTCAATAATTGCCAAAACAGGCCATCTTTGGATATCTAGGACCACCCACTGGCCAGAGTACCAAGTTGTGACAGACTCTCAATAATTTCTTACAGACTGGGGAAGTGGATGCATGATTAGGATGTGGATAACAGAGAGGGACAAATTGTGTAATTAATTGGCAAAGCCCAGTATACTTTGATAAATTTTTAGGTCATTGAAAGTAGAGAGGCTGCATAAAAGCCCTAAGAGCATAATGAATCCTTGATTGACTTTGTATCCTTGAAACTGCTTATTTTTCTATATATGGTTAAGTTCAAAAAACTGAGGTTTCTTTACAGCCAAGTGTAGCTGTCGGTGTTAAAAGTTTAGAAAGAACTATTGACTTCTACAACAAGAAATTCAAAGGTTCACTTATGTTCATGGCATTATCCAGGAATCTAAAACTGATGGGATATTTTCAGTGGGAGGTAAAACTGTTACCAAAATTGTAGTCTTGCTATTCCTCTCAGTGTCTTGCTGTTGTAGTGGTTGTTTTGTTGTTTCGTGTTTAGTGAAGCCAACCTCACATTTAGAACATTTCTCTTCTTCAGATGTAAGCGCTATTAAACCAGTTGGGAACTCCTTAAGTCGGTGTGTTTCAAAAAATGAACGTGCATTGGAATTACTTGCCAAGGTGCCCGTTCTGATTTAGTAAGGTCTGGGCTGGAGACTGAGATTCTGAATTTTTAAGAAGTTTTCAAGCAACACTAACACTACTGGCATGTAATTTGAAGGGAAAATTTGAATCACTCCAACATCTAATGCTTCAAATATTTTAGTTTTTTTAAAAGGGTTTGAAAATAATATAAAAACATCAATTTCTTCTTCGGCTGAAACCTCTGATAGCATAACCAATAATCAGCTCCATTCAGAGAAAGAGCAATTAAATCAAATAATCAGGTGATATTTATTCTACAATTTTAAAAATACAACACGGTAAAAAATAACATGAAAAAGTTCATTTAATACTAATTTTCAGAATCCAAAAGAAGGGGTTATTTACCACTAACACCAACCGTTACACTGAACATGTTTACTTGGCAATACTGTGCCTATATAAGTAAGGAGGTGTACAATGGTGGTGCTGTAGCTTTAAAAGAAAATCTGGATTTTCTCCCCTCAACTTTTAAAACCAAATATCCCCTATAGTTCCTTTTCATAGTAGCTTTCAAAAATGTACGAAATATAACAGTTTTTTTCTGTCAGGATATTCTGAGGATTATAAAACATACTCTGCCACAGAGCTTTATTCTAGCAGAGTAACTATATTTTTGCTTCTTTACCCTCTAACTTACTCTTAAAAATTGAGGCTGCAGTTAAAGAGAATTTATATTTTACTGTGTCATTGAAGTTTTTCAGGCATATCTGGTAAAAATTATAGCCATTTGTCCACCCAAACTGGTTTCTATCATCTAGTAAAATGCTTTATTCTGATGGAAATTTTTGAAGTTCTTCAGAGAACCAATTTAGTTCTTTAAGAAAGGATGGAAGGTGACTCACCATGGAATTTTGATATTAAAGTTTTGTTGACTAGATACTTCAAAGTGTTCTCAGTTGTGTGTTAACAGTTTTCTTTTCTTTCCTCATTTATTTTTAAAGATTTTTTAAAATTTAGTCATTTGAGAGAAAGAGAGACAGGGAGAGACAGAGCGTGAGAGCAGAAGGGAGAGTGAGAGAGAATCTGAAGCAGCCTCCACACTGAGCACAGAGGCCGACGTGGGACTCTATCCTAGGACCTAGAGATCATGACCTGAGCTGAAACCAAGAGTCAGGGGCTCAACAGACTGAGCCATCCAGGTGCCCCAGCAGTTTTCTTTTTAAATTCCATTCAGCATGAACTGCCAGATGGTTGAATTTATTCGACTATACTGACACACAAGTCCTATCTTAGCTTTCCACATCCTTGACACAAATTCCCTACTTTAATGACCTCACAAGAAAAGGAATCGGTCTCAAATGACAAACTATTCAGATAAACATCAATGCAATTACTTCCATTTTTAATCATAGTAACAATTAAAACTTGCAACCAAAACTGTGTGAAAACAATCCTCAGGCTTTGCCCCTAAAGAAAAATCTATTAGTAAACCCGGGAATTCTGAGTTAAGCAAAGAGATCCCATATTTCTCCAGGTAAACAGTTAATATAGAATATTTCAAAACTTTGCAGGATAGACTTCTCATAGTAAATAAATCGGGCAGATTTCAAAACTTATCTATTAAATAGCCACAAATCATTAACTATCACATTTTATCAGTAAGTATATGAAAATAAACATATATTTGTTCCACACGATGTATAATTATACTTCACATAATTAATATTTATAAAATACAAAATTTTTGTCCAGTGGTTTAAAAAAAGTTTCTTTACTTATTTTGTAAGGTTAAAAATGAGAAAAATTCTAATCATTTGGTTCTCCAGAGATTAAAGGACAATCTATGAATTACCTAATTAAATGAGTAATTTCAGTAAAATAATGATTGTCCTCTACACATTGCTTGTCTATAGAAGATATTGTTATTCTAGATTTTTTTAACTTGGAAATTGAATGGTAGCTAACTGAAATTCTTTTGGAAACAAACCAAAAATAAGTACTATGTTTGAAAGGAGAGTATGCATTTTGTAAGGCACTGTCCCAAATGTCTCATGAAATGCCTTCTGATAGGCAGAATGTGTTCCTTGAAGAATCCAATATGACCGTCCTTATTCCTTCTTTATAATGACAATGACCATGTCAGCAGGAGATTCAAAAGGTGATTTAATATCTCTGTGTCTACTAATGTGAGATTTTTATGATGCTTAAATCCTTGAAAATGCTTCATTTTCAAAAATTTTTCACATTATTTAAAATACTATGTAAAGGATTTTAATTTTATGGCAGATAAATTATATCACAAGTTGTGGACACACACACATAGAATCTAATGCTAAATAAAATAGTATGTTATATATAGAAGTTATGTAGATTCAATACAGACTCTATATAGAACTATAGCATATATATTATATGTATAATTTTATGTATAATTTATTTAGAATTAACATGTTCAAGTTTCATCCCCCTCATTATTTTTGCCTTCAAGTATCTATGAAAAAATTACTATCACTAAATTTTGTTTTAAAGGCAGTATATATGGTCAACTAATCTTCAACAAAGCAGGAAAGAATGTCCAATGGAAAAAAGACAGTCTCTTCAACAAATGGTGTTGGGAAAATTGGACAGCCACATGCAGAAGAATGAAACTGGACCGTTTCCTTACACCACACACAAAAATAGACTCCAAATGGTTGAAAGACCTAAATGTGAGACAGGAGTCCATCAAAATCCTAAAGGAGAACACAGGCAGCAACCTCTTCGACCTCAGCCGCAGCAACTTCTTCCTAGAAACATCACCAAAGGCAAGGGAAAGCAAGGGCAAAAATGAACTCTTGGGACTTCATCAAGATAAAAAGCTTTTGCACAGCAAAAGAAACAGTCAACAAAACCAAAAGACAACCAACAGAATGGGAGAAGATATTTGTAAATGACGTATCAGATAAAGGGCTAGTATCCAAAATCTATAAAGAACTTACTAAACTCAACACCCAAATAACAAATGATCCAATCAAGAAATGGGCAGAAGACATTTTTCCAAAGAAGACATCCAAATGGCCAACAGACACATGAAAAAGTGCTCAACATTGCTCGGCATCAGGGAAATACAAATCAAAACCTTAATGCGATACCAGCTCATACCAGTCAGAATGGCTAAAATTAACAAGTCAGGAAACGACAGATGTTGTCAGGGATGCAGAGAAAGGGGAACCCTCCTCCACTGTTGGTGGAAATGCAAGCTGGTGCAGCCACTCTGGAAACAGTATGGAGGTTCCTCAAAAAGTTGAAAATAGAGCTACCATATGATGCAGCAATTGCACTACTGGGTATTTACCACAAAGATACAAATGTAGGGATCTGAAGGGGTATGTGCACCCCAATGTTTATAGCAGCAATGTCCACAATAGCCAAACTATGGAAAGAGCCAAGATGTCCATTGACAGATGAATGGATAAAGAAGATGTGGTATATACATACTATGCAATATTATGCAGCCATCAAAAGGAATGAAATCTTGTCATTTGCAATGACGTGGATGGAACTGGAGGGTATCAGGCTGGGCGAAATAAGTCAGTCAGAGAAAGACATGCATTATATGACCTCACTGATATGAGGAACTCTTAATCTCAGGAAACAAACTGAGGGTTGCTGGAGTGGTGGGTGGTGGGAGGGATGGGGTGGCTGGGTGATAGACATGGGGGAGGGTACGTGTTATGGAGAGTGCTGTGAATTGTGTAAGAATGTTGAATCACAGACCTGTACTTTTGAAACAAATAATACATTTATGTTATATATAAAAAGAAGAAGATAGCAGGAAGGGAAAAACGAAGGGGGGGAAATCGGAGGGGGAGACGAACCATGAGAGACTATGGACTCTGAGAAACAAACTGAGGGTTCTGGAGGGGAGGGGAGATGGGTTAGCCTGGTGACGGGTATTAAAGAGGGCACATTCCGCATGGAGCACTGGGGGTCATACGCAAACAATGAATCATGGAACACTACATCAAAAACTAATGATGTAATGTATGGTGATTAACCTAACATAATAATAAAAAATAAAAATAAAGGCAATATATAAAGTATATTGTGATGGTTAAGTACATAGGATGTACACTGATAAAATTTAAGAAAGGCAATTTCATTTGAGTTTAATATTTGCATGATTTTACTTTAAGAAACATAGTTTTAATGACTTAAGACTGTATTTCCTACTTTGAAGTTTCATTACTTAATTCAATAATAAATATTTTCATAATAATAAATGCTATTTATTGATAATCAACTTTTAGACTCAAATTGTAAGCAACAGATTTGTTTTAATGCTGTTGCCAAGTAGAAACATGGATTGGTGAGAAAACATACAAGAATAAATAATCACAGCAGGCTTTGATAATATAATTTTTTACAGGTTTTTCTGAACTTCTTCAGTTCATAGGAAAAGCTCTAAATAAATAATCAACTGGAGTTCCAAGTGTCTATTAATAAAGTTTCAAGGAGCTATTATAAATAAAACTAAAACTCCCCCCCTAGATGAAGTCAATTAATGAAAAACAATGTCACAAGTATCCCCCCTTTTTTTTGTTTGTGGTTTTAAAAATTAGATGGGAGGGAAGTCATGGAAACACAACAATTCAATAATTTTTTTAATGATTCCACAAATACAAGAAAAATAGTATTTTGGTTCACTAATTTCCATATAATTTAAGGAGAAAGTGCATTCTCTCACAAAGAAAAAAACTACAAATCAAAATTGTGGAATATCTTATCATCCAGCTTTAGAAAGTCCTATCTCATAAGACAACAGGACACATTAAATATGCTTATTTAATTCTCTAATATTTAGCTATGTCTATCTTCTAAATGATACAAGTTTTTGAAGAAGAAACTGTAATATGTTAAAATAAGTGTATGGTTTGAAAGTACTGAATTGGCAGCTCTCAGTTATTAAAGAAACAAATAAGGCAAGGATCCCTACAGGCACACGTGCATAGGCATACATATGTGTCCATATATGTAATAGATACCCCATGCATTAATTCATTCTGAAAATACAAATCTGACTGTGTTGGCTCCCCGTCCTTACCTTTTACTCTTCCTATCAGAACCATGGATTTTGAATATAACATTCCCTGAGTCTGAAATGCCACTGAACCTCTTCTTTGCCTGATTTGGCTGGTCAAGAGTCCCTTGCTCAAAGAAGCCTTTTTTATGACACCTTTGGCCATTTTTAGATACAATAGTATGTCATTTTTATCTCTTGGAGCCCTGGCATCAAAGTTTTTTGATAAATACATTAACTTTTGTATTTGAGTAAGTCTGTCTTCTTCAGTGGACTACAAGGTACGAGAAAGTAGAAAGCATGACATTTTTGTTGTTATTATTCACCAATGGGTCCCCTGTGCCTAACAAGAAAAGAATGAAAAGCAATCATAGTTGCGTTCTGATCTGTAAAACATTCTCTTTTGCCATAACAGGCTTATCAAACTGCCTATTCTGGTATTTTTACCAAGAATATTTATATATCACCATGTTTCCCTCACATACAAAGATTAAATAAACTTTATCAAGGTATACTTTTAAATTCAGCTTGATTGCCTCATTCACATTTTAGTAACCATCCAAAAATAAACCCTCTAAATGTTTAAAGAGTCAAAATTGTAACATGAATGTGATGTGCAATATCTATTGTCATGGATGCATTCAAAATGCAAACATGTGAATTTGTCCTCATTTGACAAAATTTTGTATTTAGAATTCATTTGCACTGTGGTATTGAATACAACCAGATGTGTTTCATCTCTGCCTGTCTTTTGAGTTAGAGGCTGCTACATGTTTGAAAAGAAGACAGCTACAATGTGGGGGACATATTGTTTGCACACTGGGCAAACATTCCAGGCATGTCTGTCAATTTTCATCAAGAGTTCATTAAAAATGAAATCTCGAAATGGGGGAGAAAAGAAACTTATCACATTTAAATGAAAGCTATTTTATATTTTACTTGTTAAATATACGTGTAAAAAGATAAAATGTGTTATATTTTTAATATTTTAATGTATTTGAAAGGTAGTTTATACGAATTTTTCTTATCAGCAGGATGCAATGAAGACCATACATTTCAGAAGTATAATCTTCTACCTAATTAATATACTTTTTGCTTTGTTTTTAAACTTTCTTTACTTTTTTGATTGTGGAGAATAGTTTTTAAAATACAGGGAATATTTTATTACATTGGCAGTTGTTAATGAAGCATTAATTATAACAGTATCACAAATGCATTTATTGATATATAATATTCTAATAGGTAGTTCATAATTAATCTGTTTCTTTATGATAGCATTTAGGTTTTGCCAATTTTTTTCATTAATAACATAATGAATAGATATATGCATATATATTCCCCAATATATAGGATTTGATAACAGAATGGACCTCCCTTTTAAAAAAAAGACAACTATATATTTTTTCTAGGCATGGTTTAATAAGCACTTATTTACATAATAAAAAAAACAAATGCTAATGTTAATACTCTTATTTTTATTAATACCTTGCTTAACCTTCTAATTATAAATCTTAGAAATCAATAAAAATAACAATACGTTGTAGGAAATGCTTCCAAGTCCACTTTAAACATGTCTTATCTTATAAGAGACATGCTTATGAGGGACTCCTTCCCTTCAAGTATGCCACCAGTAGTGAATTTGGAAATACATACATTCAGAAGATCAAACAACTAGTGCACCAGAAGGAAAACACAACATATTTCTTTCCTCTCTCCCATTCTACAGCTCTTTATCTAATAAGAAAAGCAAAAATGCTTTGTCTACAACAAATATCCCATTTAATGTGTGATATACTTATTTTGACAAAATGATTTAATAAATATAAGTAATAAATCTCATTACAGATTAATGCTATTTCTTTTTTTTTAAGATTTTATTTATTTATTTGAGAGAGAGAGAATGAGAGAGAGAGAGCACGAGAGGGAAGAGGGTCAGAGGGAGAAGCAGACTCCCTGCCGAGCAGGGAGCCTGATGCAGGACTCGATCCTGGGACTCCAGGATCATGACCTGAACCGAAGGCAGTCGCTTAACCAACTGAGCCACCCAGGTGCCCCAGATTAATGCTATTTCTGATTTCATCCTACAAATAGTTCTAGGTGAGGTCCTGGGACCACTAACATCAGTATTACATTATCAGAAACTCCTAATCTTTGAGAATCATGGCTCTCTGATCAGAGGACTTTTATGATTATTTCTATTACTTTGCTCTTTGGGGCACCTGGGTGGCTCAGTCAGCTGAGCATCTGACTCTTGGTTTTGGCTCAGGTCATGCATGATCTTGGGGTCATGAGCCCGGCATCAGCTCCACGCTCAGCAGGGAGTCTGCTTGAGATTCTCTCAGTCCCTCTCCCCCTGCCCCTCCCCAACCCGTGCTCTCTCTCTCTCAAAAACATAAATAATTCTTTAAAAAAATTTAAAAATAGAAATACAGGTACTCTTCTGATATGTACAATAGAATACACACACACACACACACACACACACACACACACACACCATCCCACACACAATCACAATCACACTTCCTTTGGATCAAGTTGAATTATCTCAAACAATCTTTATGAATTGAGCTATTACTGTGGCTTTTGGCTAATCTGAAATACAATGCTTTTTGAAGCAGCAATAAATTTATGATTAAATGTACAAATATACCTAGTTGCTAGCAAAATATTTAGACTTGTGTATTCTACAGGATTATTAAATATAAATTCTACTAACTAGAATTTATAGACCTTCCTTCACCCAAAGTTCTATCTCATCTTAGAAATCCATAAAATCTGCCATAGAGTTTGAGCAGGAATAAAGAGGTAATCCTAGCTATTTCCCTTTCACTCTTCTCTTAAATCTGATTTCATATATTCAACCTACTTAATATCTCTCCATTAAATGTCCTATTCTCCTTCCTACTGCCAAGGATACTTTTCTACTTCTCTCTGGGATTAATTGTTTTTTCTAGTCTCTCCTTTCCCTTCCAAATACAGGATTTACTGTATTGACAGTGTCTTTTCTTAACTGCAAATCTTAATTATTTACTGTTCTCTACAATTTTTTTAAAGATTTTATTTATTTATTTGACAGAGAGCTAGAGAGCACAAGTAGGCAGAGAGGCAGGCAGAGGGAGAGGGAGAAGCAGGCTCCCCGCCGAGCAGGGAGCCCGACACGGAACTCGATCCCAGGACCCCGGGATCATGACCTGAGCCGAAAGCAACCACTTAACCGACTGAGCCACACAGGCGCCCTCTACAATTTTTTAATTATCCAAAATATTTAAGATAAATTTCAAGATCATCAGTTTATCATAAAGATCACCCTTATAATCTCACCCATTCTGGTCTCAACCTCCCCTTTCCAAACACTAACAAGGTAAAATCCAATGACAAGAAAGTATTTGTGGCTAAGCAAGTTGATTCAAGCACCCATGTTGTTCTTCATTTGAGTAAAAGACTGAGGCAATGGTTTTAAAAACAAAACAAAAACAAAAACCTAAAACCAAAAAACACAACTGATGGGAAGACAGCATTTTCAACAGATGCAGAGTAAAGGATAGCAGGATGGAGATTTAAGGAGGACTTGATTGATAATGGAGACAGATTTGTGCACATTTAAATCTGGCATAAATAAATCAATGTATAGATCAAATTCTAAAAAAGTCATGAAGAACATAAACAAGAGCGTGTTTGCCAATATGCAACTGTGTTAAGTGACTGTTTGTTGCACTGGAAATTGGATAATTGGAAAGTAAATAGCCAGGAAAGGAGAAATTTCCAAACTTAATTTAAGAGATGGGACTATATTATTATGCTTTCACAATCTTGCAAGTACAGAACTCACTCCTCTTAAGTCTTGAAATTCTCTGATGGAGGAATTGCCAAACAACAGCCACGGCTCCTCTAAGGGAAGAACCATATTCTAAATTAAAGAGCAGGGCAAGGCTGATAGCCTGATTCCCTCTGTAAAAGGCAATTTGGTGTTAAAAGAGATATCAAACGTCTCTTGGGAGAATTAGGTATCATTGCCGCCTAGTGACTTCCTGAATCCATCTGGGAACAATTTGCCCTGTTCTTTGTTTAAGCTAATAAAGTTGTGGCCTAAAGTTGTATTCCATTAAGGAATCTCCAGAGTCTTTTATTGCCTAAGGGGACGGCGCATCAGCAGTGAGGAAAATGGGATGGTGAAAGATGTTATGTTCCTGGCTCGGGTTCACGGCGCACTTGTCAAATGACAGTTTATGTGCTATACTTGTATATTTTAAAATGACATTTTAGAGATTTAAGGCATTTGGTGTTTATATGTATCAAAACAAGAAAAATTGACAAGGGGCCATTAACTAACATGCTACAGTGACACAACAAAGTCTTTGCCTTTCTTTTATATAACACCCAGATCTCATTTCCTCATCCTGATAAAGTCGACGCGACAGCACTTCATTCCTTGTAAGGTGATGGCTCTCTGTATTATATGGTATGATAACTTGGAAGATTGTTAGATTAGTTTTATATGAGAGTCCCTCTTATGGTTTCTGTCCATGAAAAAGAATCACCGTATGTGGAGATTCTGGGCACTAACAGATTTAAAATACATGAGTAATTAATAACTGCTTTAAAATATATAAGAAATTAATAATTACTTTTAAATTAGATATTAATAAACTACCATACACACCGATTTTAAACATATCCCTATTTTAGAAATATTTTTCAAAATATGAACTGTGAAAATAAAATCAAGTAGCAATATATGATATTGTTTTTATTTTGATAACATGTTACTGCTATTATATCATAATTTATGTTTTCCTCCAACATGTAAGGAAATGCATACAATTATAAACATAGCCCTGCCATCAGCCTTTTGGCTAAGGTCAAGTGTACAATTATAAATAGCAAGATACTCTCACAATTTACTTACTTTCCTCATGAATTCAATATTTAAAATGCGGACTACTTAGGAATATCAAATGTTTTGTGTACTCTATGAAAGGATTTT
Organism: Callorhinus ursinus; assembly: GCF_003265705.2. NCBI lineage: Eukaryota > Metazoa > Chordata > Mammalia > Carnivora > Otariidae > Callorhinus > Callorhinus ursinus. Next base: position 46,976,897 of record NW_027397064.1, read on the forward strand.
ATTTTTAGCATATATTGAGAAAATATTAGATAACAAAATCTATTACGGATTTAATAATTGAGAGTTAATTTGCTATTTTCAACAACATCTATACACATCTAAAAACGATGAATGTAGATAACTATTTATTCTGGGGATAATCTGGATTTCTGAAACGCTATAGTAACTACATTGTGTCACTTTCAAATTCTACAAATTGGCCACTACTTATCAGAACACTAAAATTTGTGCTAAAATACTCAAAAATTTTACGTTTTATGGATCAAGTAATTTCTTTCTCAAGCATAATTTTAATTTTCTTCTTTCTTTTATTTTTTAAAGATTTTTATCCACTTATTTGAGAGAGAGAGAGAGAGAGAGAAAGAGAAAGCACAAAGGGGGAGGGGCAGAGGGAGAGGAAGACTCCCTGCTGAGCAGGGATCTTCACCTGGGGCTTGATCCCAGTACCCTGGGATCATGACCTGAGCCTGTCACCTGAGCCACCCAGGCTCCCCAACAAGCATAATTTCAATTTTCTAAAAAGAAGTTCCTATACACCCCAAAGTAGAGCTCAGAGTTGAGACTAATAAATGTCTGCTCTTGATAGTAACCATCTGGTGTAGACAGGACTCACAGGACTTTAAAAATATCAGGTCCTTGAAAGAGGAGCTTATCCCTTATACTCAAAATTCTACCTAAACAAAGGAAATGTTTAAAGCCGTACCTATTAAACCAACAGATATGCAAGAGCAACTACCCAGGTGAAGGGGATCTCATTTACATATGTCAAATTAAGTTCCTGTGTTTCTAAAAAGATGCCAGAAATTTAAGTGGGTTTTAAATAGGTCAGGAAAATCTACTCAAGTTTAGAAGGGCCTCTCAGCTGCTAGACAAGTGATTATATCCCAGGCAGCACTTGAAAGCCAGAAACTGCCATGCTGTGCTGAATAAATTCTCCTCAATGACCTTTCCATGACAACTTTCTCATTTCCTATAATGTGGATACAATTAGGTGTTAAATTACGTGTTTGTGGAGCAAAGAAGCAACCTTTGAAGCAGAGGTTTTGCTGAAGAATGTACTGGGTGAACATGTAAAAATAGTTCCTAACAAGTAATATAGTTGTACAATGTCCAGCTCCTTAGTTTAACAAATGAGAAAACTGACGTCCAAATAACTTCACTGACTTGATTAATGTCAAACACAGCAATTTTGGATCAGAATAACACTGGAATTCACAATTAGATTCTCAGGCTAGTGCTTTCTATTAAAATGTTAGTTTTGTTCTTTTAAGTGACTCAAGTGAGCCATTTGTCTTTCCAATCATTCATTGACTTAATAGCAATTTATTGATGTTTATGAAACAAACCCAAACAAAGAAATTTACAGCACTGCATGGCAATTTCTAGCTTTTAAGAGATTAATAAGACATGCTCCCTGCCCTCAAGGAGGCTGTAGGGTTCAGTCAATACATAGACTTCTGAGAAATTTCTATGTGTCACATACCATTTTAGGTGCTGGGCATAAAGCAGTGGACAAAGACCAAAAGCTACCTTTCTTATTGAACACAACCAATAATTACAGGGGTGTAAAACATGCTATATTTAAAGTGTACCCTATTTTAAGTATCTAGAGGCAAGGAACCTAATTCACATTCTGGAAAGCAACTGAGAAGGGAGAGGGTCAGAGACAAGCTTCATCTTGATGGAATCAAAAGTGGAGGCCAAAAGAAGAAAATAACCTAAACAGAGGCACAACCAGGAGGAAGATCAAAGTACGGTTTGGGACCGATAACATATTTTGGGTGGTTAGCACAGGAATAAGTGGAGGATTATGGGAGACAGACCTATAGAGATAAACAGGTGTCATATAACATTAATCCTTGCTTTAAATAATCCTGACAAGGGGCACCTGGCTGGCTCAGTCTGTAGAGTATGTGACTCTTGCTCTCAGGGTCATGAGTTCAAGGCCCATGCTGGGTGTAGAGCTTACTTTAAAAAAAATTAAAAATCCTGACAGATGGTTTAAAGACAACTGATGAATAAAAGACAAAGGAAAACTACATCTTTTCATTTACTTCATAATTTATATTTCAGTCAGAGTAAAAAAAAGTTCTTTGATAATCCACTTAATTCTGACCCTGGTACTTTTCACTACATTATTATAAGACTCACTTTAGGCAAAATCTTCTACAGGGTTTTATTCTTTTTATTCTCCCTTTTTAATTCTCATGGGCTTTCAGGGTGTCCTATGTATAAAATTAAAAAAATAACTCTTCTCTATAAATAATTTGTAGGTTAAAACGAACATGGAAATACAGTGAAACCCAGCAACACTGTCATATCTGATGTGATACTCTGGCAGTTGATTCTCATACTTCTGGATCTTTTGTCCAGTTTCATGATGTTATTCACCTCACAATAACACAAACCTGTGGCTTACATGACTGAATATTTATACTGGGGCTTGCTTATGTGTTATTGTCAAGATGGAGTTGCTTGATATGAATACTCGGGCCTCATTTTACCTGTTATTATTTATCTTTATTATCCCATCAATGATAGCAAACAATAAATCGATGCTGCCAACATTATCGGGAGAATGGGAGAAACTGTACTTTATCAACAAAATAGCTCCAAGTACAGTCAGGGCAACAGCCTCATAACCAACAATAACCTTCTTAGATTTTATTAATCATGTTCTAGCTCTTTCTCCTAGTAAGAAAAATTAACCTTAGAATGACAAGGACCACCCACCCCCAGCAGGGAGCGCTTGCCTCTATTTCGAATGATACTACTGCAAATTTTACTCCCTTTGTTCCTCCTCACTGAAGTTTTTGCTGGCCACTGTCTACCTACTTTCTTAAAGAGTATCCTTTCTCCACACCTTCCCCCATGATCTTCCAAGGTCAAATCGGACACAGAGAGCTATCAGAGAAGAAAAGGAAAATAATAATAAAAACTCCATTCTATTGTGTGTTTTTTTTAAATCTTCATCTTAGCTAGAACTATTAAGAGGAAAGGGAAAGGAAATGTAAAGAATTATTTTCTGCTTTATTTGACTTCTTCCTCATGATCCCAGACGTCCTTTCTATGCTCCCTCTCAGATTCTAACCAGAGCCCACGAAAACTCAACTCTGGACAGTGTGCAATTGGAGAATTAGGGTCATCAGAACCAGAACATCGTTATGGATCACTCCCAAGGTCATTTTCTCTTCTATTGGATATTAGTTGTTCTCAGAAATATTATGCACCTTGTGGGGATAGGTAGCCGATAAATCAAATGAAAGTGAAAATAGGGCAAGCTTCCTGTACTCACACTTAAGGAAACTGAGTATCTTTATAGTTTGCCACTAGCACTGTTAGAATTCAGGGGGTCTTGATTTTCATTTTATTTAGATATCAGAATATGCTATGGATGACTCAAACTACAATAAATAATTGATAACTTGGCCCAAATTTGAATGATTCCAGGTGATGGGTGATAGTGTTCTCACCTGTTCTAAAAGAATAACACCTTATTTATAATGCTTTTTGTAACTCTGTTGAATTAATCTGCAAAGGTAGGAAGCAAATTCCTAAAAGTATTTTTGTCTGTTGTGTTGCAATTTCTTGTTATTAAAATATTAATTAAGGTAAAGCCTGAAATTCTACGTAATTTGGTTATTCTAAATTTAGATACTTAATTTCTAATATAATTATGATCTACTGTGCATTTTATTATTATGCTCTAAAAATTGTAGTAAAATAAAAAGGAAAGGAAGTTGGTTATAGATTAGGTACCCAGAAAATCATGATACTCACATGCCCGGTAATACATATATATGGCCAGTTTAGGATAAAACTGAAAGGAGATGGTTATCGTTTTTTATTCATTTACTAATAAATTGAATTCAATAGCAGAGTTTATTGGTGAACAACTTAAAAGTAAATTACTACGTGAGGCTACTGACACTATAATGGAATGAGAGTCATGTTACTGGTATGCAGTACAGTTCATGCTAATGTCATTTCCTTGTCAACAATTTTCATGTTGTCTACCTGACGGGCTTGGCTGAATCCTGGTATTTAGTTGTAAGCATAATCTGCCACCTCCATAGCAGGCCAGCCCTGAAGTAGAACATCTGACAAATGTGAAAGCAGATTTTTTTTACTGCAAATTGGTAACACCTCAGTGTCTATCATTGAAAAACTCATCTACAAATCCAATATCTTATTATTCATCTCTAATTCAAAACAGCCTTGTAAAAAATAATATTGTGGGAGGAAAGAATTATATTGTAAATAAAGTACAAGTAACATTTGACACTCAATGAAAGTTTCCTTTACATATGAAGACACATTTTTAGAGACTTTCTGCATGTAAACAATTTGTACATTTCCTATTCTGGTAGAAATTCATATAATTGGATGGTTTTCAGCATACTTGATCATTTTCATGGGAATAAGACTATTTCCAATTTTAGGGAGAAATAGTGACAATGACTATTACAATGAAATAGTTATCTGACTGCCCAGATTGGGTATAAAATGAAAAAAAAATAAGAGTATGTGTGCTTGTTTGTGTTGATGTAACTGGTGACTACATATGTGAACGTGTGCACGGAGTGCAAGGAACAGCTGTGAACACATAAAATTGACTTGTTAATAACCTAAAATTCAGATGAATCTTAAAACTGGGTATGATCATCATCTATAGCAGAGGCTAGCAAACTTTGTAAAAAATAGTGAGCCTTTAGACTTTATGGACCATATGGTATTTGTCACAACCCCTCAACTCTGTTATTGTCGGGGGGAAAGCAGTCACAGGCAATACAGAGACAGAAGGGTATGGCTTTGCTTTAATAAGGCTTTAGTTAGCAAAACAGTTGGCAGGTTGAATTTGGCTCATGAGCCATAGTTTGCCCATTCTTTATCCATGGACAAAAAATGAATATGTGTTCAACTTAACAAATGACTCAAGTTGAATATTTATGAGAATTGATGGGCTTAATCCATTTACCATTTTAATTCCCTGAAGAATTTCATGGGAGTGTTATCAAAAACCAAAATGTTTGGGGTGCTTGGGTGGCTTGGTTTTTTAAGCGTCCAACTCTTGACTTAGGCTCAGGTCATGATCTCAGGGTTGTGGGATTGAGCCCCACATCAGGCTCTTTGGGCTCCTTGCTCAATGAGGAGTCTGCCTGAGGTTTTTCTCTCTCTCTCTCCCTCTGCCCCCCTTCCCCCATGCACTCTCTTTTCCTCTCTCTCTCTCAAAATAAATCTTTAAAAAAATAAAAATATTTATATTTTGCAAAGGGATTTGAAATGTTAAGGGCTTAAATAGTATTCCTGCCACTCATAAAGCAAAAGTTATGAAAGATTATCTGAAGACTCAAAGTTCTAATATTTGAATAGTTTATACACTGTAGATATAAATATACATTCCTACACACATATATACATATCCAGGGTTATTTTTATTAGAGCACCTTTAACCCCCACCTCAAAAACTAAATGCTCATATTGACTATTACTGTGAATACATATAGCGTATGTATTAAATACATATATATTTTTAAAAAGCCCTGGCATAACATTTACAAGTAAAATATTGACATATCACAGAGAACTAAGTGGCTACCTTTTGAGAGCTTGTAGAATACCTGTGTCTTCTAAGTTCTAGATGAATGTAACCAGGATAAATGAATCTTCTAAACACTTATACCATTTTTTTATTTTACATACTTCTTCTAGTCTCTGTACCTATCAGGAAGGTCAGAATACTTTATTTTTGAGCTTCTATTGATTTAAAATCAGTAACAATATTAAGTATATGTTTTCCTTCCTGCCTTGTTTTTCCTCCACTCCCTCTCCCTTTGGTTGGGTTTCTAAAACTTACGAGTAAATTTTGTAATTATTTCAGTTAAGGATACCTTATCTTACATGTAAATTGTAAGAGAAAAAAATAATTTACTTCTTTAACCACTTGTTAAAATAGTTACAGCAAAATTAACACTTATATTTTATCTATATAAAATTATGTCCATTATACATGGCATGCCATATCCCTTCACCAACTAGAGTATTCAAATATTGTCTAACAGATGCTCTTTCAATAATGAAGTCTTTCAATTCTGAATGTAGGTATACAAAATGTTTTTGTTACAGCTCTGATTGCATTGAAATTGGATTCATACAAAGTAGCTAGGGCAATATTTTATAATCCCCTAAAGTCAAACTTTAGAATTTAGAGTTTTGTGGGGTTTTGTTTTTTTGGTATTTTTTGTCAGAGAAAGATACATGTCTAAAATGAATTGTGCTAAGAAATACGCTTATGATTATATGTGCCAAAAGTAGAAAATAAAAATTAACTATTATAATGTTTTAAATTCTAAAAGGCATTGTATTGTATTTTTCATATTGTATTTTGTAAAGCATTTTATTAAATTCTAATTTTATTTCTGGATTCTAAAACAGGTTTTTACTAAATTTGTGGGCATCACATTTTGATTTGATTATTATTTAACTCTTCAAACGTTAAGTATGCTTCTTCAGACATAAAAGTATATTAATGCACAAATTAAAAATCTTTCAAAACATAATCTTCTTAAATTTGAAAAACAAATATATGCTTTAGCACTAATATATAATCCACAATTTCATACCTGCATTATTCTGAACCTGAATTTTTTTTTTAAATTTTATTTATTTATTTGACAGAGAAATAGAGAGCACAAGTAGGCAGAGCGGCAGGCAGAGGGAGAGGGAGAAGCAAGCTCCCTGCTGAGCAGGGAACCCAATGCAGGGCTCGATCCCAGGAGCCTGGGCTGAGCCGAAGGCAGACGCTTACTGACTGAGCCACCCAGGAGCCCCTGAACCTGAACATTAAATTAAATTTATATCTTGCTATGGGGTTCACATTTCTCTCTGAAAATAACTTAGCTCTTCAAACTGTAATTATTTAGCATCATTTCTGCCAAAAAGGGAGAATTTGTGCACAAATCATTTCACTCTCCCAACCAATAAAAATTAGACAAAAAATAATTTGTGTTTTTTAGAAAAAATGGTTTCAGCTTTCAATGAGCAGAGGAAAAATATATATTTACAAGATTCTAAAGCATATTATAAAATAAAAATATAATCTAAATTATGAAATAAAATATGGTAGAAAAAATAAGAGGTTGCATATAATACATACATATATTCATTCACATTATTAACAATTCTGTAATATTTAAATAAATTAAAAGTAAAAAAGTCTATACTGAACTACCTGATAGCTCCATATTCTCTGTAAATATTAATATTGATTTAGACTTTTCCCATAAAGATAAGGTATGTTATTTTTTAATTGATAATTCTGCAATTTAAAGAAAATGCATTTTCACATATAAATGTAATTATAAAATAAAATTTTAAATTTTAAATAAAAACATAAAGAAAAAAAACACAATAATAATCCCAAATTTATACTCACATTCTAAATCTAATATTGAATTCAAGTCTATTTCTTCCTCCTTCTCATTAAGTAATATTGATCTCTGCACAAATATGCAAGGCCAAAAGGAACAGCTGGGAAACTCAATGATTTAATAAGTGTTTTTCCTAGGCTATATTGCTATATTGGACACTTAATTACAAACAACACAAGTTACACTCTACAGTGGCAATCCTCCCCATCAATCAATCATGGAAACAGACTGAAAAAAAAAAAACCTCACAGATTTTTAAAAGTAAGAATATGAACCTCAATTTGGCTGTCTTACACTTTTTTTTTTAGCATTTTCTGAGCTTTATGTAAAAAATTAGGTATTTTTTTCCCCTGATTATGAAGACAATAAGAAATCTAAGTTCAACAAACAAGTCTTCATTTACCCAATATCCATGCTGAGAATTATTTTTTCATTGAATTTTGATAGAAGGGCCGATACAAGTATTTTTCAAACATGCAGTTTTATTCACCTCCATTTTCCCCCTCCTTTTCCTTCTTTCACTCGAAATAAAATGGTGAGCAATTAAAGCAGGTTGCTATATTTGGTGCATCCAAACTTCACAAGTTGATAGCATAATGATTTTAATAACTAGTTTAAGTGTAACACGGTGACAAGTTGACACCTGAGGTTTGTGTCCTGCAATTTTATTTTCTCCCATTCTATTGTTACACAGCACGAATAGTAATATGATTAGAGTGAATGTTACAAAGTTTTGTTTGCTTCTGATTTAGATCTGATATACGGATGTAGTGCACATTTTTGTAAGGTTTTCAAGATACAGTATGCATTAAATTGGACTATCTGGAAAGAACACAGGTAATATTTTGTTATAAGACTACTTACACTACTGTTTCACATCATTGAAAACATATGATTTCCTTCATGACTTGATAATTTATTAGACTTTCATTCAAACATAACAATGTTGGGGCACCTGCAGGGCTCCATTGGGTAAGTGCCCGACTCTTGATTTCAGCTCAGGTCATGATTTCAGGGTCCTGAAATCAAGCCCCATGTTGGGTTTAAAATGTTCTTTCTCCTTCTCCCTCTGCCTGGCTCTCCCTAATCACGCTCTCTCTCTCTCTCTCTCTCAAAAAACAAACAAACAAAAAAAGCAATGAAATTTTTATTCTATTTAAATAAAGCCTTAAAATACTTGACACTTACTTTCCTTTTTAGTTACTAACAAACTGAAGGGCAAATTTAATTTTTTAATGAGAGAAAAAAATACCTTTAAGGGCACCTGGATGGCTCAGTTGGTTAAGTGACTGCCTTCGGCTCAGGTCATGATCCTGGAGTCCTGGAATCGAGTCCCGCATCAGGCTCCCTGCTCAGCAGGGAGTCTGCTTCTACCTCTGACCCTCTTCCCTCTCGTGCTATCTCTCATTCTCTCTCTCTCAAATAAATAAAAAAAAAATACCTTTAAGCATCTTAGAACTCAGGCTTAGTACAAGTTTATTTATTAATACTTTTTTAAAAAGTAAGATAACACTTCGGCCTAAATGTTCATAAACTAGATTACACTTTAACATACATTAAAGAATATATCTACTATTACACAGACAACTTGGCAATTTGTCCCATTTTTTTAATCTTGCTTAAAAAATTTATGCTCAAAAAAAAAATTTATGCTCATCATCCTGATTGTGATGATTAACTACTAACACTTATCAAAACATTGTTAAAGTTATTCCTATGAGGAATATAATTTTTTAAAAATCTGTTCCTTTAAAAATGTTGATAAAATGTTTCCATCCAAATTAAATATACACCCACATGTTTATTTATTCCACTAAAACTGTATGTATTCTAGGGGACAATAACATTAAATTTCAACATTCCCATTAATCCCCCATGAGAGAGAAATGAACTCAAGAAAAATGGTATTAGGAATGGATGAGAGTGGGACTACTTGGCTTCACAAGGGTTTTCTCTCCTATCTTGTATTGGAGAATTTATTGCTGTTCCATTCTGAGTTGTTCTGGAATTGCCGACTTCTTGCTCAGTGCCATTTGTGAAGTGTCTTCTACAGACAGGAGTGATGGATACACAAAATAATTACTAATCTTACTCGAAATATCCCAGAGAACCAAGTAGACATTTTCCAATTCCCTTTGATAGGAATTTATCTTCTGTTTAGTTCAGAGATGATTAAATATTTTCAAAGTCTTAGTTCAGCTTGATTCTCTATAGAATTGTAGATGATATGTGCAAATACTAAAAATCCTAACGACATTTTTTTATATATTGGTCAGAAACATAAATTCTTTTAAGAGACTTATTTACTTCCTAGATGCTTTGGAGAGAAAAAAAATCCTTGGCTTGAAAATTCACTGTCTCAGTATTTTTTTTTTTTTTAATCTCTACCCCAAATGTGAATAAATGTCAAATTTTTAAACTCATCAAATACTTGCATATCTCTCCCTAGGTCAATTGCTTATGGCTTCTCATCTTTGGGCTTGAACTATCATTATGGAAATAAAGGCTAAAACCTTTCTGAAAAACAGACTTTCTAATTGATTTCAAAACAAACATTTTGACCAAAATAATGAAGTGCCTCCATTTTCCCCCCTGAGATCTCTTTAACTTCATATTAGTGACATTTTTGAGGGAGGGTCTGAAATATTTAGAAAAGATCTAGAAATGTATCTCTGATGGCCAACTAAACTATGGATTATATTCAGTAACATTCACTTAACAGCCACATTCCAAGGCTAGGTCTCTAGCTGTAAGTATCCTATAATACCATGTAAGCATATACCAAGGCATTATGACCGTTTATTAAATGAAATACAGAAAACAATGCCAGGCTATTGACAATTTTAGGATTACTCAAGAAAGTTACAACTTCTAGGCCCAGATCTTTCACAATTCTAAACTTTGCTTTCATTTCTACTATGATCAGTTTCTCTTATAAGTAGGAAAAAATATTGATATGTCATATTTTGCTTAAAAGAAACCTGAGAAGGAGTTTTTTGAGAAAAATTGGAACTCAAGAAAATTAGACATTTTTTTTTCTTTACTGAAACATCTATCTAAATGTTCTGAATAACTCTAAGACAAAGTTTTTTAAGTGTGGTACATGGCCCAGCAGCATGAACTTTACCTGGGAACCTGTTGGAACTGAACCATCTGGGACCTGCTCCACACCTAATAAACCAGAAACCTGGAGGTTTCACATCAAATTATGTGTTTTACCAAGGCTTCCAGGTGATTTGGATGCATTCCAGATTTGACTGGAGCTAAAGAATATGTAGCTAATTCCAGCAAAGTGTACTGCTTTATTTATAGGGTGTTTTTCTTATTCTTATTGCTATATAACTCAAGCGTTCCTTTCTCTATAGATTGCCTGAGTTCTGTTCTCTGAATTCATTACACTACTCACCTTCCTTTGGTTTTCAATTTATGTAAATTGCCTGCCATCTATTTTCACAAAACGTGTAACAGTTGTCTTCTTTTGGTTTTTATTTATATAGCTCCCTAATTTCTCTGTTTATTTAGGTTCTGTTCCACTCTTTCCTGCATCATGATTTCTCAAACTTTAATGTACATATGAAACAAGTAAAGATCTTGTTAACATGCAGATTTGATTCAATTACATGAGTGTGGGACCTGAGAGTCTGCATTTCTAAATGTCCCTGAATAATATTCATGCTGAGATGCAGAGACCAGACTTTGTTAGTAAAGTAATTGTTTCTACTACAGCTAGACACAATTTAGCAAGTGTTTAACAATGACACCAAATGATACTCTCTGTGGTAGACTGAAGGATGGTTGCCCAAAAGACATGTCCATCAGCAACCTGTGAATGTGACTTTCAGAAAAAGGATCTTTGTAGATATAAATTAAAGATCACAAGTTGAGATCATCTGGGATTACCCAGGTGGGCCCTAAATCCAAAAACAAATGTCCTTATATGAAACAGAAGATGTAGACACAAAGGATAAAGCTATGAGAAGACAGAGGCAGAGTTTGGAGTTATGCATTTCCAAACTTAAAGCCACCAGAAGCGTGAAGAAGCAAGAAAGGATTTTCCTCTAAAACTTTTGGAAGAACATGGTCCTGCCAACACCTTGATTTTGGATGTCTGGCCTCCACAATTGTGACAGAATAAATTGCTGTTGTTTTAAGCCACCACATTTGTAGTAACTTGCTATGGCATCCATAAGAAACAAATAACCATCACATGCCCATTTTCTGTAAAGGAATGCTTTTTTCTTATGCAATTACTAGACAGCAGTAATCAAACTTTTAACAAGAAGTTACTGAGTACAAATGATATATGATATTGTTCTAGACAATAGTTAGAGAATTTTAGACAATACAGAGAACCCTGTACTCATGGAATTTAAAGAAAAAAGAAAAAAGATGGGGGCACCTGGGTGGCTCCGTCAGTTAAGTGTCTAAGTCTCAGTTTCAACTGAAGTCATGATCTCATGGTCGGAAGATTGAGCCCCGTGTCGGGCTCTGCACTCAGTGCAGAGTCTGCTTAAGATTCTCTCCCTCTGCCCCTCCTGCTCATGCTCTCTCTCACTCTCTTTAAAAATAAAACAGGGGCGCCTGGGTGGCTCAGATGGTTAAGCATCTGCCTTCAGCTTGGGTCATGATCCCAGGGTCCTGGGATCAAGCCCCACGTCCGGCTCCTGGCTCAGCAGGGAGCCTGCTTCTCCCTCTCCTTCTCCCCCTGCTCATGTTCTCTCTCTCTCTTTCTATATCTCTGTGTCTCGAAGAATAAAATCTTAAAAATAAAATAAAACAAATAATTTTTTTTAAAAAGATGGGAAAAAATAAATAATAATAATATAGAACATTAGAAGAAAAAATACTATGGGAAAATAAAGCAAGGTAAGAGGTATCAAGAATGTAATAGAGGGTGGTAGATGATGGTTGCTATCTTGAATATGGCAGTAAGGATATGCTTCAAAAAGAATATTACATTTGAAGAAAATTAATATGACATAAAGGAGATAAGGAAGTTATTTGTGCAGTTATCTGTGTGAAAAGTATTTTAGATAAAATGAACAGCCAAGGCCAAGGCCAAGGGGAAGTACCACATATGTTCTAGAAACAATAAGGAGACAATGTGGTTGTAATAAAGTGAGAGTGATAGTGAAGCTAATGATAATAGCAAATATTAAAAGCTAATATTTATTTTTTTAAGTTTTTATTTGTTTATTTGAGAGAGAGAGAGGGAGAGTACAGAAGGAGAGGGAGAGGGAGAAGCAGACTCCCTGCTGAGCAGAGTCTGATGTGGGACTCAATCCCAGGACCCTGAGATTATGACCTGAGCCTAAGGCAGACACTTAACTGACGGAGCTGCCCAGGTGCCCAAAACTAATATTTATTTAAAAATTAGTTTACAATGTACCAGATAATTTACATGGATTATTTTATAAAATCCTTCCATAACACTATGAGGCAGAGACTTATACTGACTTTGTAGATGAAGGTTAAAACTTAAGAGGTAAAATCCCTTTCTTAAGGGTAGATATCTAGGTGTGTGGGAGTCAGGATTTAAATTGAAGGTCTGGCTACAGCATCTGTCCTCTTTATCAGGACACACTAATGAATGGGTGAAGTTAAGAAATGTAATTTATTTGGAAGATGAATGGTAAATATTTAGGAATCATCAATTACAACTGTATGACCAGGGAAATTTCTGTATGAACAGGGAAATAAACTGTTAACTCTGACATATAAAGAGCTGGGAAGATATTATTCCTAAACTTACAAGAAGGAAAAAAGCTGAATGAGCCAAAGTCAACTACTTTCTGTGGACCAAACAGGGAACTGAAGTTGCATTTGTTGTCAAACCACCACCCCAAAATCTGGAGAGATGAGGCCAAGATCCGGTTACTTGGAGCACCTACCGTTGGAGTCATAGGCTGGTATGAACACTTAAATAGTACTTTTGATGAAGTGTGGACAAATATGAAAGTGAGAAATTCCTGGAGCCCACAGTCTTAGTCCCCACACGTCCATGGCTTTAACCTCAAGGAACTCAAGTATTTTCACTGTGAATAGCCAGGAATGATACTTAAGTGTTTTTCAGTAATTTAAAACATTTTATATAATGAAGGCCTACTTTCCAGGGGGAAAGACATGGGCAGAGTCTAATACCATTTCCCCAACTCCAGCCCACATATATATATGTGAAAACTACATATATATACACACACACACACACACATATATATATACACACATATATATGAAAGATACCATATATAAATCATATATATAACATATATTACATATATATGTCATGTATAGAGAGATTGAACATAATAGAAAACACAGAAATAAGGGCAAACAAAATACAGTCATTTCACTTTTGTCAAAGAAGCAAAGGCAATTCAGTGGAGTACGACAGTGTTGGATATGTTAATCAACCAGACGGGGTTAATCCTTTCATAGTGTATTTGTACATCAAACCATCATGATGTACACTTTTTAAGAAGTTTTTATTTAAATTCCAGTTAGTTAACAAACAGTGTACTATTAGTTTCAGATGTACAATATAGTGATTCATCACATCCATACAGCACCCGGGGCTCATCACAAGTGCACTCCTTAATCCCCATCATCTATTGAACCCACTCCCCCACAACATACCTCCCTTTTGGTAACCATCAGTTTGTTCTCTATAGTTAAGAGTTTATTTCTTGGTTTGCCTCTTTTTTTTCCCTTTGCTCATTTGTTTTGTTTTTTAAATTCCACATATTGGTGAAATCATATAGTATCTGTCTTTCTCTGACTTATTTCACTTGGCATAATACACTCTAACTCCATCCATTTCATTACAAATGGCAAGATTTCATTCTTTTATGGCTGAGTAACATTCCATTATATATATAACTTCTTCTTTATCCATTCATCAGATAATGGACATGGACTGTTTCCATAATTTGGCTATAATACTGCTATAAACATTTGGACATATGTATCCCTTTGAATTAGTATTTTTGTATTCTTTGGGTAAACACCTAGTAGAGTGCAATTGTTGGGTTGTAGGGTAGTTCTATTTTTAACTTTTTGAGGAAGCTCCATACTGCTTTCCATGGTGGCTGCATCAGTTTGCATTTCCTCCAACAGTGTAAGAGGGCTACCCTTTTTTCCACATCCTCGCCAACACCTGTTATTTCTTGTGTTGTTGATTTTAGCTATTCTGACAAGTATAAGGTGATAGCTCATTGTAATTTTTTATTTATTTTTTTAAAGATTTTATTTATTCATTTGAGACACAGAGATACAGAGAGAGAGAGAGAACATGAGCAGGGAGAGAGGCAGAGGGAGAGGGAGAAGCAGGCTCCCCATTGAGCAGGGAGCCCAATGTGGGGCTCAATCCCAGGACCCTGGGATCATGACCTGAGCTGAAGGCAGACGCTTAACCATCTGAGCCACCCAGGCGCCCCTCATTGTAATTTTGATTTGTATTTCCCTGATGATGAGTAATGCTGAGCATCTTCTCATGTGTTTGTTGGCCATTGGTATATCTTCTTTGGAAAAATGTCTATTTATGTCTTCTGCCCATTTTTTAAAGGGGGTAGTGGGAGAGGGAGAGGGAGAGAATCGCAAACAGGCTCCCTGCTGAGTGTGGAGCCCAGCACAGAGCTCAGTCTCATGACCCTGAGATCACTACCTGAGCCAAAATCAAGAGTTGGCTGCTCACTGAATGAGCCACCCAGTTGCCCCTCTTCTGCCCATTTCTTAACTGGATTATTTGTTTTTTGGGTGTTGAGTTTGATAAGTTCTTCATATATTTTGGATACTAATGCTTTATCAGATATGTGATTTGCAAATATCTTCTCCCATTCCAAAGGTTGCCTTTTAGTGTTGGTAATTGTTTCCTTCACTGTGCAGAAGACTTTTATTTGGATGAAGTCCCAATAGTTTATTTTTGCTTTTGTTTCCCCTACCCCAGGAGACATATCTAGTAAAAAGTAGGTAAGACCAATGTCAAAGAGGTTACTACTATGTTCTCCTCTAGGATTTTTATGATTTCAAGTCTCACATTTAGGTCTCTCATCCATTTTGAATTTACTTTTGTGTATCGTGTAAGAAAGTGGTCCAATTTCATTCTCTTGCATGTTAGCTGTCCAATTTTCCCAACACCATTTGTTGAAGAGGCTGTTTTTTTCCCATTGGATATTGTTTCCTGCTTTTTTTATAGCAGAATTTTTTAAAAAGATTTTATTTATTTATTTGACAGACAGACAGCACAAGTAGGGGGAGCATCAGACAGAAGGAGAGGAAGAAGCAGACTCCCCACTAAGCTTAGAGCCCAAGATGGGGCTCAGATCCCAGGACCCTAAGATCATGACCTGAGCCAAAGGCAGATGTTTAACCGACTGAGGACCTAGGTGCCCCTATTCTTTCCTGCTTTGTTGAAGATTAACTTACCATGTAGTTGTGGGTACACTTCTGGATTTTCTATTCTGTTCCTTGATCTATATGCCTATTTTTGTGCCAGTATCACACTGTTTTCATCACTGCAACTTTGTAATATAACTTGAAGTCTGGAATTGTGATGCTTCCAGATTTGCTTTTCTTTTTTAAGATTTTTTTTTTTGTCTATTTAGGGTCTTTTGTGGTTCCATAGAAATTTTGATTCTTTGTTCTAGCTCTGTGAAAAATGCTGTTGGTATTTTAATGGGGATTACATTAAATACATAGATTGCTTTGTATAGTATAGACATTTTAACAATATTTTCTTTCCTGATCCATGACTATGGAATGTCTTTCCATTTCTTTGTGTCATTTTAATCTTTCATCAGTGTTTTATAGTTTTCAGAGTACAGGTCTTTCACCTCTTTGGTTAGGTTAATTCCTAGGTATCTTATTGTTTTTGGTGCAATTGTAAATGATATTGATTCCTTGATGTCTCTTTCTGCTGCTTCATTATTGGTGAATAGAAATGCAACAAATTTCTGTCCATTAATTTTGTATCCTGGGACTTTACTAAATTTGTTTATCAGTTCTAGCAATATTTTGGTGGACTTTCAAGTTTTCTATATAGAATATCATGTCATCTGCAAATAGTGAAAGTTTTACTTCTGCTTACCAATTTAGATGCCCTTTATTTATTTTTGTTGTCTGATGGCTGTGGTTGGGACTTCAGTACTGTTAAATAACAGTGGTGAGAGTGGACTTCCCTGTCTTATTCCTGACTGCAGAGGAAAAGCTCTGTTATTCCCCATTTAAGATGATATTAGCTATGGGTTTTTCATAGATGGCCTTTATTATGTTGAGGTACGTTCCTTCTAAACCTACTTTGTTGAGGGTTTTATCATGAATGGATGTGGTACTTTGTGAAATACTCTTTCCACATCTAATGAAAGGATCATACAGCTCTTATCCTTTCTTTTATTAATGTGGTGTATCACATTGATTGTTTTGCAAATATTAGACCACTCTTGCAACTCAGGAATAAATCCCACTTGATCGTGGAGAATGATTTTTTTTAAATATATTGTTGGATTCAGTTTGTTAGTATTTTGTTGAGAATTTTTGCATCCATGTTCATCAGGGTTTATATTGGCCTGTGGTTCCCCTTTTTAGTGGAGACTTTATCTGGTTTTGATAGCTGGGTTATGCTGGTATCCTAGAATAAGCTTGGAAGTTTTCCTTCCTTTCCTATTTTGTAGGATAATTTGAGAAGAAAAGGTATTATCTCTTTCTTAAATGTTTGGTAGAATTCACCTGTGAAGCCATTATGATACACACTTTAAGTATATTATAACTGTGGGGTGCCAGGGTAGCTCAGTTGGTTGAGCATCTGACTCTTGGTTTTGGCACAGGTCATGATCTCAGGGTCCCGAGACTCAGCCCCACGTTGGGCTCTGTGCTCAGCGGGGAGTCTGCTTGGATTCTCTCCCTCTCCCTCTCCCTTTTCCTTTGCCCCTCCCATTGCTCATGCTCTCTCTCTCAAATAAATACATAAATCTTTAAAAAGTAAAAAATATATTACAATTTTATTTGTCAATTATACCTCAATAAAGCTGAAAAAAATGGAGAATAAAGTTTTCAACAAATGGTGCTAGAACAATTGGATGAACATATATGCAATAAATGAACCTAAAGAGAT
Source organism: Callorhinus ursinus (assembly GCF_003265705.2). Classification (NCBI taxonomy): domain Eukaryota; kingdom Metazoa; phylum Chordata; class Mammalia; order Carnivora; family Otariidae; genus Callorhinus; species Callorhinus ursinus. The sequence goes on from NW_027397064.1 coordinate 46,994,435, forward strand.
TATATCTTTCACAAAAATTTACTCAAAATGAATCAAACACCAAAAAGTAAATTGCAAAACTATCAAAAGTCTAGAAGAAAACATAAGAGAAAATTGAGGTGATTTTGGGTATGGCAATGTGTTTTTAGACACCAGGCAAAAAGCATGGTACATGGGGAAAAATGGGGAATTGGACTTTATTAAAATTAAAACTTCTGCTGTGAAACAAAGTTAGAGACTCAAAGGGCAAGCCACAGATTGTGAGAAATATTCATGAAACACATCTTATAAAAAGCCTGTATCCAAAATATACAAAGAACTCTTAAAACTGAATAAAAAGACTAAAAATGTATAAAAGATCTGTACACACTGATCATCAAAGAAGGTACACAGATGGGAAATAGGCATATGAAGAGATGCTCAACATTAGTGTCATTAGGAAATTATAAAGTAAAACAACAGTGAGATACCACTACACTCCCATTAGAATGGTTAAAATCCTAATCACAGACAATACCTATTTCTGAGAAGGATGCAGAGAAAGAGGAACTCTTACTTTTATTGGTGCAAATATATAAGGGTACCACAACTTTGGAAATCAGTTTGGCAGACAATGATCTCTTGCAAAGCTATGCATATTCTTAAAATGTAATATAGAAATCATACTCTTAGATACTTACCCGACTGATTTAAAAACTTTGATCCACTAAAACTCTGCACCTGAGTGTATATAGAAACTCAATTCATAATAGCTCAACCCGAAGCAACAAAGTCAACTTTGAATAGGTGAATAGATAAATAAATCATGGTGCATCTACACAATGGAATAGAATTCAGCAATAAAAGTAAATGAACTATCAAGCCATAAAAATCATGGAGAAACCTTAAGTACACATTGCTAAGTGAAAAAAGTGAGTCTTATAAAAACTTTTACCATTTGATTACAATTCTGGAAACAGCATGACTATAGGAGCAACAGAAAGATCAGGGATTTGCAGTAGTTTAGGGTATGGATAAAGGTTGAATAGATGAAACAGAGTGAGATTTTTAGAACAGTATAATTATTCTGTATGGTAGTGTAATTGTGGATGTATAGCAATATGCATTTGTCTAAACCCATATAACTGTACAGCACAAAGAGTGAACTTAAATGTGTGCAATTAAAATTTTTAACTCAGAGTTTGGGATAATCATAGTGTGGAATGTCAAGTGTTAAAAAAAAGCCATAACTGCAATATGAATGGATGAAACAAACTTACTGAAGGGAGTAGAGGAAGAAGGTGGCATGTACTTTTTTAATTGAGTGCAGTCTTTAACACTAAAGGTAAAAGAAATCGTTCGTATGCATTGCACTCTACTTAATAAAATTGTTTCCTCCTGGGGTATGGTTTAATGATCCTGATTCTGCTATACATGTATATTGGAATTAAGTAAGTAGATCACAGATAGTGGGAGTCAAGTTTTTCACTGATGGTGTAGGAGGGGGCTTGAATGATCAAATGGTAATGGATTAGAATTAGAAACATCAGTATTAACTCATGTTTAGCTTCATATAGATGGCTACTTATATAAATATTTAGAGATTGGTGTATATCTGCAAGTTAATATAAACATATATATTTTCTTCCTCTGTCAGCTAAGCAGACCAAGAAGCAATGACAACATAATAGCAACACATACACATAGAGCCCAGATCTAGGTTTTTAATGCCATTCTCCAATAAAAGGAATGAGGCTCCTTTAAAAAAAATATTGTTTCTACATTGAAAGAGGAAATAGAAAAGCTTGGATCATATTGTAGTGACAGAAAGTAAGGACAGACTCAAAAATACAAGCAAAAGAAACCCCACAATAATGGGGGTATGTCAGAGACATTCAGGAGTCAACTGAAACAGCTCCTAATGGTAAAGGTACAATGACTTGAGCAATAAAATAAATTAAAAAGTATGATTATAATCCAAATTATAAAATAAGTATTACTAAGTCTATGCCCATACAAATAAATGATTAAATAAATAAATGTGGGAGAAGAGACAAAGAATGCTTTATGTAGATACTCTATATTACAGCACAATTCCCCACTCTTTATGGACTGTGTACAGACTTTGCATAATAACTTTTTTCCAGACGGGACATGTCAAATGATAAGAGGTAAAAACTGTACAGTAGAAAAACCTGATAATCATTACTTCAGTCAACTGACCAAAGACAAAATCAACAAAGATAAGTCATGAAAATAGCATGTAGCCTTGTATTGATGTGATAAAAATGACACTTTACCTCAGTGGCATTTCTTCCCCAAACCCATAGCTCTAGCCTAATCATGAAGAAGGCATCAGACAAATCCCAATTGAGGGAGCATTCTACAAAATACTTTACCACTATTCCTCAAACTGTTAAGATAATAATAATAATGATAAAAATGTCTGAGAGACGGCCACAGCCAAGAGGAGCCTCGGGATACAGGATGGAGAGATGTAATGCATTATCCTGGGAGAGATCACGGGATAAAAGAAGCACATTAAGTAAAGCCCAAGGAAATTTTTGAAGAAACTGTGGACTTTATTCAATAATTTTGTATCAACATTGGTCCATTAATTGTGCTTGGATGGACCTTACTAATGTCAGATAACAGCTGAAACTGGTTGTGGGGTCTGTAAGAAGAACTCTGTGCTATCACCGAAATTATTCTGTAGATCAGAAACTATTCCTAAAGTAATTAAAATAAATTTATTAAAAATATGACCAGATGTAGAAGTGCCTGGGATGCAAAGATGGTTCAACATACATAAATCAATAAATGTGTTTCTCTACATCAACAAAATGAGGGATAAAGAAATCATAGGATCATTTCATTTCCATAGATGAATAGAAAACATTTGACCAAATTCAACATTCTTTCATGATAAACTCTCAACTGGTTAGGTACAGAAAGAACGTGCCTCAAGATAATAAAGGCCATATATGAGAAGTCCAGAGCTAGCATCATACTCAACATTGAAAGCTGAAAGATTTCCTTCTAATATCAGGAACAAGGGTGCCCACTCTCAGCACTTCTATTCAACATTGTACTGGAAGTCCTAGCTAGGGCTGGGCTTTCTATTCTATTAGTCTATGTGTCTGTTTTAAAGCCAGTGACATACTGTTTTGGAGAACAGAATGAAGTTTCCTCCAAAAATTAAAAATAGACTACCAGATGATCTAGCAATCCCATTTCTAGGTATATATCCAAAGAAAATGTAATTACTATCTAGAAGAGATATCTGCATTCCCATATTCAATGCATATTATCTATAATGGCCAGGATATGAAAGCAACCTAAGTGTCTGTTGATGGATAATGAATGGATAAAGAAAATATTATATATCTATAATGGAATATTATTCAGCCATAAAAAGAAGGCAATTTTGCCATTTGTGACAACATGGAGGAACCTAGAGGACATTATATTAAGTGAAAGAAACCATATACAGAAAGAAAAGTACTGTATGACCTCACTTAACTGTGGAATCCAGAAAACTTGAATTCATAGTCAGAGAGTAAAATGAGTATTGCCAAGGGCTGGATGGTGGGAGAAATGAGTAGATGTTGGTCATAAGGTACAACCTTTCATTTATAAGATAAATAAATTCTGGGGATCTAAAGTACAGCATTTAATAATAATTCAAGTATTACATACTTGAAATTTACTGAGTATATCTTAGTGTTTTCACCACACACACACACAAAGGTAACTATGCGAGGTGATGAAGATGTTAATTTGATTGTGGTAATCATTTAACAATGCATATACATATCATTACCTTGTACATCTTTAAAAAAATCATGTTGTACAACCTGAAGATATACAATTTTTGTCAATCATACCTTAATAAGGCTGGAAAGAAAATACTTAAGGTTAAAGTACTACCTCCTGTGAACATTTTAAGGAGATCTTTTTTTTTAATTAATTAATTAATTTATTTGTCAGAGATAGAGACAGACAGTTAGAAAGTGGCAGACAGAGAGAGAAGCAGGCTCCCAGCTGAGCAAGGAGCCTGATGTAGGACTGGATCCCAGGACCCTGGAATTGTGTCCGGAGCCGAAGGCAGATGCTTAACCCACTGAGCCACCCAGGTCTCCCTAAGGAGATCCTTTTTATCTTTACAGTTAGGATATTTTTTGGAATTACAAGATTTTTTTCTTAATTTATAATCCCACATTTTTGCTGATAGTCATACATTTTGAATCCAAGACACTCTCTGACCTTAGCTAAATCTTAACATAACATACCAGACATAACTTCTGTTGGCTCTATTTCATTCAGATGACCAAGTGATCCTAACCTGAGAAGAGTCAGGTTGGCTTAGCTCTTTTTCCTGACTTCTATTTTCAAAATTCCAATCAAATAAATGCATATATGACTATAAGGATGTTTGTATACATCCATCCATGCATATATTTATATATGGTGTTTATGTTTCATACATGAGTGCATGCATGTGTTTATGTATGTGTATATGCACATACAAGTGGATTTACATTTGCCCATCTGTATGTTTATAAATGTCTTTTGCAACCTTTTTATTTACCAAGTTAAACCAGGCTTTAATTAGATTTTCATATTCATGATGAACGGCTTCTATGCAGTCTGACCATTCAAAAGTTAATACAGAACTTAAAGTAAAAGAATTGACTGTCTTCATTTGGTTTTAATAAAATATTAATAACTTTTGCTCTTCCACAATAATATCATGAGAACCCAATAATGTGAATGACAAATGTGGTTTTAGAAGATGAAAAGTTAAAAAAAAAAAGATGAAAAGTTACTATCCAAATGTGGTAGTTGAATTTCATTAGTACTTAGTTACATTAATTGCACTTAAGAGCACTTAAAATAACAGAGTATTCAGACTTGTAAAGCTCTTTTGATTTTTTAAAATAAGTTACTATTAATTTATGCAGATTGATGTATCAAATATTTTATGGCATATTACTTGTCCAAGAATTATATTCCTGATAAATTTAGATAAGTAAATGGGCAAATAGGGGTTAAGGAGACTGAAGGGTCACATGTAGATATTTGAGAGTGATAGGGACCAAATGGTTGTGTTCTACCTCAACTTCATATGCTGAAGCCCTAATTCCCAATGTAATGGTATTTGGAGGCAGGACCTTTGGGAGGTAATTATGGTTAGATTGAGTCGTGAAAGTAGGGCCCTTCTGATGGGAGTAGTGCTTTTACGAAAAGAGGATCCTCAAGATCTCTCCCTTCACCTTTTGCAGACATAGCAAGATAGCAGCCTTCTGCAAACCAGGAAGAGGTTCCTCACTAAAACCTGACCACATACTCTGGTTTCTCTTCAGATCGTATAAATCTTTCTCCTTTTACTAAAACCTGACCATACTGACATCTTGATCTTGGATTTCTAGCCTCCTAGAACAGTGAAAAACAAATTTCTGTTGTTTGAGCCACTCAATCTATGTATGACGTTTTATTATGGCCACCAGAGCTTATCAAGACAGGATGTTTTATTTTCAGGGGCAGAAACTCTAAGAAGACAACTCTGTAGGGATACCAGCCCAATGATACATGGATTTGTTATGAGCAATATTTATGTGAGAATGGACTTTTAGATATGTAATGTATGTATAACAAAGGCAGCAAAAGCAGAGAGACAAGCAGGGTCAGAATAATGAACAGATAGTAAAGCCCACGGTCAGAATAATGAACAGATAGTAAAGCCCACATCTCCAGTGACCTAACTTTGGAAGGACTGGGAAAGCTTCCACCTAATACCCAAGTCCAAGTTTACCTGCCATTGATGGAGTTCTTAGATTCCACTTTCTTATAACCGATGGCATTGTCATTTTTGAAATGCAAATATTTCAAATATGTGAAAAATTTAAGAAGTTTGTTACAAGTGGTGAGTTAAGAAACTGAAACTCAGTCATTTCAGGGAAAAAAAGACAGACAGCATGTGTCTCAGGAGAGCAAAATAGAGCAAATACAATAGGTTTACAGGAAAGGGAAAGCTGGAATATTGAGAAACTTTTTCCTACTCTACAGTTTTGTCTCCTTCCAAACTTAGAATCACAGGTGCGTGCTACTCAGAATCCGTTGGGACCATGGATTCTCTTACAAGCCATTCTAGCAGTTTCAGTTGCTGAGAGTGAAAACTATTCACCACAGCCATATATATCTGACTTTTCAGAGATGACAAAGAAGAATGAAGAGAACGAAGTGTGTGCCAAGCAGATCTTTGCCAAAAATACTCCAGATTTATGCTATAAATATAATAATATGTAATATAAAATATACAATATATATTCATGTAAATGTATACAATATACATTCCTAAGTGTATATAAAATATACAATATATATTCATATAAATATGCATATTATCTAAATATCAGATTTCAGATAGCAAAAATAGCTTGCTGTTAAAAGAAGTTTGAAACCCAGTATTCTCCTGGAAACCTATCTTAGGGCACTCAGGTAAAGACTGTCTTCAGTGCTTAGAAGACAACGTAGCTCGCCTTCCCAGAACTGTATTGAGCCACATGGAAGTCAGGAAGCATCGTGATTTATAATGAGCACTTTTTTGTTTGTGTTTCTTTGTGAATCTGTGTAATAGTAACTTTCTGATAATCAAACTGGTCCTTTTCATGATGAGAATTTCAAAAGTAAACACTCTTTGAAGGAAAACTAGAAAAATGATGCCCTAGTTCTGGCAATAATGTGAAAAAGCATTTAATACTTTATTCCATCTAAATGAGACAATGGTCTTAAAATTCTTTCTTATGGCAATATGGTACTGCTGAAGAGGAAGTTATAGTAGAAACTAACGAACCACTTTCTGTCATTCTAACAGGGACAGCTTCCTGCCTCCACAGAGACAGTGTAATGGCAACGTCATCTCCTGAGGATTTCCACGTGGAGAAATAAATGAGACATTACGACTCCCAGAGCCTTAGACATACTATGGTGAACACACTGTGGGAGAAGTGGGCTCTTCCAGAGTTAAAGAGATGCTAAAATTATAAGGCAGGATATTATCAACTTACAAGAAAAACCAGAGAAGCTGACTCATGAGGTTTCCTATTCAGAGATATATCAGAAAATCACAGGGGAGAAATAGCAGAAGATGGAGAAGAGAAAGGAAGTGGAGAAGGAAAGGGCCTGGTCACCAAAGTTAAGAGTATTTACTATGTAACATGAACCTGTGGGTCCATAGACCTATTTTCTGGTCTACAAGGGAGGGAAATAAGAAAAACAAAATTTACAATTTATTTTATAATGGTTACTCAGTGAATCATAAGATTTCTATCACTCTTCCAAAAATATTTCCTAAAAATGTGTTATCTTTAACTTTTATGGTTATTTTATCTTAAAAGATAACAAGATTTAACACATAGAATAAAGAGATGCCTGTGCTAGATCAAAAACTTGGAATATTGTGGTAATTACTTACCTCATTTATTTTTATACAGATTTCTCAAACTTTAGGGCATTGTATTCTTCTGCCCTGCCCCTACACTATCACGCACTGTGGTCGTCTATCTATGCCAAGTTACAGGATTTCTACCTTTAAAAATGTATTACCTAAAAAAAAAAAATTAAAAAACAAAGCAACAACAACAAAGAAACCCCACTCTTCTTATAGAACACATATTTTTTAAACATGGAATAAGTATTTATATATACATACATATATTCAAAAATTTGAACACAAATTTGAAATCACACTGAGACAAAAAAAGTACTACTATTAAAAACAAATATGAACAAAAAATTGACTGGGGTAGGTGGGGAGAATGCTAGGTTGTCTACAAGGTAAACAACGCAAGCAAAACTCTTATGCTCATTTTAAACTTCAGAGACCAAGAGTAGAGAGGAGAAGCACCCAGGAACCAAACAAGCAAAAACTATTGGAAAACTAGATGTCAACAGCTTATTGCAGAAGAGCTCAGTTATGGATGAAATAGTGCTCCCTTCTCCACCAAATTCCTATGGTGAAGCTCCAGCCCTGTATCTCAGAATGTAAGTCTATTTTGAGACTGGGCCTTCAAAGAGGTCATTATAGCGAAATCAGTTGATGTGGTGGGCCCTAATCCCACACGACTGGTGTCCTTACAAGAGAAAGAGATTTAGAACACAGGTGTGCACAAAGGGAAGCTGGCATGAAGACACAAGAAGAGAATGAACATTTACACACCAAGACAGAGGCCTCAGGAAACAACAACAACAACAACAACAACCCTGCTGACACTTTGATCATGGACTTCTAGCCTCCAGAACGATGGCAAAATAAATTTTTGTTGTTTAAGCCACTCAGCCTGTAATCATTTGTTATGGTAGCTCTAAAAAACGAATACAAATTTTTCATGTTTCCCATCTCTCTGCTCTGATTAAAAATTTCAGAAAGAGGTTTTTCTCTTGCACAAAGATGATGCAAGGAAGCTGAAGTCAAAGTGAGCTAAAGATCTTTTTATAATGATCACAATTTAGGCACTTGCAAGCGTCGTTTGATGGGGCGAGTAGAGTCAGTAACAAGAAACCTCCTAACTCCAAGCAGCCAAGGTGTAGTGTGGTACCCACAGGAATTTAGATAAGGCAAATGTCCATGGAAGATTTTAAAGTGTTTCCTTAAAGCAGAATGAGTATTTAAACCAGTGTGGTATTATCAAGATATCATTCATAGCTAAAATTTATTGAAATGGCAGCTTATCTTGTTTTCAGAGGTGATTTTATCTGAAAATATAAACAAATTAAATATGCATTAAATATTAACAATTATTCACTTCTTTTTTTTCTGAGGGAAAGCATAGCTAGTTGTTCATTATTGCTCAAACAAGGCATTATCTGATATAGGCATAGCATCCTATAAATAAAACAGCACTTGCTTGGCCCATTACAAAGTCAAAATATAGTAAAAATTGTTAAATTACTAAATATTTTCAGTGGTGATTTAGTCTTAGCCTTGTCAGCAACTTTACTTAGTTCATATATGTGATGGAATTAACATGTTTAGTGTGAAATTTTTGCTCATGTACGACATACTATGACCAGTTCTTCTAAAACTTGATACACTGGGGGAACCCTTTATTGGGCATGTTCTTAATCCTAATTAAACTAGATCTTAGAATGGAGATGTCACAGCTTAAGCCATACACATACTGTGCATAAATCCACATTTGGGAATGTCTAGAATTGTAAAGCATGAGCTCGTGCAGGTTTATTTGTTTGGGGAACCACTGTATCCAATGGGAAAAATGATTGCAAAATTTATTTACACTGAAGACTGCTTCCCAGAACTAAGATCCTTGAAACCTTAGGGACTGCACTGGTTTCCTATTTTTAGCTGAAACCAATTATCAAAAATTTAGTGGCTTAGGACAACACACACTTATTATCTTATAGCTTTATAGGTCAGAAGTCCAAAATGGGTCTCACCGAGCTAAAATCAAGGTGTCCACAGGGTTGTGCTCCTTTCTGGAGGTTCTAGCAGAGCAAGGTGTCTTGCTTTTTCCAAGGGCGCCTGCATTCCTTGGCTAGGGCTGCATTCCTTCAACGCCAGCAATAGTCAAGTATTTCTCACTTCATCTCACTCAGACACTGACTCTTCTCCTTCTTCCGCATTCAAGTACTCGTGACCACATTAAACTCAGCTGAATAATACAGGCTTATCTCTCTATGTTAGCGTCAGCTAATTAGCAACCTAATTCCATCTGCCACCTTAATTGTGGCAGTAGAAGTAGTCTGTGGCTGGTAATCACAGGTGAAAAGCCAGTCTGACTTCATAGCCACACAGGTGGGCATGTCTGCACCTGGGAGGCCTGCCTACCCAACCCCCATTTGCAGCTTCAAAATAGGACATTCAAGTGACTTGAAAATCATCAGGATATATTTGGAAGAGCAAGACAAAGAAGAATGGTGTTTATGGTAGCCTGAATGACTACAAATAAGAAACGCTGGTGAAATTTTGTTGGTAGATGCTGAAATAGAATTTTACTATTGTATTCTTCTGCTGGTCATTCATTCTTAACTCTGAGTCCACACCAAAATAGCTACATGGACTTTGAAAGGATAGAAGACTTAACCCCTTTCCCAAAGATGCTGATCCAGTAGGCCTGGGATGCTGAGATGTACAATGCCAAGTTTGTAAAGCTCTGTCCAACTGTTTAGTCCTTGAGTTTCTCAAGTTTAGGGTTTATATTGTTTCCTTCCGTACCTTCAGTGTCAATCACAGGGCCCAGCACATTACAGGTACTCAAAAAACGTTTGTTTAATAACTATATTTAGAAGTGCATTATTACACAAGATTTTTCTTAAATGGTGTCTGAATTATAAAGGTGGTACAAACAGATGTTCCCTGACAGCCCCATCTACATTCCCTTATCCTGCTCTATTTTATAACCACTTGACACATAGGTGTTAGTTTGTTGATGGACTTTCTCTCATCTCTATAATATAAGCCCAACAAGAGGTGGGATATGTTAGGGATATATTAGGCTTCTTTACTAACAATTTTCCTAGGGTCTAGAACAGTCCCTCCTGGAAATTATGTGTTCAATAATATTTATCAAATGAGAAAATTAGATAACGTGAAAGTAACAAATCATTATAACAAAATGAAGCTGCCACTAATTTGTGCATGTCAAAAGCTTTTTATCTGAAGGCAAAGGAAGAAAATTCTCAGGAGTCATGGGAGTTTTAACATAGCTGCTTGGCAGCATAATGCAAGACTCAGTCTGGGGAACAAAAAAGTGCATATTCTTTATTTGAATGTAGATTTCTCCAAACTGCAGGGGAAAAGTCACACCAGAAAAGCTATTATAATTCTTTAAAACAAACTACTTCAATTACAATTTTATAAATGAATTATTAATCATATAACCTACAATATGCTGTTCAGTCTATTATATTTTAATACTGAATATACTCGAAGAATTTAGCTAATATTTTAATCAACTCATCAACATAATTTTTCAGGAAAATGACTGGCTAAGTTTTTGGAAATATTTCGTTTTCAAAGGGAAATTTTAGATAGAAAGGGGTATCAGTTTTTACTAGAACTAAATACCCTCCTCCCCCAAGTCAGAACAGATTAATTGTATTATGAGTTTATATTTTTTAATTTTCGAAGCCTCAGAGAAGTTTTGCAGCTAATGTAGAATATTTAAGTTGGTAAGATTAAATAAAAAATTCTTTCGATCTGAAGTTAAATTAAGAGCTATCAGCATGAATTTATACCATATTAAGTTTTAAGAAGAGATCAAATAAAACATATTTCCTAAATCTGTCCATTTATAGGTTTAGAAATAATTTTTTTAAAATCCAGTAGCAGTCAGCACCACAGAGTCTCAGACTATGGTCTCAAAACATTATTTTCACAAGTTATAACCTGGAAATGAGTCTGCAGTATATTAAAAGGGCAGAAAGCAGGAAAGCTATCAAAATACCCGGGTTATGTCAAAGGACTCAGCAGCCACCTTACAGGGGCTCCCACTGGCCAAAGATTTTTTAAAATGAGCATAAAAACCTCAGTGGATTTAAACACATCAAGTGTGTATAAATTCATAATTTCATAATGATACACACACACACACAAACACACAGACACACACACACAGACACACACACACAGACACACAGAGCCCCATTACCCCTTTTGTAGGGTTCAAGAGAACCAAATCATTACTTTAGAAACTGGTAAATAAAGAGAGAATGTTGCATATATTCTACCTTTTCTATATGAACTGCCTTTAGGTAACAAAACAGCTGACAAAGAAAGTTTCTTTTTCTTTTTTTTTAAGATTTTATTTTATTTATTTGTCAGAGACAGAATGTGAGTGTGTACAAGCAAGGGGAGCGGCAGGCAGAGGGAGAAGCAGACTCCCTGCTGAGCATAAAGCCTGATGTGGGACTTGATCCCAGGACCCTGGGATCATGACCTCAGCCGAAGGCAGCCGCCCAACCAACTGAGCCACCCAGGTGTCCCAGAAAGTTTCTTTTTTTTTAAAGTATTCCAAATAATAAATGAAAAAATAATGGCTAATTGAACATAATAATAAGAAAAAAAGTAATGGTAGAAATAGAGTATTACTATTTCTAAACACTTAATTAACTAATACATTTAGGCAGCCATCATGAATGGCTAAAACAACACACAAAGAGAGACAGCACACAGCTGCCTACTGATGGAAGACACATCAAGGCAATCTTGAATCACAAGTCTTCAGATCAAACTCCCAGAGGACCATATTAAACCCCATCCCAGAAATACAAGAATGCATCCAGAAAGAAGAGGGGAGGAAAAGAAAAGACTACAGGAAATTCTACAGGACAAATAATTCAAATTAAAATGCATTTGATGAGATTATTCAACAAATAAACTGCAATGAAAAGGGAAAGATGGAGGCTGAAACTATAGATTAAAAGACTTAAGAAATACATCAACAAATGTGTTGGATTTGTTGGCCCTTAGCTGGATTCTAATGTAATCAAATAAGTTATTAATAATTACATGAGGTTTTTTCTTTTTTAATTTTATGTTTTGTTTGTTTTTTAACTTTATTTTATTATGTTATGTTAATCACCATACATTACATCATTAGTTTTTG
>NW_027397064.1:47007121-47133588 GCF_003265705.2 Callorhinus ursinus
CCTCCCACCCCCCACCACTCCAGCAACCCTCTGTTTGTTTCCTGAGATTAAGAAGTCCTCATATCAGTGAGATCATATGATAACATGTCTTTCTCTGACTGACTTATTTCACTCAGCATAATACCCTCTAGTTCCATCCACATTATTGCAAATGGCAAGATTTCGTTTTTTTTTTTTTTTTTTTTTTTTTTAAATAGAGCTAAGCCTCCTTTCCACGGCAGAAGAGAAAGTGAATGCGGTCACTTTTCTGGGTTAGGGTCTTGTTTGGCTGGAATGGGGTAGAGATTAAAGTGCAAGGGACCTAGGGGAATGGGAGAAAGCAGTTCAGGGCCTCATCATGTCATTTAAACGCGTGGACAAAGACGACGCAGTGAGAGAGTCAATAATCTAGAAGGAAAAAATTAAGGCCTGGAAGTCTCTCTGAGGTTCAGAAACAGGCACTGTGGTACTATAAACTGAGACATTGCAGGGTAAGAACCTGTTACCAGAAATTAGGACACATGACTAAGATTTCTGAGTTGGTGCATCCGTGGGTCCAGCTGGTTACTGTGTGAATGGGGGACAGAAGAATGTGGAAGTAGAGATTATTACAGTTGAGGGGGTGAAAGAACTCTTGAGGTGTCTTTTGGGCAATGAGGATGTCCCATGAAATCAGTCAAATGGAACGAAAATGAAAACAGAGACAAGTATCAACATTTTCCACAAATATGCTGGAATAATCCTTCGATCAGAGAACTTCTTCGTTCTTTCTTACATGCAAATAAGCAAGAAAGAAGAGAGCTATGGATGATACTGTTGACTATCGCAACCAAGCTTTATATAAGTGTCTCAGATATCAAAATATGTTTTTTAAAAAGTTAAAAATCATGACTCCAAAATCCAATATAAAATAAACATGTGCCAAAGGATTTTTCTACTCATTAATTAATGAGGGAAACAGATGTCAAAATCAGTCCAAACAGCATTTACAAAACTAGGCAATGTTAGGATAACTGAGTAATGTCCAGTAGAACCACAAACTCTAATATCCGGTGTTATCAGCTCCATTTGGGGCAATATACAAATTAGTATGCAAATTCACTAAGTCTGGGACTTTAATCAATAGCAATAATGAGTGAACTAATTACATTTCCCTAGATAATCCTCAGGAGACTTTTGCTCCTTTTATGACATTGTAAGTAAGGTGTGTCTCCCAAATTTGCCATATTTCAAAAGGTATGAATAATCTTTCTGACAAATAAAGGGAATAATTACCCATTCTGAAGACCAGCTTTTACATAGAAGTTTACAAGAAAGATAATGAGGTTTACATAAAACAGCCAACAAAACCTGGACCTAAAAAAGTGCCATCTATTCACTCAGAATGACAATAGCTTGTTAATAGAACAAAATTAAGAACAAAAATTTTAGACTGTCTCCATCTCTACTGTTCCTACCGCAAGCTACTATTAAGTCTTTCTGTAGTGATCCCTCTTGCCATTCTCATAAAGCCTGGTTTCTGATTCTTCTCAAAAAGAAAACATTTCCAGAACTCACACATCCACTGAACACTTTATATCACTAAACCCTGTTTTCATTTTGTTTATTGCACCTAGTACCAAACATTTCCTCATTTGCATGAATATTTGTTTATTTACTTATTATTTAGCTGTCTTTCTGATTCAAGAAAAAAGTAAATCGCTTTGGAGTGTAAATATTTTCTTTCTTATCTGTCCACTATATTTTCAGTCTTGTACCTGGCACAGAGAAGACGCTTAATAAATATTTGTAGAAAATGAATGATCCCGGTCCTATCAGTTTTGTAAACACCATCAATAATTATGATGAAATGTAATAATATTTCTAAGGAAAATTCTTCCAGAGGGTCATTAGATTTTTATAATTTTTGCATTTGGTGACTCATCCATGAAATACTAATACCTAGCTGAGCAAAGATTTGCTGTCATATCCAGATATCCACTGCTCCACCCCATTTACCTATCTTCATTTTTGGTAATGAGCATTAGCGCAATTTTCTCTTGCTTCGAGGCTAGGGAATGCTTTAGCAGTATAAATCTTTCACCATGTCATTATAGACACTAAATATTCAAGCTTCTGTGGACAATTAAACCACAGAGAATAGCCTGAGGGAAGTTGTCTGAGAAAATGAAAAGAAGAACCATTTGTTTTTTTGTAATATTCCTAACTCCCAAAGAAGAAAACTTTCTTGTATAAGCATTTACTAAAGTCAACTCAGGAGTTGCTGATCCTAGGACACTCAGGAAAACCGTGGTTTTCTCTAGAGAAGGAATTTAGGGCCCACGCATGTCAACCTTCACTGCACAACTGCACAGCAGGCTGCTAGGATTATCGTGGAGAGTAACACTTACTCACCAAGGAAGCTTTGACTTCACTCCGAAAGGGACCATCACTACACTTGGTCACGTTTTTATGAAAATTAGGAGTCTCTGCTTTCTTTATGGTTATTGTGCTTTCATTTTATGGCTTTCCAAACTGGGTAAATAATCTGTCTTTTTTTAAAGATAATCATAAACAACTTGATTTTTGAAAGAGACAGTGAGCTGTTTACAAATTTGGATGACATTTTAAAAATGTCTAAATACTAAAGTTCATAAGAGCTCAAAAATGATCTTAGAGGGTGTTGAGGAAATGATGCATATTACGTTTGCTCCTATTTACATGGAGTTTTACAATACATCAGAAAAGAATGTTAGGAAATGCAGATTAAAATAATTATCTCAAAATCATTCTTTCATAGATATTAAGGCAATTCTGTTATAAAACAAATATGGAGATATTTATTTTGTTTTTATTTCATTTCACATAGAATGTAAAAAATAAAATCTGGCATTGGGGAGAATGCCACACCCTTCCTTCACAGTGTGTAGTCACTTTCTTTTTGATTTTAAGTCATGCTTAAGGATCTCTAATAATATAATTGACATCCAGAAGGCACATGCCACAATGCTTTAACGTTCTCACGTTTTGATTTTCTCCACACATTTTTATACTCACTGACCATTTTCTCTTTCATTAACACCACTTCAGATGAGGCAAAAATGTATTGCTGAGATCACATGCCCTTAGAGCAAATATTTTGAATAAAGGAATCAAAAATAGAACCTATCCTTCTTCAAAAAACTTCATAAATGAGGAAAAATGTGCTGATTTTCATCTTAACATGCAAACAAACTACCTTCATGAACTACAGAAACGAACTTGGAGAGAGGTATTAATATAAGAAAATATATTCTGTCCCGGGTGGAGAAAAGAACAGAAGTCCAAGCAGTGTTAAGGAGGATGGATTCTCCTTTCACAAATTCTGACCAAACCAATAAAACAAGGAAAAACTTAAAAAGTTCTTTCTCCACTTCTTTCCTGGCAAGAATTCATTTTCTCTGATCCCTGAGGACCATCCACAAAGAAAAAAAATAATATTTCAAAACACATTTCTATATTCTCCTGGAATAAAGAACTATCATGTCACATTATACGTTCTTGCTTCATGTCCACAGGAGCAAGATCTATGTTGTACACATGGTTTTCACTTCATTATATAGTTTACCAGTTACCATGTGGTAGATGTTAATTATGTATACTTTTATTATTTTTAAGATACATCAGCAAAAAAGCAGTTAACACGTAGAACTGCATTTTGTTTATTCTTCATAGCACTCACTTAAAAAAAAAAGGATGATTACTTTCTTAACAGTTGCTAATACCCCAATTATCTCAAAGAGGCAGGATTTCAGGGAAGTTGATAAATCAGCTTTGAATAAATATCTGCGGAGAACAGTGGACTATGTAAGTATTTTCTTCACTTTCATTGATACAACTCTCTATCCAGATTCAGAGTGTGCATATGAGCTGAACAATCGATTCTTCCCTAAATTCTGCCACTTTTCTCCTGACTTTCTGCTAACAATTAATACTAAGCTCCAATATATGGTGTTTCTATTTCATGCTACATTGTTATAGTAATTAGTCTTGATCAGTTACCTGGCTTTCCCTCATGATTATTACTAGATGATGGGTAATACTGTAGGTATTCGTATGTTCCCTCCCCCTCTCTGGCTCTGTCTCTGTCTCTCTCTCTGTGGGGAGCATCAGTTGAATAGAGACCAGGACAATGATTTGCCAAAACTTCCATTTGTATTAATGTATTCCCAATGTGGTTGGTGGCTGTAAGAACTGACAACACTGTCAAGAAAAACTGAAATAATTGTTTAACGTCCACGTGGGCTGAGTCTGAGGACTTGTTTACTGTTCTCTGTACACTGTGGTGCAGTATCTATTTTTAAAATAACATAATGAATTAGACAGAAAAGTGTTAAATCACAGGGTACAACTCAATGAATTTTCATCTACTAAACACATCCATATTAAAAAAAATCATCCATCAGGGTAATGCAAATTAAAGCCACAATGAGATACTACTTCATACCCACTAGGATGGTTATAATCAAAAAGACAGAGAAGAACAAATGTTGTCAAGGATATGAAGAAATTACAACACTTCTACATTGCTGGTGGGAATGCAAAATGATATAGCCCCTTTGGAATCAGTCTGACAGTTCCTCAGAAGTTTAAACATAGATTTACCATATGACTCAGAAATTCCACTTCTAGGTATATACCCAAGAGATATGACAGCATATGTCCACACAAAAACTTGTACATAAATGTCACAGCAGCATTATTCACAGTAGCCAAAAAGAGAAAACAACCCAAAGGTCCATCAACTGATGAACAGATAAACAAATGTTTTATATCCATTTAAGGTAATACCATTTGGCTACAAAAAAAGGAATGATATACTGATACATACTACATCATGGATGAACCTTGGAAACGTTCAGCTAAGTGAAAGAAGCAAATCACAAAAGATAACATATTATACAATTCCATTTATATGAAAAGTCCAGAAAAGGCAAATCTATAGAGATGGAAAACAGACATGCCATCTATTAACCTAGAGCTGGGGAAGAGAGTGACTTCTAGTGGGTTATGGAATTTTTTTTGAGTGACTGATGAAAATGTTTTAAAATCGATTATAGTTATGGTTGCACATCTCTGTAAATATTATGTGATTTACATCTCAATAAAGCTGTTATAAAAAACATTATCTGTTTTGAAGTAATTGTATTCCCTTACATTTGTATGCGATAATGTAAAATAACCACAAAAAAACACAAGAAATAGTACATTCCATTGAGGCAGGCAGACCCTAGGGTGTCTCCCAATGATCTTTGACTCCTTGTAATCACACTTTTGTGTATCCCTCTCCTCTGGAAAGTGAATGATCAGACATCTGGCTTGCTTATAACTCATAGAATGTGACAAAGGTGATGGGATGTGACTCTCATAATTTGGTTACTTTTTATGACTCAGGTGATGAGGTGTCACTCTTGTGATTATGTTATACAAGACCCCATGTTTCCAGCATTTTCCTGTGTTTGCCCTGAGGAAGCAAGCAGCCATCTTGGGAGCTGTCCATGAAGAGGTCTACATACTAAGGAGCTGCAGGGGGCCTGTAGGAGCTAAGGGGCTCAGTCTTACAACAGTCAAACACTGAATACTGCCAAGATGAGTGATCTTGGGAGTAGACTGTTCCCCAGTTGATCCTACAGATGAGAACTCAGTCTGGCTGACACCTTGATTACAGCCTGAGGATATTCTGAAGCAGAGAACCCAACTAAACCCTGCCTGAACTCCTGACCCACAGAAACTGTGAGATATTTAGTGTGTGTGTGTGTGGGGGGGGGGTGTTTTTAAGCCACTAAGTTTGTGATTTGTTATATAGTGCACATCACTAATACAATTATGTGAGAAGATCCCTTTCCCATGACCCAGGTACTCCAGCTTCCTTCCCAAAGGTAATCAATATCTTCGTTTTTAACCTATTGCAATGTTATTGCCTATTTTAAATTTATACCATTGGAATCATAGAATATAATTACATTTGTGCCTGGTTTCCAGTGCCTAACATTGTGGTTGTGAGAGTCCTTTTCTTGCGGGTAGCATTGGTTTGTTCATCTTCATTACTGGATACTTTTCCACTATGCGAATAGACCACAATTTATTTATGTTTCCTTCTTGATTTAAATGAGACCTATTTTCAGTGTTTGAGCTATGATGCTCTAAACATCTTTATTCATGTACAGGTATTTCCATGTAGCATGTGCAAGCACACACACATATACATTTCTATTGGCTATACCTACAAATGGGATTTGGGGGTCATAGAATATAAAGTATTCATATGCTTGGAATTTTAGACAGTGCCAAACGGTTTTCTACAGTAGTTCTATTCTAACCAGGAGAGCCTAAAGTTTTGAGTTGCCTCCTCTCTCATTATTTTTCTAGATAGTCTTAATTTTAGACATTTGGCAATGGTTATCAATAGTTCCTACCAAATAACTTGGTATCACATTATGCTGCTTTAACTCTTTGACATTTTTCAGGTTAACTTATTTTTTATCTTTTTCTACTAAAAACAATATTTGCTTCTTGAGATAGTAAGTTTACTTTTCTTTTACACCTATATATCCAGCACCTCATACAGTGGCTTCATACACAACATAAATATTTGTTAAATGAGTAAACTACTCACAGAGTTAATCAGTCATTCCCCTTCCTCAGGTACTTAAAAAAAAAAAAAGTACTTTTAAAGGGAGATGAACAACAATTTATGGCTATTCATGCTATTACAAAAGCTTGCTGACATTATTTCTGACCAATTTATAGAAATCGTATAACCCATTCTATCTCATGAAATTTAAAAGAGCAATAGTTTATCAGATTATACTAAAATATGTGTTACAGAGCACTCTTGGTAGTTTGTATTTGAGAAGTAGTTGCACTCTAAATATGAAAGAAAAAGAAAGTATAAAATTCCCACATACTTTGTTATTGTAGCTTCTCCAGATCCTGAATCATTTGGGTCACACATTTCTTAGTCATAAAACTAGATAGTCCTCAAACTGGATGGTAGCAGTGTGTTCATTTCTTAAAGGAAGAAGACAAGAACTTTGCAAAGAGAAAGTGTGCAAACAGTTTAGACCATTCCCTGGTAGTCACTTACCAGTCTGAAGGAACATTCAGTGGCTGTGAAGCAGAGGTAATGTGAGCAGACACAATATCCTTACCCTCTACACAAGACAGGGAGGTACTATGAATATTTGTATAAAAGCATGATCAGAACAAGAGTGTGGTAGCTGAAATCAAACACATGACCTCATCGAGCATATTCCTCATATGTAAATCACGTGTAAATCACGGTGATTATTTGATTCTTGTGTTTATATGCACCTAATTAAAAGAGGGTCACTAATTAAGATGATGTACCCTTAGACTACAAGGTACATTTATTATATAATGGTAACAAGTCAGCATGTAGACATGTTATCACCTGGGAATCATTTAATATGTACTAAATGTCATTATAATTACTAAATTCACATGTATGTATAAAGATAACAATGGCCCCAAATTTATAGTATTTTAATTCTATAAGATAAGCTCCAATTTCTATGACTGGAAACTTACCTCTTAATATCCCTCCACATTTTCTGACAGTGGCTCTCAAAATGTGGTGCCTAGACCAGAAGCATTGGCATCACTTGAAAACTTCTTGGAAATAGTTTTTCAGATCCCACTCCAAACCTACTGAGACAGAAATTAAGGGGGTAGGCCCAGTAATCTGTGCTCTTTACAAGCTCTCGAGGTGATTCCAATGCACCCTAATGTTTAAGAACCACTATTCTTTAAAATTAAACTTCACCTTCCCTTACATGTGCCCCAAATTTTCAACTACAGATCTTCAAAGGTTGTATTTTCAGGACTTCATAGAATTCACTGGTTTTATATTAGCTATGATTAGAATGTTCTGTGTAGTAACACTACTTTGTGCCAGTTTTATATTTGGTTTAATATTTATATGGCTATGATTACGAGAAAATTACTTTTTTAAAAATTTTTGGTTTAGACCTACAATAGCTTATAAAGCATGACAAAAGAAGTTGAAAGGGTGCTTTAATAGTGAACAGATTTGAAACCACTGAGAAGTGCCTTATTTATTTGCTATAGTTGGATTATAGCAAATAAGTAAGTTATAAGTATATAACTACTATTCTCATTTTTTTCCCCTTTGATTTGCTTTAAGGTTTGAACTTTTGGACAAAGTGGCCTCCTTATTATTCCTTTTATTTCACTTAAGGTGTTTTTGACTCCTACGATTTAAATTATCATTCACTTTTAAATTTCAAAGACAAAAGTGAAAAGCATTTTAATGACTTATCTTTATCTTATTGCATAATCACTGCTATAAACTGAGTGGATTTTTTTCTTTGATATTTTAAATTGTGGTAAATATAAATAGCATAAAATTTACCACTTCAACCATTTTATAATTCAGTAGTGTTAAGCATAGTCACATGGCTGTGTAATCAATCTCTAGCACTTCCTTCCTGCTGTGTCCTCACATCACCTCCTTTCTACATGCATACACTTTTGGTGTCTTTTCCTCTTTTTATAAGGACATAAGCCCTATTAGATTAGAGTCCCATCTTTATAACTACTTTTATCCTTAATTATCTTCTTATATGTCCTGTCTCCAAATACAATCACACTGGGGATTAGGGCTGAAGCCTATGAGTTTTGGGAGAACGCAATTCAGTTCATTACTGGATAGTTCCACTTTCTGGTTATTGTGAATAATACTGCTGTGAATATGAGTACGAAAATATCTTTTATATTTTTTAAAAAATTATTTTTCAGTTATTTTTTAGTTCTTTTGGATATGTAGTACTCAGAAGTTAAATTGCTGGATCATATGGTAATTCTATTTTTTTAAAGATATTTATTTATTTATTATTTATTTATTTATGAGAGAGGGAGAGTGGAGGGAGGGGCAGAGGGAGAGGGAGAGAGAGAGAGAATTTCAAGCAGACTCCCTGCTGATTGTGGAGCCCGACACAGGGCTCCATCTCACCACCCTGAGATCATGACCTCAGCTGAAATCAAGAGTCAGACCCTTAACTGACTGAGTCACCCAGGTGTCCCCTGGTAGTTCTATTTTTTAATTTTTTGAGGGACTGTCACACTGTTTTCCATAGAGGCTTCACTATTTGACATTAGCACCAATAGCAGACAAGGGTTCCAATATTCCACATCCTCACCAAAACTTGTTTTAGTTTTTTTGATATTAGTTATCCTAATTGGTATGAGGTGATATCTCATTATGGTTTGGATTTACATTTACCTAATAAAGTATTTTTTTAAATATTTTACTTAACATTAGGTGAAAAAGAATTACTGATGTCACTGTTTAAAGAACACAAAGAGGGGGCACTGGGTAGGTCAGTCAGTTAAGCGGTCTGACTTCAGCTCAGGTCATGATCACAGGGTTCCTGGATCAAGCCCCACTTTGGGCTCCCTGCTCAGCATGGAGTCTGCTTCTGCCTCTTCCTCTGCCTCTCCTTCTTCCTCTCCCACTGGTTCATGCTCTCTCTCACTCTCAAATAAATGCAGAAAATCTTAAAAAAAAAAAAGCACTACAAAGATAATTGTTCTGAATTAAAATAGAATATTTTATTCAGTTCACTATGGATTGATTCCATCAGTCATTGAAAGTGGTACTTCAATATAAACTTTGCTGTGAGCATGACATGTATCTAAAAGAATGCATTCAATAAACTTCTAACCTCCTCTGAATCCATGCCATTAATATCTTATTTCTTTTAGTTAGATTACCAAGAAGTTTTATCAGCCCCTGGACTTTTTTCTCTGGAATGAGATGAAAGCGAAACTGTTAAGTTATTTCAAAATGGACCTTATATGTATTCTGCTTCTCATCTTAAATAGATATTGATTTCTGTCGAACTTCAGAATTCTGAGTTACAACTAAACAGAATGAGTATGTTAACATAATAGACCATGTCTCACTTTTAGGCCATATTTGCAAATTACTGATTAAAGATCAATTTCTAAATTAATAATTAAAAGGCTAAATAAATAATTAAAAGACTATGTATTGTATAATCTGTCAAAACATCTTCCTTTAGTGATCTGTTTACATAGAAAATTTAACTGCAATATAATTTAAAATATGTATATCAAATTACCGTGTTTATGCTAATTTAACCATGTTATAAAGTAGCTAATATATGTCTGAATTATCTTTCCCCCCAAAATGATATGTAATTACAGTAATATTCATTTGGGAAAAGAAATTGTGGATTGACCTACAGGAAGAAGTCAGTAATATTTATTTTCACTTAATTAGGTAACAAAGATGATTCATACTATAAAGGAAATAAAAGGAGTGGTATCTAAAAGCATGTGAATTTCATAAATTTTTCTCACTTTAAGTTGCCATAATACCTTATCATGTGTTTTTTAATTGTGTGTGTGCGTGTGTAGGCTGAGACTACAATTGACATTATTTCACTTAACCAAAAATAAGCAAGGCTTATAATTATAGGATATGTGTAGCAGTTAGAGTCCAAACCCATTTTCAGTCTGTGTTTAGGACCCTGTGCCTGATTAAATTGTGTTACATAAGTTCTTGAGCATAAATACTGTTCTTGTAGAGGCTTAGTTTCTCCTTATAAATTCTCTGATTTTCAAGTAGCTGTCATAGCTTGTCTTAGTTTTTTTTCTTTTTCACCAGTTATTCAAAAGTGCTGTAACTATAAATCATAGAAATATCTGCAAGGTTGGAATTAAGACAGAGTATGTTTTCACTGAAAAAAATTACACTTCCACAGCAATTAAGTCAAGGTTGCTCAGGTATTTCATAGTCACTATATGATGCATTTAGTTGGATAAACTTATTAGTTCCCCTGTACTCAAAGACAAGGTTAAGTACTCACTTCAAAATTGAAGCCTCGATTAGCCTATTCATCAATATTTATATGTTTCCTAATCAAAAACTGTATCATAAAAAATATTCTTAAGAACCTTTTGAGTATATTTATGGTTGTTTATCCGTGTTTAGTCGTGGAATCTAGGAATTACCATCTAAGCGATGTAATGATTCTATACAGACTTCAGGACACTAAATACCACTAAAATTCAAAACCTCTAAATAGCCATTCTAATCATCAAGAGATGATTTGATATTTAACTAGAAAAATGATGACTTACCAATGAACTATTTTGGTTTCTTTGCCAATAGAGGATTCCCAGTAAAGCCAACCTAACAATAAATTAATAGGCAAATTGAAATGTGCAAATCCTTCTTAAGTGATATATATTCCACATTGATATGCATTTTGGAGGAAAAATAATGGTCCAGTTTTCTTTACATTAGAAATAATGCCGGGGCGCCTGGGTGGCTCAGTTGGTTAAGCGACTACCTTCGGCTCAGGTCATGATCCTAGAGTCCCGGGATCGAGTCCCACATCGGGCTTCCTGCTCAGCAGGGAGTCTGCTTCTCCCTCTGACCCTCTTCCCTTCGTGCTTTCTATCTCTCATTCTCTCTCTCTCTCAGATAAATAAATAAAATCTTTAAAAAAATCTTTAAAAAAAAGATATGCTGGTTTCATTTCTACAAACTTTTGTTTTGCTGCTTCAGACAAATAACATAGAGACAAGTGTTATATTGATTTTTCTAAGTAATGTTTCAGTAGAAAATGCAATGGATATATAACTCTGCTTGAAATTGGTAAATTTGCAAAAACCTACCAGTACTATTTATTATGCGAAATATTCTAGAGTCTTGTCCATGGTATGAAAAAGTAATAGAAGTGGAAGGATGACTTTTCTTTCAGCCTCAGCCTCTAACCATAGCTGTGTGTCTCAGCAGCATGCTTCAATTTACTCCTGTCTGCTTGTTCAACCAACTCAGCTATTCATATGCTATTGAGGTAAGAGATAAAATTGGCTTATTTACAATTGTTTCATGATTCTCTACAAAAATTCTCAGAAAGCAATGACATCAACAAAACTACATTGTTACAAATATGTGATAACAAAGACAATTCTAAGCCCGGCTCAAAAATACTTGTGCACTTGTAAGAATTTTAAACATCAAACTTATTCAGAGATGTTTTCTTAAGGCAAAAAAATATTTCTTGATAGTTTCGTTTTTGCTAAATAAAAATGTTACTGATTTACTCTAGCAGCTTTAAAATTTCCTTGGAATAGTACTATTTTTAAATGACTTATAAATAATTTAAAAAATCATAAATTATATAATCTATAAAATTCAGAAATTTGAGTCTGCATAAATTACACACACAATTTTTTCATAAACTATTACACTGATTTTAATTTCAACTGTCATAGTTGAAATTTATACATGTCAATCAAGGGAATGATTTGGTACTATGAAAAGTTTTATTGTATTGCTTTTATACTGTGACTAGTCTATTTAGTTTTCCACTTCCGAATGGTAATAGAGATAAACCTATAGAAATTATGGTTATGGACTTTTCTAAAGGGAAGTTGGGAAATCACGACTGTGGATTGTAAAGCAAATAGCTAATGAAGCGCTGACCTAGGTGTCATGGAAGGTGCAAAGAGCAGCTGCCCGCCAGTTTCTTATGTCCAGCTTGAACCTCAAAAGACAAGTCACGATTTTTCCTAAGAGTGTGTTTGATAACTAGTGGCTCAAGAAAATAAAGGTGGTATGTGAGTTTCAATAAAATAAATGTTGCAATAAAATCTGATCAATGCAGGAAGCATAGATTCTTGCTGCAATTCGAAGAAAGTTGCCTAATTCAGGCCAGGAGAGCAAGGAGTTTGCATCCGGGGTGGATTCTGCACAGTGCTGTACTACAAGGCAGCATTGCTATGGCAAACTTTGTGAATGCTTCCCCTCCGGTCATGCATGGCCTAACCTTTACAACAGTACGTGGCAGTCTTGTACTTATGTCCAAATAAGGTCACAATCTGAGGTACTGGACGTTAGGATTTCAACATATCCTTTTTAGAGAATACAATTCAATCCCTAACAATTTAGATCTAGATAGTAGCCATAAGAATTGAGATAAATGGAAAGGTTTGAGGAATATTTAGGTAGAAGGCATGGTTTCATACACATGGGGGAAAAACAATGTTTAAAATTATATAATACAATTTTAACACACTCTAATGATTAAATGACTAGAAACAACAATTCTGACTTAAAAGAAGCAAACAATGTCTGGACTCCATAGCAATTTAACAACTGAAAAAATACACTTGTAATTCCCCCTTTCAAATGTGAGCTTTAGAATTACTTGTTATATTATTATGTTGTGAATATTTCTTTGAAATTTCATTTCCTTCTTGGTTAGAAGAAACTGTGGAGTTTGAAACTGGCTAGAATTGAAGGCCATGGCTGATAGATTAGAAATTAAAACAGACAAAATAATAGTTATACTTGATGTATCACTACTCTCCTTTGGCATTTGGTAAAATGTATAACACATACACATATTCCCCAAATTTTATATACAATTTAGGGTGGACACCTTCTAGATCATTCACTAATCTCGTACATGCATTTATGAGGTCATTGGTTTGCATCAGTGTATGGAAACTACTTTGGTTCGCAAAGGATAGGGACCAAACGGGCAAAATAACTTTTTTTAAATAAAAAAATCCCATAGATTGTAATTTCAAGAGACTCAAACATTAATAGGATTCTTTTTAAAAGGCAAATACACATTTGACCTCACCTAGGGCAGTCAAATACCACCACCTACAGGTCACTGTAGGAAGTGTTAAGTGAGGCCTCAAAGAAACATTTCCCACATTTTTCTCAGAAGTGGTAACGTGGCTTTGGGAACCCGAGCAGCAGCGATGTCAAGTGTCCTGCCTCTGCCAGTTTTCTAAGTCTGTGCTCCACTCCAATTCTATCAGCTGCCTCCTATATTCCCATCGATTTCCTTTTCCTACTTGTGGTAGAGCCAGCTTTTATGGCTTATAAATAACCCTGATTGGCACAGAGAGAATTCCAATATTTGAGTCTTAATATTTCCTTTAAATATTCATTCAGTTCCTAGTCTCTAAAAGGAATTCTTTTATTAGGAATTCTCCTAATAGGAATCTTTCAAATATTTGACATAACTATTCAGTCTTCCTTTAGTTTTCTCTTCTCGCTTAATCCTCAATCATTTAGACACCTTCAATCATCCCTCTTAAAATCTCGCAATGTAAAAATTCAGTGGTTTTTTTTTTGCACTTTTACAGTGTGATTTCCAAGTTTTTTTTTTCTAACAGAAATCCTACTCATTAAGCCTAGATTTAAGTACCAATTTATTTCTTCAAAGGTTTTTTTTTTTCTAAAAACACCAAAATGACTTCCCTTTGCATGTACACTCATTTTTAATTCACATTTAATTTAGTTATATTGTATGAATATTTATTTCACAAACTTCTCTTTTCCAGTAGATGACAAATGTTTTGATAAAAAATGTATCTCACTTTTCCTCTGTCACCCAGCCCCAGTGTTTTATGAAGGGCTAATCTCTAAAAGATCTTTAATAAACACACTGTTTGAGATGTAATCTGAAAATTCTTATTCACAGTGGGGTTTAATTGATTTTAGGTCCTATGCTACAAGGCAATGTATCAGTCAAATAAATTTCAGCTATGATTTTAGGGTCTTTCACATCAGTAGGCCCTTTGTCTTTAATAGATCTATACACATCTTTTGGCATCCCTTACTTTGAGGGGATCACCCAGAGACATTCAACAAACGAATCTATCTTTCCAGTGATTTCTAAGTCTTTCTTCCCTCTCATTTCCTTGTGTACTAATTGTGTCTTGGCTAATAATAGTTTTTAAAGATACATCTCTTTCAACAAACTATTGTCATCCATGTGAAGTATTAATATTTTTAGACAGTTTCTATGGGGCTCACAAAACAATTCATAAAAAGAAGCTGTATCATCCAATACAAAAGCCTAGTCCTGTCTTTAAACGGCTATGTCTTCAAGTAGTCATGTCTAGTTGAAAAGTGAATAAATACGAAACAAATGATTGAATAAATCAATTGTTCTTGGAAATAAGACTCTTTAGACTTGTTAAAAGCAGACAGTACACTCTGAAATAGAATATCAGCCAGGAAAAAAAAAGTCAGATCTTGTTCCTTGACTTTTTCTCTTTGCAACATGTATTACCTTATAAGATATACTCATTTAGAACCAGAAGTGCAAAGATTTTTTGCATGTTCTGTACACCGTTGCATTCCTAGCACTGAGAACAATGCTCAGTGAATATTAGATGCTCAATAAAAATGTGTCAATGAATGAAGAAGACCATGGGCAAAAATACCATTATAGCATTTTTATCGAAGGCAGAGAGATCAGCACTAAAATAGGCTGTGGGTTGGGGCACAGTAAGAACACAGAGAGAGAAAAGAGAAGGAAACAAGCTGTAGGAGGGAAAAAAAAAAAACCAAGGAAAGCGGACATCATGGAATATGATAAAAAATACCTTCATCCTCTTCTTAGCATCAGAGCAGTATGGGGGAAGTAATAGCTACAGAATATCCTTTCATTGGGTTGCAAGGACTGAGGATATAGTGGTCCTGAGAAATGTGTGTCAGATTAGTCTCATAATCCCAGTCTCAGACTCACTGGGGCCTGAGATAAGGAGCAGCTGGGAACACTGTCAGGTCCATATAAAAATCCCGACGTCCATCTTGTATCCTGGTTAATGGACATGACTGTGACACCCTTGAGCAATCTCAGATACTTCTATTGTATACATTCTGTGCCTAAACACACTTTGTGGCATTTAGAAATATCACCTCAAACTTATTTGCACATCTCTGGTGACAAAAGAGTTCAGAACTTGCTTTCATTTTCTTTAGTTATATGCTGTTATTTCCTACTTGCCTCTTCCAAGCCTCTTGCACAGTGACTAACACGTAAGGGACTCAATAAACAATTGCTGGATTGATTTTCCCATTATGTTTAAAAATCTGTACCTGAATAGACTGTTATTAGTAGTAATTTGTATTTTCAGTATTGCCTTGAAAACTTGCAATGCTATTTTAATCACTTTCTGTACATCAAACTAACCCATGCAAATACCTAAAAACTGTCCTTAAAGCTTTAAGCTTCTGGTTTGAGCATTATCTGGCTGAGCACAATTTGATTTACAAATGTATCCTGACATTCAAAGAAAGAGATAACGCACCTGCGGAAAAGCAATTTTTTTTCATAAAGCTTTACAACATTTTTAAAAATGCAAACTTGACAGACTGAAAATATCCCAACTGTGCTTGTCTGTATGCATAATGGTTTTATGCCACTTTTATGTTTGGCAAAATTTCTATAGAAATCACAAACCAGCTTTATCTCTTGACTTCCAAACATACCTCGTGTAAAACGTGCTGAAGTAGTAAACCTAATTTAACTTCTGTGAAAAGTATTTCCAGTAAAAACTCAAAAAACAAAACATCATTCGGCCCTCTAAAGCTTACTAACTGCTCTGATATTAACACAAATAAAAACAGCATTTTATTTATATGACAAAAAGCAAATTCAATGCAAGTTAATTTTACAACAAGAGCCAACAGTTGTCAAATTTGCCATTTGCCAGGCAGTGAGTTGAATAAACTCTTTACAGGTGAGAACACAGAATTGGTTTGAAGAGTGGAAAGGTCTCATATTTGAGGAGGCCATGGGGTTTGAAGTTGGGCAATCAATATGGTATACTGGGGGTAGGAACCCAAAACCAAAAAACAACTTAAAGAAGAAAACTAAACAGCAGCAAACAAACCCTAGGGGGGGCCTCGTTACAGTGTTCATTTATCCCAGTCACCTCCCAAGCACCAGGGTCTGTAGCCAGCCAACAGCAGAGCTTCTCTCTGTTTGCTGGGGCAGGAGACGGAGGTAGGGGCTCGGGGTTACCTTTGTATGACTCCGTATTAAAGAAATGTTACAATGTTTGGCTCGTATAAGATATAGAACCTTCAAATTCATACATCATACCCACCTAAGCTCTGCCATAAACATAAATCGGGCCTTTCTAAAACTCTTCCCAGTAAAAACACAGTATAGAAATTAAAATAAACTGTTTTTCAAAGTGAAATTACTGAGATTTAATTTAGTTACCCTATATTATCTCAATAGAAAATTCCATATTTTTCAATGAAAACATATATATAGTTTTGGACATATATATGACTTACTGTTGGCAGTATGTAAAATCGTACTTTACTAATTTTTTTTTAATTTCAATTTTTTATGATACATGGATATTATTCATAGAAACAAGTAAAAAATAATTGTTTAATATCCCTATTGTACCAAGTTATTTCTATCTTTTATTTTCCTCAACCATAGGAGACACTATTTAGTATTCATGTTATGTTTCCTTTAAATTTTTTTTGTTTTGTAATAAATTTATATTTACACAAAAGAGGCAAAGGCTGTATGGAGTATATTCAAGTACTCTTCAAAGGTTTTCCTTAATATTAGTAACTTCCATAATTATGGTATATCTGAGAAAACTAAGGAATTAAATTGGTACATTACTATGACCTAAACTACAGACTTTTTCTGGATTTCATCAGTTTTTCCACTAATGCCCTTTCTTTGTGTAAAGATTCAATCTACGATACACCGCATTTAGCATGCTATACTTTTTGTTTTATAGATTTATAAGGTAATATAAATTATTCATATTTTATTTTCAATAACAAATACTATTCTTAATCATTATTTCCCAAAGGTTATGAGACTAATACCTCCATATATATCTTAATACATATATATATACAGCCTATATAACATATATAATCTTAGATATATAATATATAGGTTACATGTTATATATATATATATCTTGCCTGCTATAAAACTATAGCACTACCATATATATAAAATAGTATGTATATATATTTTATATACATATATAAAAATGCATGTATATGTGTCTGAGTTTGTATCCCCTGCCAAATAAATTTGAAAAAATTGCATAGTATAGTACTTTCTTGTGGAGAGATACAACATTAATAAACATAAATAAAAAACTGAGAAGTCACATAGTAGATAAATATTTTTAACTTGATGAAATTCATAATTCCTTCTACCTGAATTCTACTTTTTAAGTTATAAATATAAATACTTACATAGTCTGTGGTCCATAAAATACAATGGGGGTAATATTCTATTTTCATAATTTACTGTATCATATCATTGTTTACATTGTAATATAAAGGCATGTGAATGAGTGTACAGCCATTTTTTAATTTTCAAAATCAGTTTAAATGAATGAAAGCATTATTTGAAGATGCTCACCACAAAATATTAGATTAGATTAAAAAAATAATTACTTGTAACTTTGTGGTTAAGTTCATGGATATGAGGGCAGACAATCTGCTGGGGATCCCAGCATTATCATTTCCAAGTAACCTTGGGAAAATTAGTTAATCTTTTTAAGCCTTCATCTTCTTACCTGTAAAATTGAGTTAATTATAATACCTACTTTATAGGATTATTGGAAGGATTAGAGTAGTAAATTCATATAAAACATTTAAAATAGTGACATGCAAATAATACATACTGTTATTTTTATATATCAATTTTATATACATGTGCTATTAATGATCAGTTTTTTATACCATGGCATACTTTCACATTATCTTATTTAGTATTTCAAATATTATATTATTTTTCCTTCCTGTATCACAATCCTAAAGATAAATAAATTGATCTATTTAACTGAAGCTTATTATTTACCTCCATGCAATTCTTTAAGAATACCCAGAAATATGTAGCAATATGCAAAACTAGATTACAAATTTCTGCACTGTAGTGTTTAGGACTTATTACAACACCTTTTTTAAAATTCTCAATTATAATAGCTTTTCCTGCATAATGTTCCAGGCTTTGCAGTGTTTGAAATAGAATCAATCAATAAAATTTTAAAAAGCTAAACAGTAGGGGAGATCTTCAAAAAGTTTCTAAGTTTGTATAACTGCCTTCGAGAAAATCATGGAAACCCCACACATAAAGAGACTCATACATGTGTGTACTCATGCTCTAGAAAGGTCAGCAAATTCATGTTCGGTTTTTTTTTTTTTAGTTTAGTTTATTCTTTTCCCACTTCTACAAATAATCACTCTGAAACTCATGGCAAAGATGAAAGAATAAGTAGGCTATCCTCTGGAGAAGGAATTCAAGATAATTTCAGAATAGGCTAATTTTTTTGAGTTTAATGCAGCACTCTTCAAACAATAAGGAACATCTTTAGGGATAACAACTTTCAAATCATTTAATTGCCACTTCCGGTAGATACATAAGACATTCAGAAAGATTGAAGGAGAAAAACATGATAAACCTAAAATGAAAGACTATCTGGTCTTTTAAATAAAAGGCCACGGTCAAAAATCACTGGTAATATGAAATTGTTCTCTCAAGGAATCAGAAAGACCAATGTGGAGGCTGTTGCAATAATTCAGACAGAAAGGAATGAAGGAAGTTGGATGTGTTTAAGAGGTGTGACTTGGTGACTAGATTTTGTAAAGTATAGAAAAAAGAAAAATACAGACCGCCAAGATTCATATCTGGTTTCACCTTTGATCCAGGGAACAAAACCTATAGCTGAAAACTGCCATGAATTTCAATGATCTTTTGAACATCACTCTCCTGATTTTCCACGGAATTATGAGAGCAAAAAGCTGTGTTTACAATATTTGAGAATGTAGGCATGTGTTCATATAATGAGATTATATATTTCTTGAAACTGAAAGAGTTCATAATGAAAGAGGAAGCAACATGTGGGCTCAGGACAAGGGTATAAGAATTTAGAAGGGGCCTTGTGGGTTGTTGAACATTTAGACTAGACTCTGAAGGAAACCAGAGAGATTGCTGCTTAAACCTACAAAAAATGAATGTTAAGAAAGACTGAATATGATTTCACTCATACGTGAAATTTAAGAAACAAAACAAATGAGCAAAGGGAAAAGAGAGAGAGAGACAGAGAGGCAAACTAAGAAACACAGACTCTTAGCTCTAGAGAAGAAACTGATGGTTACCAGAGGGGAGGTGGGTGGGGGATGGGCTAAATGGGTGATGGGGATTGAGGAGGGGCATTTCTGTTGATTGAGCACTGGGTGATGTATGGATTGTTGAACCACTATACTGTACACCTGAAACTAATATTACACTGTATGTTAACTAACTGGAGTTTAAATAAAAACTTAAAAAAAAAAAAACACCAGAGACCAAGATGGGGTTTAAATTCATGAAATTTATGGCATGGAGCTGACTAATTTTCTAGTTTTCTCTATTGTATTCAACATACCAATTATAAATGCAGAGGAAAAAATGAGGATTATGTTCAGCAAAAATACAAAGTTAGAAATCTATAAAGAGAGACCTTTTACAAACACACACACACACACACACACAGACACACACACAGACACACACACATAATTTAATCATTTTCTGGACTATCATTTCAAAATGTACACATGAAATAATCCATAGTCATTTTAGTCTTGTTTTCTACTTTAAGCATTCTTTTATACATATTACATATGAAAAATCATATTGTCTTTCCAAAAAAAATTGACTCTAGGTGATATTGTTCTATAAATCTGGGAAATTTATACATAAAATTTAAAAAACTCTTAATGGACAAGAGCATATGTTAAAGTATTCTGTAAGTATATCAATCTGACATAGTGAAGACTTAAAATATTATAATCACAGAAAATAGTCATTATATAAAATTTAAAAAATTTACTAACATATTTCATTATATAATGAACACCCAGCTTTAACCAAAACGTCAAAGTTATAGTATGAAAACCTAATGAATTAGAAGGCAGGAGTAAGAAATGAATACTCGTATATACTGGGAACTATTTCCCTGAGCCTGTGGTCAAAGTGCACTTATATTTACACAGTTTGTATTTTTAAAGGTTAAATACAATAAAACAAGCTAATCTTTTACTAAACATTAAATAAATTATTTGTATACTATGAAGGGAATGTAAATATTTTTATTCTTTTTTTTAAAGATTTTATTACTTGTCAGAGGGAGCATGTACACAAGCAGGGGGAGTGGGCAGGCAGAGGGAGAGGGAGAAGCAGGCTCTCCGCTGAGCAAGGTGCCTGATGTGGGACTCAATCCCAGGACCCTGGGATCACAACCTGAGCCAAAGGCAGACGCTTAACTGACTGAGCCACCCAGGCGTCCCTAAATATTTTTATTCTTATGATGACAAAATTTAAATGAATGACATGCTATTTCAAATATAATTTCTCCTTTTCTAAGGGGATTCTAGAATTCAGAAAAAAATCTGGTTGTTGAAGCATGAGAGGCCACTCTAGAACAAAGAAACTAATCAGGAACGCATCAGAAGTTAATAGTCAGAGGCAGTACACAGATTTTTTCGAATACATCAAGATTTGGTTATTTTGCATTAACATGTGCTTTTTAAATACTCATTGCTAAGAATCTGGTGTGTGAATATTCACATCATCCACAATTCTGCAGTTATCAGTCAATAAAAAATGCAAATCACAGGACAATATCTCAATACAGTTTTAAGAACACTACAAAAATAATGAACCCATTTTTATTGCCTCCTAAAATCCACCACTTAAATTCAAAAAGGAAAAAAAAAAGCTTAATATAGGAAGCATAATTGTTCATCCCATAGCTTCATAAATATGTGGAGAACATAGTATAAAAATAACAAATGTGCTAAGAAATATAAAATATGAACACAATTGCTTTAGGGGCAGAGTTAGGTGCCTTGTTGGAGTTCGGTGAGGCTCCTGTGAGCTATCAAGAGGAATAGGCAAACATAAGCACTCCATTCATAGGAAGATTTCACATTATAGAAAATTGGCCAAAATTAATTCTGATTCCTAAGGAGAAGCCTTGATATTTTCCAGCAGGTCAACAGTATTTTCCAGTATTAGCCCTCCATGAAACATGATCATACATCATAAATCATAGTTCATATTCCCCAGAGAAGGAAGAGTCATACTGCATGTGTGAGGAAGGCAGTCTCAAAGACTAAGTTTGGCTCATCTTTCGAATTTGTCCTAATATAAATTGAGGATCCTCCTTAATAATAAGATAATTCTCCTAATTGCTTCTATTGGTGTTTCCACGAATACAGCATTATTTCTATATTACAAATAAGTAGTAGAAATAGGGAATGCCTTGAAATTTATTTCTTCCAAAGATCCATGAATAAGTGACCATGACAGATCTGTGAACAGGGACAATGGTCATGAGGAAATCACAGACACCTTCTTGAAGGAGAAAAAGCGATGAGAAGGTTATATAAGTGAGTTCAGATACAAGAGAAATTTTTCCAATCATAAACATTTTTATAGATTGGTATTCTCTAATCCCACAGTGGTACTGGCCTATAAATGAATAAAATTTATTGCAAAGCATAAATATGCTAAGTTGGAACTTACAACTGAGCCTTCCAATATCCATCAAAGCTGTTTTTCCAATGTTTAGCAGAGAAGGAGCACCTAACTTTGCGTAGATAAGCCATGGACACATCCGGGGGATAACACAGAATACTAAATTAAATTTCATTTTCATTTAATTTTATTTAAGACCTACTTCCGTTGTGAAGACTGTATAGAGTATCACCTGTAATCATCTTCCCTCTTTTTGAATTTCTGTATAATAAGTTTGGAGAGTAGGAGAACATTCAAAGAGAAGTTGCTAACATTGCTGAGTTATCACACAATAACACACGATAGGTTTTTTCATTGCCACAGGTAAAACTACAATGTCAGAACCCCTATCTGTCATCTACTGGATCTCAAGTAGAGAATACAGAGGGGCAGTGGTGGAGTATCACATGCCATCCAAGAAACGTAGTCCTAGCTCTAGATCATATTTAGTTGCTTTAGCCACATTTTTTAAATAAAAATGACAGAGCTTTATTTAATGTTTATAAAAGGAATGGTATTGCAAAGAACTAAGAAAGTTGTGTGATACATGTATTCATGATATGCCATTCAGCATTGCTCTCATATTATATGTATGGTTATGTTTAAATTCTCTGTCATTCTAGGAGGCCATGGAAGGAGGAACCCTACAGACTATTGCCATCAGAAGCAACCTTCACCAGCCTCATTCCTCAAATTCCTTAAATTAGCATCAACTTTTACAATATTTTTCTTGAAATAAAAAAATCTGGTATCAAACAAGTATGAAACAATGAAGGGGAATATCAGAACTCCAATCAAATCACTGTGTTGTCAATTAATCTTCTGTCCCAGACTTCAGAATCAAGGAGTCGTCACTTCTACATCAACAAGACATCGAATCTTCCTCTTGTGGTCTTCTCCACCTATCTTTTATACTCCAGATTAGACTATCATCATCTTATACCAGTTTATAGTATGGCCACTGGAAATTGACTTTTGTTATTATTTCCCCAATGGCAATTCATCATAAATAAAACCTAATTACTTTTTCAAAATGAGACACAGTGTAGTGATTAATTCAGAGTAGAATGTACTACTGGACACATTTTTTTTTTCCACTCTAAGATTTGAATTATTTCCATTGCTTACCTGATGACAGCTAAGGTGATTTGGGCCACATAGCTAATGCCATGCTAAATGGTAAATAAGGTCATTTTCATTGTCATTATCATGTAGCCACATTGGTTTACAAAATCATTTAAAGAAACTAATAAGGCTAAGTTATCAATCATCCTGAAATTTAAAACATAAAACTCAGTAATATGAACAAGTATAAAACATACAAATTCAATAAAAAGAAAGAATAACATATTCCATACCCACTTCTAACTTTCAGTAATCCCCAAACTTGAACTTTTAAGAGGCAGTCATATATTAAATAATTTCAGAACTAAATAATTATATAAAATTTCATTATCTTTAAAAAATACTAATAAAACTTTTGACAAGTGTGATAACATCTTTTTAATATTTTTTATTTTGTTTTCTCTCTTTTTAATATTCTTATGGGATCTTAAAATCTTTTGCAAGAGTTACTTAGCATTAAGGTAATCAATGAGTGGGAATCTCAAATGAAAGCTAAATACAGGGAAAATCAATAAGTTTATTTGAATACAATGCTACTTAACTCAGTGGAACCTATGAAACCACTGAAATACAAGAAATGTCATAAACTCATAAATTAGAAAATTGATTTTTTCCCTCTAAAAAGTGTCTGGTCTATTCCAAAAGTTAATAATAAAATAATTAAAATTGTAAGCTATATTTACATATTAGCCTGTTAAAATACAACACAGAAAATTTTTTTAAATATAGGTATTAATAACAAGAGCAGAATCCAGTTGTAAGTTCCTAAGTAAATCAGTGGTACTCAATATCTGTTGTGGATATATTCTGTGCTTAAAATAAACGAAAACTTATTATACTAAATTTAAACCTATTTAAAAATAAATTCTTTCAATTTCTATTTATTTTAGATAAAAGAACATTAAGTTATTCACTAAATATGTAAAGGTCTGGTCAACTTAATTTTACATGTAAAAAGTTATTCTAAAAACAAACAAAAAAGTTATTCTAAACATAAAATTTAAATTTACAAATGTGCTTGTTTAATATATGCTTCAAAAAGTGAGAGAAAACTATTCTATTTTGAAAACACTTACACATTTAAAAGTTGTTTCTCTGTTCAAACATTTCATGTTTGTATTTCTATTTAGTTTCCTATATGTTTAATTTTTCATGGACTCAAGCAGAAACGGTTGGACAGTGTAATTTTTCCACTCTGAAAATTCTATCTAAATTTTACTAATGATATTACTGAACCAGCTTTTAAAAATTGCTAACTAGGGATACCTGGGTGGCTCAGTCAGTTAAGCCTCTACCTTCAGCTCAGGTCATGATCCCAGGGACCCGGGCTTGAGCCCCATATCAGGCTCCTTGCTCAGCAGGGAGGCTGCTTCTCCCTCTGCCTGCTGCTCCCCCCACCCCCGTCCTGGCCCTGGCTTGTGCGCTCTCTCTCTCTCTCTCTCTCTCTCTGACAAATAAATAATAAATGAAATAAGAAAAATTGCTAAGTAACAGAGGAAAATATCTTGAAACCTTTAAAAAAATAGATTCCTGTGTGATTCTAGAAGAGGGATTTGGGTTTATTCAGATAAGCTTTTGGTAGACATGTAAGTTTCCTGGGATTGTCTGAAATGAAATGAAAACCTATTTTCAGGCTGATTCATCAAAAATACACCCCTTTGAGTCATGATCTTTACTAGGAAGAAAATGATTCACAAAAGCATGAGAACCAAACTTTAATAATTATAGAGTTTCTTATATTGTGACAAAAATATACTAACATATATGCTTTCAATAATTCATGCAAACATTTGATATTTTGATATAAATTAACTTCATTCCTTGTCAAATTTATTTATCCAATAAACATATTCCATTACCTACTCTGACCCAGGCATTATTCTCGGAGACAAGGGAAAAACATGGTTAAGACATTATCTTGCCCCTGGAAAGTTATAATCCAGTAATTTTTTTGTTTCTGACATTGGTTCCACATCTGTGCTAAGTAAAATATTCTAAAGATGGGATATTTGCTAATGCCTAGAGAAGAGAAGAAAAATTAAATATGCAAGAGTTTATGTTCTGTTTGTACATTTGGTTGGAGGACAGTTTTTTTTTTCCCATATAAATAAGACTCTAGGCTTTTGTTCTTGATATTCAACACAAATAAGTTTGTTTAAATATGATCCCTGAGGAGTAGTGATAATGACATCCCTGAAAAAAAAACATGTCAGTAGAACATTGATTTAAATAAGAGTATTAAAACAAGTAAATACTTGTTATGAAAAAAATTATGGAATCTTTATATTGTCCTTTATATTGAGAACTTTAGCTAGTGTACATGGTAAATGGTATAGCAAAACTTGTGTTTATGGAGTTATCTATCCATATGATTGCCCCAGCCTCATCATTTGGATCAAGATTATGTTTTCTTTTAATCCAGGACATAATCTCAGATTGTGTGGTTTTATATTCTATAGTAATATAATATCAAGAGCTATTATTTTTGAGCAAATACTAGGCATTTTATATGTTATCTCTACTGTGCTACAATCATATAAAAAACAGCTGTAAGGTACTGATGTACTAAGCACTTTCTGCAGCAGACATAATGAAGTATTATAAAATGTTATATAAAAATTCATTTAACACGTAAAAACAGCAACACAAGAAAAAGATACTTTTCATCTCCATTGAATATATTTGCAAATAACTCGTCTACAGTCAAAAACCAATTAAATACAGACACAAGATTGTAATACAATACAGGGCTTTCTGACTGTATTGCCTAAACTATTAACAATTTTAATTTTCTCCCTCGGGATGATTATTTGGGCTTGGGGTTAGGTAGGGCAAATCTACTTTAGAAGTAAAAACAATGGGAGTTGCTTATCAAAAAATAACTGCGCATATTTATACAGGCATTTGTTTGGTGAATAGGTAATGTTGGGAATATGATGCTTGTTTGTATTTGTAGTTACCTCATTCAATTTTACACATACTTGTAAACTAATGCTTACTTGAGTTGTGAGGAACCATATTACTGTATTTAAAAACATTCTATAATTATATTTTACATTTGCAATTGCACTGTACTTAATAAAAGTAATCTTAATGTGTTGGTTTGGGATTTTATAATAATCTGTGAACTACAAAGGTCAGGAATATCTAGCTCTAATTAGTAGATAAAGAAAACACAGGCCTGAGAGGTTTAGGTAACAAAGACATTTGTTTAGGTACACATGATTAGGAGGTGGTAAAGCCAAAATAGAAAAGTTTTCCACTTCCTATGTCATTTTTGCCCATTAACAAGTGGATATTTCAAATAGCATTAAATGGAGTCACTATAACATTTATTTATAGTCATATATTACTATGTAATCTTGATACTGGGATTGGCAGCTGAGTTCCATAGGGACTATTTCATCATGGCCGTTTATGTTCTTGGCACAATCTAGAACAAGTATATAGATGTCAATACAATGATGAGCACATATTACCTACAGGATTCCCCAGGCAGCTAATTAATTCTTATGCTACTAAATTCCCTTCACCTTAGACTTTTATAATTAGGGCCCGTTTTTGACATTACTACTATTGTTCCTTGAATGTTTTTATCCAATTTGCAGCACTTCCAATTTTATTCTACCATAAATTAGAAGAAATCTCACTAAGAATAAACTAAAAAGAGATATATGCATAATCTGCCATCACTAAATATTAATATTTTATGGGGTGAAGGTCTCTTTCTTTTCTTCCATTTTAATATTTTATTTAATATATATTATGTTATATATAAATATTTAATAATTAGAATTATGTATATAAATTCAAATATTTCTTTTTTTTAAAGATTTTATTTATTTATTTGACAGAGAGAGACACAGCAAGAAAGGGAACACAAACAGGGGGAGTGGAAGAGGGAGAAGCAGGCTTCCCGCCGAGCAGAAAGCCAGATATAGAGCTCGATCCCAGGACCCTGGGGTCATGACCTGAGCCGAAGGCATATGCTTAATGACTGAGCCACTCAGGTGCCCCAGATATTTCTTTTTAAATATTTTATACTTATTGAGCCTATTAAATATGGTGCCATACATTGGTTTCCAGTGATACAATTTCATATTGAATTTTAACTTTTATTTCTTTGCTTTTATCTTAACTTTCTCCATCTTCCACTTATTTCAATATTATTGCACTTCCAGGAAAATAAATTAAGATAATGGTGGATATACCTGGCTAGGCCTGTCACTTGAAAAGCCCAAGAAAGAATTTAGGTTGTCATTGTTTGCAAGAGATAAAAATTAATGCCTAAGCAACCATAGTATGAGACATTGCCTATGAAAAATACAGAGAAGTGAGTCAGGAACACCACTTCTGGTAGAGACAAATAGAGGCAAATAGATGCCTTCAGGAAAACTTGTTGATTCTTTGGATATGTTGAATAGTGAGTAGAGAAGAATTAAAGATAATTAAGAGATTTTAGACTTGAACAATTGGGTGGATAATGGTACTGCTTACTGAACCAGGGAAAATTGGAAAACATTCAAATCTAGTGATCTGAAGAAGGGAAAGAAACAGATATAAAGCTCTACATAGGTAATCTTAAGGCTACCTGACTAATGAATGAGATAAAAAGCAACTGCTAACCATAGCTCATAATTACAAACTAAATGGTATATATATATATATATATATATATATATATATACTAAAAATTGTTAGTGCCTAAGAAAGAAAAACTTTCTTTTTTTTTAAATTTTATTTATTTGTTGGGGAGAGAGAGCATACAAACAGGGGTAGTGGTAGGCAGAGGGAGAAGCAGGCTCCTTGTTGAGCAAGGAGCCCAATGTGGGACCCTATCCCAGGGTCCTGGGATCATGACCTGAGCATAACACAGACACTTAACCGAATGAGCCACCCAGGTGTCCCAGAAAGAAAAATTTTCAAACATAAAGACTCAATATTAGACAGATTGGCAGAGTAAAATCCCTAGAATCTGCAACTGGGAGCTATAGAATATTTTTTATTTGTATGTGTGGCTCAGTCTCACCAGGTTGTTTGAGATCTGCTCCTTATGAGATTCTTGGGTCCTAGAAGTTGGGAACTATATCTATAGTCCTTACTACTAGATTTCTAGGACCTAGTAGATTCTGATCAATAAATTTTTATAAATGTTTATTGACCAAGTAGTTACCAAGCATGTTCAGAGGCAGTTAAACTCAATGTGAAATTAAAAAACAAACAAAAAGACCCCCCCAAAACCTTAAAAAAAACAAAATAACTTTACTGGAGATTCATGCTATTTTTATCAAAGTACCATGTAATACGCAAAAATACTTATTCTTTCTCATCACAAGATAGGTTGTCAGAATCAACTTTGTTCTAGTCTTTCTTCAGTCCTACTTCACACTTTATTCTTTTCAAATACCTACAAAACATATTCAAAGGCAGCTGTCAGGTATTTTAGACTGAATACAAAAAAAAAAAGAAGAAGAAGAAAGAAATTGAACACAAGAAAAGGAATATATTACCTTAGAATTTTAAGCCATAAAATTTTTCAGAATTATGGTAATTGAAACACTTGCACAGGTTTAACAATGCAGAATAAGAAATAGAACAGCTTTTATCTCTTTAAGCTTATTATCATAATGATTGAAATGAATGCACAAAAATACTTGTTGTATAGTCACACACCATATCTGAGACTAAATGATTAAAAAGAAAGGTTACTTCTT
This sequence comes from Callorhinus ursinus, assembly GCF_003265705.2. Lineage (NCBI taxonomy): Eukaryota > Metazoa > Chordata > Mammalia > Carnivora > Otariidae > Callorhinus > Callorhinus ursinus. Next base: position 47,036,349 of record NW_027397064.1, read on the forward strand.
TCAAAATGATATGTAAATCAGTACTTTGCATTTATGCCAACAGTGCTACTTTTTAAAAAGCACATTTCGCATCTTATTGATAAAAATCAATATCTACAACTCAACATAGACTAAAAAAAAATTAAGATTAGCCAACATGTATATTAAAATGCTAAAATGTTTATTATAAATAAAAACAAAATGGCAATTATATTGCTCATCTATAACTGAAAAATGTCACTCGCTATCCAGAGGGCAAATAAAATTTTAGCCAGTTGCACACCTAAACAGAAACTATTTTATGCACAATTAACATTTTGCTCCTAAAAAAAAAAATGTGTTTACCTCAATGCCAAACCTACGATAAACAATATACTATTAACTATTTTACAGAATGGGCAGCTGTATTTTGTCTAAACTTTTGAACCGCTGTTTGAAATGTTGACCTTAATGTTCAGAATTTCAATAGTGTATAGTAAAATACTATCCTTGCCCAAAGAGAGGTCTGGTCTTTGCCTTTAGCTCCTGGGAGGTAATCTCTAAATCCTTGAAATGTTTTACCTGATAAAAGTGTCTTTGTTTAGTTAGGAGCCTGAGTCATGCTAGATAATCTAATAATGTGATCTATGATGGAGGCTTTGGGTCTTGCAAAATGAGGTCTACCTCCAGAGGGTCTGGAGACTGAAGTTAGCCACATGGGTAGCCAACCATGTTTACATGACAGAGATCCAGTAAAGGGTCGGAACAGCAAGACTCCAGAGAGCTGCCCTGGTTGGCAATATTCTGTGAGGTTGTCAAACATCATTGCCAGGAGAGTTAGCATTGCCCATGGCTATCGGGAAAGGACAACTGGAAGCTCCATGTGCATGTCACTTTCCTGGCTTCTGCCTCAGACATCTCTTCTTTGGGCTGATTTAATCTGTATCTTTTCACTGAAATAAATTATAACTGTGAGTATAACAGCTTTCAGTGAGTTCAGTGAGTCCTTCTGGCAAATGATTAAAATTGAGGGTAGACTTAGGAACCCCTAATGTTGCATTTTTGTGTCGGAGTGGTGATCTTGAGGATTCCTGAATTTACAATTAGTGTCAGAAGTGAGGGTAGTTATTGTCAATTGTTCCCTAATTTTACAAATATTAAAAGTACTTTTATCTTCAAATTTATAATCTTATAACTAATATTTATTAAACATAACCATTAGTCATTTAATCCTTACAATATAATGCTGAATTTAGTTTTATTATTAAGCCCATCTTATAGATGAAGTAACTGGAATGATCAAGTAATTTATATACTGTCTTTGTGGCTGAAATTCCCCAAACCAACTTAATGATGCTATTTAATCTTGCACAAACAAACAAACAAAACACCCAAAAAACAAACAAAAAAACCTCTTGAGTTAGGAAGAGGAAAATATAACACATAGAGTATTACTAAGGTTTTAAATTCATAAACAAAAATACATACTTAAATAGAGAAAGTCCTCTCCTTTGCCATAATAAGTGAATATGCAACTCAACTCTGTTTCTGAGAGATACCATCTTTAGTTTCCTGAGGTTTCACTTAATTATAAAGAAATAGAATTTTGAGGAAAGAAAAGAACTTTGGTGTTAGGCTTGGGAAACCAAACTCTTGGTTTTAAATATTCTGTGTATTGAGACCTGTTTTCCAGAATCATCAGAAAGTCAGAGTGCAGTGTTTGGGCAGTGTTCCAAAATATTATGTAAGCACCACAAAGATGCAGACAATGATGTTTCTTAACGTCCTCATAACTCCCTCGTCTCCCTTGCTTATGATGATCTTGAAAATCCACTGGGTATTCCTAGAAAACATTCACTTGGTATTAATCACATTTCATATCTCTAGCAGAATGCACATGAGCCCAATTCTGGAAGAAAGTATCCAGGAAAGTCTTAAGAATATATACTACATATGAAATTTCACTTATGATTTGGCTGAGGATTACTAATCATGGCACTAATATAGCACATTTTTAGACTCTGAGTCCCTTGAAAAATTGACATTAAAAAAGTGTTGAATGAGTGTCAGAATTGATTTCCCAAGATAGGGACACGATTATTACAGATTGTTGGCTAAAATTCAGAAAAATACGCAGTGGAAGAGAACTGTCTTTCATCTCCTATTTCAACTAATTCAACAACTGAGTTAATTTTTTAAAGGAAAACTATATTTTAAAATAGCAATGGATACAGGAAAATGTCTTCATTGACTCTAATGATATTCAGATTTTGATTATTTGATTACATTTCACTTAGACAGGATTGAGGCATACAGGAAGAGTCAAAAAGGTTAAAATATACAAAGTTTGTGAAGTAAGGGAAATGAAGTCTTGAGATATTGCGTGGGGGGAGTGACTATTGTATTTCCATATTTAGCAGTACTGGTAGAAAGAATAGTTATGAAACAGTATTATCTTATTTGGTAATCACACAACATAGGCAATTAATTAATAGTGAATATTCTTAGATGTTAAGCCCTTCAAATCCATATGTAACTACAGTATAGAGTAAGTTATTATTCTTATTTGGTGAATGAATAAATGGCTGTTTTTTTTCCTCTGAGTGTATAATTAATTATGTAACTAGTGTATATAATCAAGGACCAAATTAACCTAATTAAATTGATATAAAACTTCAGTTTTCTGTTCCTACAGCTATTTTCCACGTTAGTCATGTTAGCTAAAATATGATCTCAAGCTCGGAATTCAGTTAGCACAATAAAAAGTTTACTGCATCAAAATTCTTATTGTTTATAGTATACACTATCAAATTGCAGAATCATGTGAGAAATTTCAGACACGTTTATTTCTGAATTATTATTAATGATCCTCCAAACTAAAGATAATAAATGGAATGCTTTGATAACATGTGTTGATTGAAATTCAATTAATAATTATTTACATTTTTTTCTTGTGTAAACCTGTCTCTTTATGTTATATCTGCAAAACGTACATAAAATTATAAGACCCAGCTCCCACTTTTACCATAGTGTTTTTTTTAAAAAGTGTTGCTTCATTTTTTTTTTTTTTTTGATCACACAGTTGCCCACATTGTGTTTGCCAAATTTTGCATGGACAAATCATTTTACCGCTACATTAAAATGTCAGATTGAATCTCTTCCTAAACTCCACTTGTTATTTTGATCATTCTTTGGGATACTTGCCAAAGGGGGGGTCCTTTAGACGCACAGGGGAAAGTGAATGCAGCAAACACAGCATAAAAGGACTAAAAAGAATACCTTAATGCTAGGTTGGTCAAGGGGTGCAAAATTCAGTATGTTCTGATGTACTACAATGCCACCACGCCTTTGTACAGCAACCATTTCATTATCCTTATATCATCTAATTTACCCATTGAAGGACCTCAGAGATAATTTGATATCAACACAGTCCATGAAGTTTTAGTTCCTCAAAGTTCCTAAAAGCTACTACAACTACTCCTGAGCCCAGGCAACCTAGGAAGATAAATCCAAGCTTACACCTTTAGAGTCATTATTCTGAGAAATGTTCATCCACTGATTTTTGAAAGCATATTTATCCTTCTTTCAACTTTCCTTGTTACTAATCTCTACTGCTTATTTTCCCATTATAACATCCACTTCATTACCTTCCATTTCTCTTTGGATAGAATTTTCCTGTTTTTGAGAAAATATGTTTGCTTTCCTCAAAAACAATTTTAGTCTCTTAGCCAGTTATTACTTATTCAGATCAAAGAGTTCATTCATCTAGGCTAAACAAATGGATTGTTATCAGTCTGAAGTCTTGGGAGTGAATACTTAGTACACCTCAGTTCTTATCTATGACATGAATCAATAAAATTTGAAATATATATTAGAAAAAACCATGGACATATTTACTAGATAAAATCAAGTCTATACTTAGGTAATCAAAGTATATATTTATTTTAGTTTGGAGAGTCATTAATATTGATCATATAAAAATGTGGTTAAAAATCACAGGATAAGGTTCTACATCAGAAATAACTAATTGTAATTTACTGCATTAACAGATTAAAAGAGAAAACATGCACCATTTATCAAATGTTGCAGAAACTTCATATGATAAAATTTAACACTATTTCATGATTTAAAAAAATTGCTAACTAGTGGTAAATGCAATTTCCTAATTTGATATAAGTAATACCAAAACCTATAACAAACCTTAGGCTTAATGAACAAATGTTTAATACATCCTCTTTAAAACTGAACAAAAGACAAAGATGTTCCTTAACACCATAACTCTTTATATAATACCGGGGTTCCTGGTCTTCCCTGCATAGAAAAACACAAAGAAATAAGGGATCTAAATATTAGAAGGGAAGAAAGAGAACTCATGATTTGTAAATGATAAAAGCATCTTACTAAAAAACTGGTCAATATTGAGTAAAAATTCAAAGAAATACTAGAACACTATATATTATTATTTATACTACCAGTAATAATAGTTTCAGTATACTTAATATATTACCTATATTACATATGTATAATACTAAGTATATTCTAGGTAATAGAGATAATGGAGGTAACAGATGAATATACTATTTTAAGTATATTTATTAGCTATAGATAGTATACTTAATCTATTAACTCCATATTTACAAAAAAGAATAGTCATTGGGGCGCCTGGGTGGCTCAGTCAGTTAAGCGTCCTGCCTTCAGCTCAGGTCATGATCGCAGGGTCCTGGGATCCAGCCCTATGTCAGGCTCCCGCTCAGCAGGGAGCCTGCTTCTCCCTCTCCCACTCCCCCTTGCTTGTGCGTGCTCTCTCTCTCTCTCTCTTTCTCTCTCTGTCAAATAAATAAATAAAATCTTAAAAAAAAAAGAACGGCCATTTTAAGTTTGAAAGTAGCATGTATTAAATATCAAACAAAATATTATCAAGAAAGGTCAATTGGCGTGATTGTCTCCCATGTCACTATAATAAGGAATTCATAAGGTCAGGATCACATCTGAATTATCTCTGTTGCTGTAGGCTGTGTTTTTCATTCTTGCAGCAATCAATCGAGGGGCATATGCATGTGTTGGAATCAATGTGAGGGGAGACTGAGCATCAGAACTGAAAGACATAAAAAGTATTATGTAATCAGTCAGCCAAACTTCTGCTAAGGTTCTGGTACATTCCCCAACTTCTAGGATATTTATGTCTTCATATAAGATTGCAATGAACTAAAATGACATAGAAAAGAATAGGACTATTTATCCATGCCACTCTGCAGCTGTGCCTAGGTAATGGTGGAGACTAAAAGCATAAAAAGAAAATAAGTCTTTTTGCTTCAGCATTTCCTACGAACTTCTATATTCCAGGTTGTGCCCTTAGTAAAATGTATGTATAGTCCCATTACTTTCCTCATTTTGATTTGTATTCTTAGAAAAGGAAATAGAAATCAGTACTAATCTGAAGACTGCCTTAAGAGCACTTTCTCCAGCAATAATCTTCAAATACCTTTAGTTTTATACCTTCAGTTCTGAGAACTACAAAATTTATTTAATAATATGTGTATAAGTCAAAAATTTGTTTTTGTGGGTTTTATAAATATTCCTTTTATTGACCAGACTTTAATTGTATTTATAGCCTGATCTTTGGATCTACCGGAGAAAGAAAAAGAAAGAATGATTTTTTAAAATACATTTAAATGGAACCAGGTCAAGGAAAATTGTGTTTTAGTCAATTGCTAAGAAAATAGTTTAATCTTCTGAAATTACAAACTTCTTAAAATTGAAGAGTGAGGAAATAATTCCTGAAGTTCAGCTGAATCCCAGTATGAGATTTTTCAGGAGTTTGACCAATTAAGGGTAACCATATTGGCAGTTACACTAACAGTACTAGTTACAAGGTATTAATCTTTTGTTATTTATGAGCCAGAGCCAATGCTGGCAATTTCCACAACGTATCTTGATTACATTAGTACTTAAGATGAACATGTGAAGAGAAAGTCACCCCATCACAGTCTAATAATAATATTCAATGTCTGATCACACAGGGTGATTTATTTTTGTGTTTGCTTTCTATTAATTCAGTATGCCATATGGTTTTCCATAGGCTTGGCCAGAGAATATAGTGTTTTATACTGGCAGGACACATTTGTCAAGATGTCTAGACACTATAATAATAAGTGCTATATAAATATATAGAGTTGAGGAAAAAAATGTATCAGTAACAAGATGATTTCTAAACTTTACATTCAACATTCGATTAAGCATTCGATGAGTAAATCTTTTGTTTTCAGTTTTGCATTCAAAAATTTGCATAGCAACATGATTTTTATATTACTTGGGCTTCGTAAACTCGCTTACAAGGAATAACACTGAGCCAATTAAAATACTTTGAAAATAATTTTGGAAATAAGCTGAGTGAGAACTGAACCAATGGGGTGATTTCGAATCATGGATCATATTTCAAATGGATTATTTTTTTAAGTTGGCTTCATTGTTCACACATACTCATATGACTTTTATGGTAGATCATAAGACATCGCTTCTTAGTCTGAGATCTTTTAATAGCAATAGAGATTAACACACTGTGATAATTTTCTATTTTTCTTAAGCAAGCTAATCAAGATCTCTATGCCTCTTTCCAAGAATTGAGAAGTACAAAGGAAGCATCAGCCACCTAATCTTTTCCTCGATTTTTTTTTTGGAAATTATACCTATTTGTTTTTCATGTTTCTGTTGCAGAATAGCAAGTTTCTCTCAGTGTTACAGATGCAATAAGAGTTATGATAGTTCTCTACATGGCTCAGACTTCTGTACTGAAGGATCAGAACACCACCTATTTCTGGAAAGCAGTTTGTCAGACTGGAAGGAATGTCCAGGTGCAAAATCTTTCCACCTTTCTTCTCCCAGCATTATTGAGATATAATAACATGCAACATAGTGTAAGTGTAAAGTGTACAACATAATGCAGAACCTCCCGACTATGAAGCCTAACCCAAAAATCTGAGCAGCCATGGAGCCATGCCACAGCTGCCCTTAGACAGGGAATCAGCAGACCTTCAACTTTATTCTCCACTCTGAAATCACAAAGCTGGAAGCAGAAGAGGTATTTCCTATTACTGGGAACTAGTTTTATAGGTCATAGAAGCAATAATATGCATTGACTGATCTCTATCATTTAGTAATTCAAGTTTTCCCATTCATGGGAATTAAAAGCATCCAACTATGGCATAGCTTAAAATGTGAGATGAACTTTAAATTTCGTGTGTTCCCACATAACATTTTATTAATATTTGAATCATAGATGCCTGTTCCTATTAGGTATTCAGAAAAGTTTGTTGATTTAGTTATTTATATTTCTGGTGGTTTAATGTATCATGTGTTTCCTTTCCATAAAAGCAGCACATTTACATATTGTCCTAATTTTCTCTCTCTTTAAAAACCAGTGTTTTATTTGAGGATACTACTCAAAAGCGTTATTTAACCAGCATACGTTCAGGTGTGGGTAGTCTGACCACCATAGACTGGTTATTTCCTGTTAGAGCATTTGTTTGTTGCTCACAGTCAGTGACTACCCAAGATTGTTTTAATATATTCTCAGTTCACCTATTATGTTTGCCTTTTACTAGTTAGGTGAACTTGGGCAAGTTACTCTGAGTTTCATTTGCAAATGCCAATAATAACAATAACAAATGAAATTCTGAATATAAAGTATCTAGTGTGAGGATGACACAGTGTAGATGCTCAGACAGGTAATTCCTGTCCTATTTGACTATAAGTAAAAGTCTTTAGTGTGATTATATAAATAGTATTTGGCATTCAAGTGTTCACTCTTAAATCATAAAGCATTGTGTGGATAATTTTTGCCTGGAAATTATTAGTGTCATGGTTATATAAAATAATTTCTATTTATTAAAACATTTCTCTGGTATATTATTATAATAGATCTCTAAAGCAGTACTGAAATAAATAGTGAGTTAGAAATGATTTATCAACTATAGACACAACAGAAAAATAATATAAAATTCACAGTATCTCATGCACAAATACTTGGAATAAATTCAGCATCATGAGTTAGTACAAAAATGATGAGACATAATAAAAGTTCAGATGAGTACTTGAAGTAGGACTCTATTTCATTTCTGAAGGAAAAGCCCAACAATATTTAATGACTCTACTATGTCTAGCAATATATTAACGCCTTTGACTTTAATTGCTTTGATTAAATTTTAGTACTCAGGCAATTCTTTCATATTGCTTCTACTATTTACTTAATGAATAATACATTCTCCTGGAGAAATATATCTTCTGTGTCATATCAAGCTCTGTTAGAAAGGTTAATGCGGTATTTTATAATGCTCAAGATGTGTGAGGTAGTGAAATTCTATTGAGACAAGCAGAAATGCCAGGGCATTTTTAATAAGACCCTAAATGAAATGCTAACATATGTTCTGAAAAAAATAAGTTCCTTTTATGAAAATGCAAAGGAAATGTTATGGGCTGTGTGTGCGCGCATGCGTGCATGGGCGCGCATGCATGCGCGCGCGTGTATGTACACGCTATTTCAGTTAGAAGATTTACTTTGGTTAAATTACCAAGGAAACTACTTTCCAGTTCCATGTAATTTCTCAATGTTAGTAATGCTAGAGACTTAAATTCTGAGTTTTACTCTATTTCTATGTTATATTAGCACACTTTATACTAAAACCAATTCTTATTTTAACATGTTTTACACATAGACCTTTTTTTTTTTTTTTAAACTTAGGGAATATGGAGCTGGGATCCTCAGAATTCACCCCTGTTACTAAGGGTATACTTTCCTAAGACCTAAAATAGTCATACCCAAGGGATACAACTCTGTATTTTTTCAAAAGTATGTTTTTTCAGAGTTATATTGAGATAATGAGCATGAGTCCTGGGAATTGTGCAGCAGCAAGATGGATAACAGAAATTATTTTTATTATTATATTTTAATGACAATTGGATATTTAAGGTATATAACATGCTGATTTGATATACATGTACAGAGTAAAATGATTATTACACTCAAGCTAATTAACATATTCATCTCTTCACATAGTCACCATTTGTGTGTGTTGGTGAGAGCACCTGAAATCTATTCTCTTAGCAAATTTCCAGTATCCACCACATTATTAACTATAACCATCATGCTATGCATTAGATCTCTAAACTTATTCATCCTAAATAACTACAACTCTATACTTTAACCAGCATCTACCCATTACCCCCACCTCCCTGTCCTGGCAACCACCCTTTTACTCCCTACTTCTATATATTTTACTTTTTTAGATTCTACATATAGGTGAGATAAGTTCTTCTTTTTTGTCATTGCTACTCTTGAAACTTAATGATAAAATTATATATTTCCTCATGGAATGTGGAATGTTTTTAAACTTTAGTCCAAAAGTCTGGTTTCAGTCTCAACTAACCTGAAATAGATCTTTTAATTCCTATTTCTTCAGTTCTCTAATAATTTATAGCAAAATTATCTTTTTTCAAATGTCAATTAAATATTTAAAAAAGACAAAGAGCTTCTTGCCTATTTAGAAGTATGTTTTTATGAAAAAGAATATTTAATTTTGTTATAAAATATTTTAAGACCATGATAAGGTATCAGTAACCATCTATTAGAACAGCTAAAATAAAACAATGGTGACAATATTAAATGTCAGTGAGGATATGGCAAAAACAATCATATACCTGCCAGTGGGAATGTGAAATGGCACAAACTGGGAAATAGTTGGCACATTCTTAAACTCTAAAAATACACATTTCGTACAACCTAGCAAAATGCACTTCTGGGCATTTATTCAAAAGATATGAAAACTGATCTCTACACAAAAACACGTAAATGATTGTTTCGAGCAGTTTCCTTTGTGATGGCCCCCAAACTGGAAATAATCAAAATGTCCTACGATAAATGAATGGTTAAGCAAACAGCAGTACATCCATCCCGTGGAATACTACTCAGCAAAAGAAAGCTATCAGCTACTGAAAAACACCAATGACTTCAGTAAATCTCAGAGACATTATGACGAATAAAAGAAAATTTCATTTATATAGCATTCTTGAAATAAATTATAGAGATGGAAAACACATAAATGGTTGTCAGTGATTAGGGATGGTGGGTGGAGAGGAGGTTGGTGTGACTATAAAGGAGTAGCATGAGGGTTATCTTTGGGTGATAGAAAAATACCATATGTTGATTGCAGTGGTGGTTATACACATTCACCCATGTGGTAAAACAACATAGAACTATACTTGATCTATTTGTTGCATTCTGGTTTTAATACTGTACTATGGTTAAGATGCAACCAATGAGGGAAAAGGCTGGAAGGGTACACAGGAGCTTCCCTTACCAGTTTTGCAACTTCTTGTGAATCTATAAATATTTAAAAATAAAAAGTTTCCAAATTCTGATTTAAAAATGTTGGGCAGTGGAAGTTTATGACTGGAGGTAAGGGTATACTTAAATTGATGTCAGAGTCATATTAGATTTATATTCATTTTACTCCCCAGTGTAATAAAAATCTTACAATACATAATGATAAACACAGTATATTTAAATTACATAACAGAAGAGAGAAGATAATATCGATTTTTACAGACATAGAATTTTTTTCAATATCTTCTTCACAACAATAACATAATAGTTACAGTTAAACATTTATCAATTCTTACATATCCCAATGGCACATTTTATGTATACTTATTAGAAACTTTACTGGTAAGTACTATTATTCGCATATTATAGAAGATGAAAGTGAATTTAGAAAAAACTAAGAAATTTCCAAAGTTCATTCTATTTCTAACATGCAAAAGTAGGACTGAAATGCAGTTTACTGATTCCAAAGTCCTAACAGCTAACCTCTCTGTGTTATTCCTCTTTGGTGATGAAAGTTTTAATTCTTTAAAAAAATTACAAATGCCCCTAAGAATAACTTTATAGCATGTATTCAACACATTTTTAAAAATTCTCTGCCTAAAGAGAAATGTGACTCACATTACATTACTCTTATCTCATAATTTAGGCTTTAGCCTAGAGCCCTAAACACACCACACTGTATATTTCTCTAACTAAACTTTTTCAAATATTGTTATTCTTGCTAAACTACTTTCCTGTCTGCTTGACAAACTCTTGTCCATCCGTCCGCCCCTTCTTTATCTGTGCTGTCCCTGTACTGGGTACACATTTCCAATAATGCCCAGATTGTTTTGTAATTCATTTATTTGCATATCCTTCTCTATGAGTAGATGGTGAGCTCCCATAGGAGTGGAATTACTTCCTATTCATATTTGTAGAATCTGTACCAGGTATGTATTTAGCAAGAGTTTGGCAAAAAACGTAGTGACTATTCCTCACTCAATTGACCAAGATCAGTATTAGTACCTTTTCTGACTTGAGTTGTTTCCCAGGCAATTTTACTTAACACACAGCCTCTTAAGTTTTCCCTTGCTTCTATGTAGTACTGTATTGAGAGACTCTGATTATTTGCCTGATTTCCATTATTATGTAATCCCATCACATCCATAATGCCCTCCTTCTGCTTTCCAGGGGAAATACCATGATTTCAAACTCATAAATATTCTTTTAAACTGCAGCAACTGCAATTTCTTCTCTACTTAAAACTCAAATAAATGCACATAGAGCATTACATGCATACATTCTATATACTTCATTTACTTACATAAGGTAATAAATGTAATTCTAAGTCATTTCTTGTTCCATCTTTTAAGAATTTATATGCCGCATTTTATTAATGTGTTTCCTTTACTGCAAGCAGCCTGAGGCAAGATTACAACAGCCTTTTCCTGGTACATAGCTTAGCAAAAATTTAATTTATACATAAGTGTTGAGAGATTCTGAGAAGGAGGAAAAATAAAACTAAAATGAGAAGAACAAACAGAAATTTAGGAGGGATATAAAAAAAAACTTGCCAAGAGTATGCTGAACCTCATAAGTTCAAAGTTATTTATGGATTTTGTCAATTTCTAATACTACACAGTGATTGATGCTCATTTTCAAGAGAGTGTGCCAATTAAAGTTTGTGCAGCATAAAAGAGACTTTGAAAATCAATCTATCCATCCATCCACCTATCATCTGTCTATCCATCCAACCATCTATCCCTTCTATCACTTACAAGTCTTTGAATAAAAGCAAAACAAATAATTTCTTGAATACAGAAGTCCTCAAATGTCTAGACAATCACAAGCCAACCTAGTGACCAAAATATTCTTGGAAACATTACATGTATTAATGCCAGTCATTGCAGTTTGATACGCATTGTATAATATTGCCACTTAACCATATGGAAAGCAGTTGTTGTTTTCATAGTGATTAAAATGTGCATTTTAACGGAGTAATATGTGTGCTGACAGCAATAAAAAAAGATGTATTTGAAATAAACAGCTTACTTAAAGAAATAATCCTCATTAAAGTATACCAGGGTTTTTATAATTTCAAATCAAAATACTAAAGCATAATGTCAAAAGGTATGTCTATAAAATAATGAGACTGATATCCATGCAAGATAATTAGTCTCAATATTTTAGTTATATTAAGTCTAAAGTAACTTTTATGATCTATGTAAAATAAAACGAGCTTTTAATCCAAGTGTATTTGATTTCATTTCTTCTCTATGGACAGGTTTTATCTCTAAACATTTTTGTAAATCATTTTATTGATAATATTGAACTATAAAATCACTATTCCTTCTGTAGAGGAGGAAAAATTTTTTTTTCCTTCACCCTTCTAGTTTCTTGCCTGAGACCCTCCTGTAATAAAAGACAGATTAACAGCAGAAAAACAAACAGAAGTTTAATAATATGTATACTTTCTGTATATATATTTGGGAAATACATAGGAAAACTGTGTAACTCATCAAAATGGCCCAAGCCATCACCTTAAATACTATTTCCAGCTGAAGACAGCAGAGGCCATTTGGGGTTGGAGAGTGGAGCCGGTTATGGGAGGCTTTCAGGAAAAGCACAGTAAACAAGGATATGGTTGTTATGCAGATTTGTCTGCTTTTCTCTATTGAGTTTCTAGAAATTAGTCATCCTCCTCTTCCTGGTACAGAAAGGTAGACACCCTTACAAATGGGGACTTCCTTTATAAAGTAAATGTTTCTCATGAAAAGGTAACTCTACTTTCCGAGCAACTCCTTTGTCTCCCTTTTCTTAAAAAAGAACCAGCTCAAGTTAATCTTTATGTCAAAGAGGCATATTTTGGAGAGGTATATTCTGCTCCCCTTCACTTTCATTTGGAGAATACCCTCATAGGCCAACCACAGTCAAATATGTGGTTATGTTGCTAAGCATGTGATATATGTCAAAAATGTAGTTTTTAAAAATTCCTATCATGTAGTCATTTTCCCACTTAAATGTATGATTTCTTCAAACATGGGTTTAGGATGAATTCCTATAAAAAAGAAGAAATATTCTTTAATGTGCTTATATACCTCCTTTACCTTCTGGGCTGGTGATAATTTTTAATATTGTACAGGGCTATTTAACAGATTATCCATGTTATTTTATACTTTCTCTAAAAATCCACAGTAAAACCAGTCCTGCCCTCTAGATTCTGTATTATGCCAGATGGTGTCTTCACATTAATATGTTCTTATATTGGATGATTACTTTAATAGCCTAGCAAAGTTATGCTGTTTTGAATGGTTGCACACTGTCAATGAAGCCTAAACTTTCCTGTAGGGTAAATACTATTAACATGAAGCCGTTTCAAAACTATTTTATAATCTCTTTCCATGCCAAAGTTTTGCACTCTGATGAAACTTTTTTGAGAGATAATTACTTCTGTAGAATATCATTTCAATGTTAAGTTGATGATCACATTTAAGAAAGTTAAAAGAGAATTTCACCTTAATTATTTGTATTGAAGTATTTGTAACACTGAAGTTATATATACACAAACCAAAAGTGATTATTTCCATTGTTGAAGTATTTCAGTGACTTTATTTGACTTTCAGAATATATATATATTTAGCCATTTCATATGTCAATATTGAGTAAAGCATCTTCTCTAACTCCTCTGAAAGTAATTTTGAGCAATTCTGAAATAATTATAGATACGATGGGTAAACTAAATACATTGTGTTTAGTTATAGATGTGAAATTTCTGCATCAAACCAGTTTTCGGGAACACTCACAATAGCTTTTATCATACATTGGCATTTTCTAAATAAGCGATTTGAATGCAAAATTCCTAAAACATCAACTTTTCAGATGGAAAATTTCTGTGAGCACCATTTGTTTCCCAGTTCTTTTAAACAAAGCATACATACAGAAGAAAATTTAAACTTCTCTGATGGCCCACTTACACTGTCCTAAGTATTAACTGCAATGCATTGTTTAAATTATTTACTGCAGAGATAGATGCACAAACAGATTACTTAGGCACAGGATGACTGGGACAGCAGTGGCAAGAGTGAATTCACTTTCATAGTGCATTTTTTATCTCAAATTGATTTTTGGTCAGTTGACTTTTCTCAGAAACATAAAGTTAAGTGCCATAGACCTAAGCAGCCACTTTTTACTACTAGAAAAATAATCACTTTTGTTGTCACTATTCCACTGGTTTCTCAAGTTACTAAAAAGTACATGTAATTATGAGTACACTAAGAAATATGGATTTTGTGGGGGTTTTTTTTGACACCTTATATGGAATGTGATAGCTTCTTTTTACCAGTTCCTGGGATGTAGGGCAGCAAAACGAGAATCTTACTTGCATGAATTCACTACTTCTCCCTTCTCTCCTATACGATTCTCTAGGAAAAATTCTATCTTTGCCAGATTGGGTCCTGGACATTTACTGTGAAGAATTTGGAAGATGCATGAGGTGAAACACTGAGATGCCCTGAAAGGATCTTGACTGTCTTATTTTGAAAAGGCAGGATGGGGTTACTAGTGAAAACATCAACAACAAGTAGATCTAAAAGGAAGAAAATATGGAGAAAGGTCAGAACATTCAGAATAACAGAGATCTACTATACAGCATAGTGTGTAGAGTTAACAGTGAGTAAGGGACAGGTGGGGCTAGGTAGGGAGAGATAGGTAGGGACTACATGTCCAGGCTCACAGAAATCCCAGAAATGCTGAGGCATAACAAGACCAGAGATAAGGGAACACACCAGACCACCCTGTCCTGGGCATCAGAAATGAGGTCTTTTTATGGCAGTCACACTATGACCAACAAAGAATAACCAGACCCCAAAGAAGAAGTAAGCCATTAAAGATGTTATCATCAGTCCTTACTCAAACCAAGATTGTCACAAGAATGTTAAGGTCACAAGCTCCCTGGTCAGTTCTAAATAAAAGACTGTCAGTGGAGGCCCACATTGGCAACCCGGTCGGGACCCCTCTCACTGTTGAGAGCTTTCTCTGTATCCTTGCTTAATAAAACTCTATTGCTTTACTCACTCTCCTTTTTCTGCGAGATTCATTCTTCCACTCCGTGAGACAAGAACCTCACTCTCCTGCTTCAATAGTACTATACCATACACTTAAAAATTTGCTCAGAGGGCGTATCTTAGTTGAAGCGCTCTTACCACACAAAAGATAAAATAAAACAAAGCAGGGCAGGAGGAAAAATAACTGTAGGAACTTTAGGAATTTGGAAATAAAATTTCAGGGCAGCTGAAGGACAAAAAGATCTTGAGCGAGACAGACAAAAATTCATTTTGAAAAGTTTTGTAGTATTATATGAATAGGAATCTTTTACCATTTTTCTTTTTTTTTTGTCATTTTTCAACAAATTACAGTAAACTGTTATACTAATTATTTCCTGATGTCTATTTCTGACACCCTGCCAGGATGAGATACCTGCAGTATTTTGAGTTTACGTGTTATGATTTTAGCAGTTAGGACAGGGTTTCCACACAGGCTTTTCCAGAGTGTCCCATATGATGGTCAGAAGAGGAAGCTGGGGGATTAAAATATTTAGTAACATATATAAAACACGTAGGACCACACTTGCCATTTAACAGCCACTTACCAATTATTTTCCTGTCACCATTGATACTAGTTACACCTCAACATTTCTGTATGCATGAGCACACATGTGCACACATGCACATGCACACACACACTCACACAAATCCGCACCCCAATCACAACTTTTCTTAAATCCACTTCTGCAGGGTGAATTTTATCAAGTCTGGTAACAGAATATAGACAACTGAAGGAGAGTGAACCCAATCTTCACACCATGTATCCAGTAACTCATATGCTTTAAAACTATACAGTTTTACCTCACAACTGAGATCTTTATGCCAATTTTTGTTTTTATGTTATGAGACTTTACTTATCTTGACTGTAAGTTTTTATGATTTTTCTAACCCATAAATCATTAGATATTATGTAACTATTACTATTACATTGATTATTCAGATATTATTTGAATTATTGATTGATTATTCAGCATTATTAAAAGAATATGTTAACATGATTAAAATGCTTACATTAAAATATCATCTGGACAAGACCGACTTATAAAATAATATTTGAAAAAATTATCACAACAATGTAAAAGTGTTGCCTGGCAGAAATGTATGAAAGAAGTACCGCCAAATATTAATAATCATGAACAGTGGAATGTATATGAAGTTATGGTTATATTCCTTGGTTAAATGTTCAGTGATTCCCAGCCATAATATTTTCCTTTGGCTTTCTAAGTAATTCTGTCCCTGTTTACTAAAATTAAAAGTTAAAAATACTTTCCTATATTTATACCAAAGTAAAATGATTTAAATTAAACATAATCTATACTTATAAGCTACAAAACCTAAAGGGGTCAGAGAATTTTGATGAGCTTGTTCACAAAAATATCACTCTCATATGTATTAGTACTGTTGGCATAAAACAACATTTGAGGATCTCTTTGAAACATGTATTCTTGGTGCTCCTGGGTGGCTCAGATGGTTAAGCATCCGACTCTTGATTTTGTCTCAGGTCAGGATCTCAGGGTCATGAGATGGAGCCCAGCATCTTGCTCCATGCTCAGTGAGCAGTCTGCTTAAGATTCTCTCCCTCTCCCTCTGCCCCTTTCTTCCCCCCCTACCCCAAACACTGCTCACACCTGTGCGTGCTCTCTCTCTCTCTCTCTCTAAAAAGAAGAAGAAGAAGAAACATGTATTCTTTCAATCTATCATAGGCCAGTATCTGCACAAGGCAAAGCAGATTCAGTGAGGAACTAACTACCAATGTAAAAATCTTCTGACTGTTTATCAGTCTAATTCGAACTATACCCAATTTTTCTCTTATACAGTTAAGTGTTTATCAAAACAACAAATATATATATATATATATATTAAGATTTTTATTTATTTATTTGACAGAGAGAGATAGCGAGAGAGGGAGCACAAGTACCGGGCAGCTGGAGAGGGAGAAGTAGGCTCCCCAGTGGGCAGGGAGCCAGACACGAGGCTCGATCCCAGGACGCCAGGATCATGACCTGAGCCAAAGGCAGATGCTTAATGACTGAGCCACGCAGGTACCTCAAAACAACTAAAATACTGATAAACTTAGTGAAAGATTTCAGAGAATTATATACCAATTACCTTTTTTTTTTTTAAAGAATTGCACTCGTATCATTTATTTCTCTTTATAGTAAGTATAAAGAATGACAACGCTCAGGTCCAAATTTGGACATATTTGCATAGAGGTGAACACTTTCACTACACTTTAAATAGCTTGGCTACTTACCAGCTGGTGTCTGTGTCACCTAGTCCCCATCATCCAATAGCAATATGTCCTCTAGTTTCGGTCATCGTACAGAACATTCAGTCTTACAGCAGCATTGGGACTTAATACCTCAAACTATTTTGACTCGCGGGGACCAAAAAACAACCTTTTACTCCGAAGACTTTGGCAATTTTGCTAAAAAATTTCCAAAGCTTTCTTTAGCCTACTCCCTCGGGGCATCACTTATTTAACAGTTTCTTGGTCTGGCTCTCAGTCTGATAGCCAGAGAAAAAGGAAGCATTTAGTGACCCAATCTCTTCCAATACTCATCCTTCAGTATTTCCTTGATCTTAGTACCAAGACAGCACAGAGGGAAGCAAGCAACGTTAACTCTCCTTTATCTCTACCCTCTATGAAGTATATCCAGCTATGGCTTATCCTCCTGATAAAGGAATATTTACTTGGGTTTTTTACTATACAGGTGAAACAGGCCTTATCATTTCTTTCAGAGCTCATCTTAAACACCGCAGCCCCAAATCCACTCTTCACATTCACTTTTTTTCAGTTACAGATATTTTATGCTACAGTGTCATCATCTATAATATAAAAAAGTTGAAAGCAATAATTATTAAGATCTATTTGAAGGTGAAAATATTGAGACTATACAGAACTGTAACATTTTTATCACTGTATTTTAGAGTAAGCTCTCCTTTTGCAAGAATGCCATGGAAAAATCCACATTAAAAAAAGATTCAAATTCAGAGAGATCAAAATATGAACTATTCAATGTCCTACAAAAGCAAAGTTTTAACGATTATGCTGGCCTTTTCTGAGTCTAATAGACGCCATGAAGAACTTGTGATTTGTTTGTGTTTGATTAAATATGTGACATGAAGACATGTGAGGAAATATGCTTTTCTAGGAATGGCACTTGTTATTGATTTGGGGTGGGACAGTGGACTTCTTACTAAATTCACTCTCTTTTTAGCTCTTTGGAAGAGTTCACAAATTGCAAAAGTCATCTTTGAAAATAAACAGTGCTAGCTTTTATCCATCTGATCAAATGTAAACATGTTTTAACACACAAAATGAAACAAAATATGGTAACAATTATAAGACTCAGAAATGTAGTTTCTAGATGTATAAATAATGCATACTAATAATTTGTAAATATGAAAATAAAATGGAAAAATTTAAGTGCTGGCAGCAAGGGAACAGTGTATGCAAGTGAATGTGATTTTGTTTTTGCTGACCTGAGATTGTCAGATGAGATGAACAGTAGGCAATGTAAGAAGACATCTGAATCTTTCTGGATGGCTTTTCTGTTTTTAGTCAGACAAGGCAAGCATTCAGAAATGGTCACACATTTCCAACACGATTCTACTATACACCACCTTATATATAGTATACAAGTAGTTCTAGCTAATCAGAGGTGTTTAGAGGTAAAAAAAAAAAAATTAAAATACAGTGGAATGATTTATTATAACTGTTAAGGTATAGCCAATAAAATCTCTATGCAAGTATTTTCTAAACAAAATCTTACTGCTTAGCCTGTTCTTTAGTTAGCATCTGCACATCACTAAAATGTCTCAAAATGACCTTATTTAATTGCTCATGTGTATTAACTTGAATATGAAATAACCCAAATAAAAATTTCATTTCCATCTCAAAAGGCACATCATTTCCTTTTTGGCATTAAGGACAATTTTTCATTGCTTTGCACTGAATATGCATTTTTTATCTATACATGGAAAAGGAACAATAATAGTATAAAAGGCAGTATTTAATAGTTGATTATTAGATATATACCTTTTATAATGAAATATCTAAGAAATGAATGCATCATTAACATTTTTGTTATCTTGGATTATCAGTAATATTCCTGAAATGAAATCGGACTTATAATTTTCTTTCCTCTCAAAATATTATCCAAATATGAGAAGTAGACACTGTAAGGAATGAAACAGTATATGGTGCATAGTTACTGTTTTGAGGAGCTTATGCTATAAGGGGAAAAATATAAAATACAACTATGACTACTAAGATAAGTTTCATTAGGGTGTCATACACAATCTCTCACTCATAGAAGAAAGGCAGCATTTTTTTCAATACTGAAACGAGAAGTTTCATCAAGAGAGATTCCTACATAATTATGGGAATTGAAACAAGGGTTGGATCCTTTTATTAGCTAAGTTTAAGTTGCAGAAAACAAAATCCAATTTAGCTATCTTAAGTAAACAGGGCTTATAATATAGGGAACTAGATGCAAATCAAGTGAGTTGAGAGTATGGAGGATAGGCTTGCCCAGGAATGGCTCCCAGAGTAACACACAGAGCTGGCTTATAAAGAAAATAGCAATCTTTGTCATAGTCAAAAGGCTGAGAAATCAAGAAGCAGTATCCCAATGTTGGCAGAGAATCACACCACCTCAGAGCCCAAGAAGGTAAAGACATGGGGATTCTTCCACTGTGTCAAGAAAAAGAAGATGGGATGACAAATATAAATTAGACACATTTCTTCTAATAAATGCTATTTGAACTTCTAGTGTGAAGCCCACAAAGAAATATAAACATTGTATATATGAAAGAAATTGCATATATGAAAGAAATAAAAATAAATTGTATATATGAAAGAAATAAAAAATAATTCCTATAAATTATGCACATATATATATACATATATATATAATGTTATTGTTGTGTAGGCTTTTATGGAGAAAACAGCTGGCATTAACATATATAATACTACAAAAAAAAGGGAAAAATTAAAGAAAGGAAAGCTCTATACTATAAAGCTTATATTTAGAGCAGAGAATTTAAAAAAAAAGTTCATTTCAACAACAAGTAAACTTTTACTTATCTGGAAATCACCTTTAGAGATCAACTATTACTATGTCTCATTTATTAAAATAATTCTATTTAATATTCTTTTTGGCCTCCAGAAGAAGAGCATCAGTTGTCTTTTTAAAATCATTTAGTATACTGAACTCTACATTCATATACACTATGTACCATTTTTGATTATATCAAATACACAAAAGTACTTCTTATATTCAACCGATGTTCGCCTTATTAAATCTCCACTCATTTACAGGACTGCCCTCAGAATAACAATAGAAACACAAAAAACATGTTCTGAGAAGACAGGCATATGTACATACTTTCAAATGATTTAATATTCAATATGATTAAAATATATGAATGCAGTTTAAATACATTTCCAGTTGTGTTGGTTGGGTTTTGCAGAAAAAGACAATCAACAGAATCATAGAGGATATATATATATATATATATATATATATATGTATTTTTTCTCATAAATAAAGAGATTTATTATAAGGCACTGGCTCACATGATTATGAAGGCTGAGAAGTCCCATGATCTGCCATCTGCAAGCTTGAACCCCAGGAAAGTCAGTTGTGTAGTTTGAAGTCTTGAATACCATAGAGCCAAAGGTGTAGATTCCAGTCTTAAGGACTGAGAACCAGGAGTGCTGAAGGTAGAAGACTGATGTCTACTCAAGCAATCAGGCAGAGAGAGAGAGAGAGAGTTCAATGTTCCTCTGTCTTTTTGTTCTATTCAGGCCCTCAAGGGATTGGATGGTGCCCACCCACATTGTGGAGAGCCATCTGCTTTACTCAGCAGACCAATTCAAATGCTAATGCTTTCCAGAGACACCCACACAGACACACCCAGGAATAATGTTTAACCAGATATTTGGGCATCCCTTGGCCCAGTTAAGTTTACACATAAAATTAACCATCACACCAATATATCTTCATATCTATATTACTTGGATTCATTTGTGAAGGTAAAAGAAGATCCTAAGAGAACTTGCTTCTTCAGGTAAAAGTCTACTTTCAGAGGGTCAAAACAGACTTGGAAAGTTTTGAGGACAGCCTTCACACCAAGAGAAATCGGGCAATACTCCAAATGGCAGCACAAAGCCTCCTCATCAACTCTTTCCATATCACAGCAGACACTAACAAGGTCATTTCATGTGATGATATATTTCTCAAGAAAACAAAATTGTTGGGCTCCTGGGTGGCTCAGTTGGTCCCGGAGTCCCAGGATCAAGTCCCACATCGGGCTTCTTGCTCAGCAGGGAGTCTGCTTCTCCTTCTGACCCTACCCCCTCTTGTGCTCTCTCTCTCTCAATTAAATACAAAAATAAATAAAAATTTTAAAAAAAGGAAAACAAAATTGTTGAAGTAACAGACAGGGTGTACAAGGAGATTGGATTTGGTATTCAGGAAAGTTCTGTCTGGGAAGATGGTGTTCACGTGAGCTGAAAACTGATTGACAAGAAGGGACCAGCCCTGTGAAGGCTCAACGGTAGTAAGGCTAGAGTTTCGAGAGTGTGAAGTGTGAGGGGGATTGGAGTAGTAAGCAGGTCTTGGAATGACTTAAAATAAAGAGTTTGAACGTCATTCTTGGTGTACCTACCTCTCATCAAAGCCAGATGCCCAGCTGTGTGACCCACCAAGCCCTAGGTTGGGCATGCACAGCAGCACTACATCATTAAGTGAAAGTGCTATACAAGAAAGCAGGCACAAGCAGGCCCTGTAGGCACAGTTAAGTTACCTGAAAAAGCGGCCCAAATACCCATGGTCTGCACTCCTGCTATGCTCTTCTCTCTCTCAGTGTGAACCTATGGCCTTCCAGGAACTTCAACTGGTTGACAGAGGAAGAAGAGACTTGGGCCTGGTTTGCAGATGGTTTGTCATGATATGCAAGCCCCTGAAAGTAGAACAGCAGTCCCTTTCTAGAACATCCCTAAAAGAACATGGTGAAGGAAATTCTTCCCAATGGGAAGAACTTCGAGCAGCACACCTGCTTGTTCATTTTGCTTGGCTAGCGAAATGGCCAGACATGTGGTTACATTCCCGATTTATGAATTGTAGCTGACGGTTTGGCAGGATAGTCGGGGACTTGGAAGGGATGGGACTGGAAAATTGGTGACAAGGAAATCTGGGGAAGAGGAATGTGAATAGCTCTCTGTGAATGGGCAAAAAATGTGATGACATTTGTGTTCCACATGAATGCCCATCACAGAATCATTTCAGCAGAGGAGGATTTTAATTATCAAGTGACTAGGATGACCTGTTCGGTGGATGCCAGTCTGTCTCCTTCCCCAGTCACGCCTGTCTTTGCCCAATAGGCTCATGAACAAAGTGATCAGGTAGTCAGGAAGAGAGGTCATCAGTTTGTTCCTCAGTTAACATTATGCAATGACAGCCATTCTTTTCTGTTTTGAAGCTCTGAACCAATTTTCTGGGTTGAATGTGAAATATTCATATGTCAAAATGCATAGATATTGTTTGTGTGGAGGGTGGGAAGTTATTTTGTATTAAAAAATATCATAGAAACGCTCTGAGATGAACTTTTGATCATGCAGCATAATCCTACACTTCTGGAAAACAGAAATAATAGATGTCATTACTCTTTTGGAAAGAAGTCATCCCTGACTCCCTAGGTTACTGCACAAATGACTAAGGTTGCTGTAGTTACAGTCTGAGACAGGAAGCAGGAGATATATTTACTAAATGTAGAAATGAGAATATAAGTCTATATTATCTGTTTAGTTGAACTTTCTATATGCATGGTTAGAATGTGGTTACTGATGAAAACAGCACATTTTTGAATTCTGTATGTCTAAAGTGTATTTAACATTAACATATGCTGAGAAAACAAAGTCAACAACAACAACAACAAAAAAAACATTTCCTATGAGAATGGTATCACCATTCAAACCAGGCTTTAAAAATATGGTATCTTATTTGTTGTCGTCTGTCATCCCATATCCAGTCACCTGCTAGGCCCCGGTGTTATTTTTTCCTACACCTTCTCCGAGTAATTTTTTTCTTCCCACTCCAAATACTACTATGCTAATAAAGGTCTTTACTGTGTCCACCTAAGCCAATTTTTTTTCTAGTTAATCTTTCCATCTTTAATATATTTTTCTTGATTATGTTGTCATGTCAATTTTTATAAAACATCACCAAATCAGAAATCTTCTATATATTTCCTACCATCGGTGTATGAATCACTTGCTTCTAGTTTGGGCTCTCTGAGCAACCTCAAACAGGTGACATCTGACTTTGCCTCAATTTCTTGTCCAATTCACAATCTGGAAGAGCAGGGATATTAACAGCTCACAAGGTGAATGTTTAACTAATGTAATTTGAGAAAAGGTGGTTACGTTATTCTTACTTTTTCCTTTATCTCCATGAGGAGAGTCCTGACACGTTATATGGCTCCTCAGGATGCCTCTCAAGGATTGAGTATCAATTCCACTTAGAAGTGACTGACTTAATTCTGGCTCTTTCTCCTCCCTTGCCCCTCACTTCTGTTCTTTTGAGATGTACTCTCTAAGAAAATAAGAGCAGATAAATTTATGCCTCAGGCTATGTTTTCTTAGGAACCCAGGCTAAGACATTTTATTTGGGCTTTTCATTCTCTCTTCAAAAAACTTTATTAATGAAAGTCCAAACCCTTTAACTCTTTCATTAAAGGGATTTCACTATCCAAACATTCTCTACCCTTCCGATTTATTTTTCCAGTACTCTTCCACATGAACTTAAACTTTTGAGCATCTTTTCAACACACTATATTTTGAACTACCTTCTCAATGTCTCTATTTCTCCTTTGGTCATTGTACCGATCTTTTGAGGACTCACTTCTGTGTCTTTTATGATGTCTTCCTGAAACTCAGTCTGGTAGTGTTCTCAATCTTCTTTATATCCCAATAATTATTCTGGATTCACTTATCAGCTATCAACCTATCTTAAAAGTATTAAAATTTGAGATGTTACCCCTACAACTCTCCTTAAGGTCCTCAATGTGAGGAATCATAGTTCATACTTTTCACATCTTTGAAATAAAACAAAGTAGT
The DNA here is from genome assembly GCF_003265705.2 of Callorhinus ursinus. Taxonomy (NCBI): domain Eukaryota; kingdom Metazoa; phylum Chordata; class Mammalia; order Carnivora; family Otariidae; genus Callorhinus; species Callorhinus ursinus. The sequence continues at coordinate 47,060,893 of NW_027397064.1, forward strand.
TTGTACTGAAAATTCAGTGATTTTTGAAATCAGCATGTACTTCTAAGTTTCATCATGATGCTTATTTAGTACACTTGTGCAGCTTAAATATCACAACAACTTTGTCATCACTCAAAGGATAAAGGCCAACACTTTCGCATTCCATACTGGAACTCTGATGATCAACAGCCTCTCTACTTTCCCAGTATTAACTCCCATTTGTCTCTTCCATATAGCTTATTATAGCCAAGATGCACTGTTAAAACAGGTTGAGTGTTATCACTCCTGGGAGCCATTTCTTCTTCCTGCCAATCCGGGTGAGGTATGCCTTCTCTGCAGATAACCCTGATCATTTCACAGACATGGCCACACTCCACTGTGTTGTCTTTTTCTCTTTGTACCCTCCAATACACTAGAAGCTGATTAACAGCAGAAGTGTGCCATGTTTATACAAATTTTTATAAATTTGTATGTGTCTTAATTGGAAAAAGCCATTCTACCAGACATATTCTGCTCTTTAAATTCAATCTACAGTAGCCAAAATCATAAAGCTGATTTATTGAAGCAAAATACTAGACCCTATATTTATTCTTGTTAAAATTCACCATATTATTTGGAACTTATTTTTTGTCTTTGGAGATACTCTTTGACTCTAATTCTGTCATCTATTGTACAATTCTTCCTGAAAAGTTTGATGAAAATTGTTTCTAGATCTTTATCTAAGTTAATAATTTAGATTTGAAAAGATAATTCAAAACATGATGATTTGAGAAACTATCAAGTACTAGAAGAGAAGTTATTTTTAAAATGATAATCTAATTTTTTTTAAATTGTAACATTTTCTCTAAGATATTTGTAATTCTACATTATGAAATGCAGTTCAGTGTAAGTTTCATTGTTGAAAGTTTAGCTAAAATGAGTTATATACTATATATATCCATAGATAGATGATTAGATAGGTAGATAGAAAGATAGATGATAGATGAAAGACAGAGATAAATAGAGAGAGGGCATTATATGAATTTTAGAGAGCTCTCACTCTCCTGTTATCATCATTGGAGCCTAGAAGTATTCTGATTTCTGTAATTCTTCTGATTTGTTCTTGATCCTTTCAGTTTCTTGCCTGTAAATTCATATCTCCACGGTATGTGACAGTTTTTAAACAATTTCAATTTTTCAATTATCTCATCAAATCAAAACTTGAGAAAGACTACTGAAGATTATCACAGATTAAGTTCTATATTTAAACTGCATGGACCTCTATAATTAAACAGATTAGTTTAATTATAAACTAATTTTGACTATAATTAAAACATATTAGTATGTATGGATTTAGGCAGATATGTTAGCAGTGAAAAACTCAAGATTCTTTAAATAAGAGCCGTTTTTATTCTACAACTAGCTTATAAAGAGCGATTTTCCTTGTAGCTCTTATTTTAAGATAGAGATGTAGTTGAATTTCCCAAAGGACATATAATTACACCAGATTTACAAGAATCTAAACTCTGAGGAACACCTTTTGACACCAAGTCACCCTATCAAATGAATAATCATTAAATATCTCCCTTTATTCATTCAGTGAGTCTTAATATTACTGTAAGGAACACAAATTCTGGAATCAAATATCTTCAGTGAGGTAGATTGGTCTTACAATGCCACTCCGGTAACTCTAATTGCAGTAATTTGTTCGTGGTTAGCAATTCTGCACTAATAGCATTTTCCCAGGGAGACTGTCCTATGAATTTATTATATTTCATTTGCCTTCAGATTTTTATGATAGTAAGTGGAAGAAAAAAAAGAACTTGATTTCTGAAAAAATCAATTTGTTAATGCCCACTTGATTATCTAGAAATCCAGTGGGACTAAACCCCCCCTCCTTTTTTTTCCCCTTTCGATGAAATGTTTCTAAGGCATAATAAGACTATAAGGACTGGCAAGCAAAACAGCTAGCCTCATTCGAATCAAAGCTTGACATTAATTTGCCCTCTTACCAATGACTTCAGGCAACAGTATAAAATAACTAAAATACAATCTGAAGGAAGAAAACAGGAATACTTACAAATTATTTTGGAAAAATTAATGATTGAGAGAAATAAAACATATAGTTTAGCAGGATGCAAAGGACTCTTGCTTTTCTATATTGTCTTATAATGTATCTTTCTAGTTGTTCCTTAAAAATTTACCCTAGAAACGCTGAAATGTCTTTGGCTCTATTCTACTGTGATACCATTTTTGTGCTCTTGGTATTCTATTTACTGTGACACTATTGATTTGGGGAGGATTTGATCACTGATTTACATTAATTTGTATACCATCATAAAAAGGCAAACACTGCACATCATCCCCTTCTTTATCTCTTCTAGGTTAACACGCGACCAACAGTACTTTGCAAATTGTATACCCATATTCACCCACTGTTTAGAATTTTACAGGTTTGCTGTTAATGCAGTTCTGACTTGGTTTAGACAACGCCACATGTCAAGTGAAAACTGTCCTCCTCTCACACGGATTTTCCAATGGCAGTTTCTACCAGTTTAAACTTTCTGTTGATTTTGTTTTCAGAAAATGCTGTCTTCAGCTGGTCTTTGTTATTGAAGGCTGCTTTTCAATGGATTTACAGGGTGAAATTTGTGGCTGCCCTGATGTCATTTCTTAAGTTTTCCCTCCTTGATTTAAGCATGGATCGGATATATGTGTTCTTTATTATCGACTGTCAATCATTTATTTCACTTTCAAATGCACTTCATATGATTCTCAGTGTTCCATTTTGATTACAGGCTATCCAGAGCCTTGGAATGGTTATGGATTTACATGAACCTCAAGTGTCCTGAATACTAGTTTTTATAGAAAATATTTTTCAATAGATATAATGGAAAAAAGCAGGACTGACAAGTATATTCTACCAATCTAAGTGAAATTTATTAATTATTCAGTCATTTATGCATTTAACAAGAACACTTATGCATTAATTAGGCCAACTTTACATCTAATAAAAATGCTGGACATTATTTTTAGGAAAAAAATTACCCACATTTAAATTAAGTTTACAAATTTGACCTTGGAATACTGGTGTTATTCTTATAGAATTATACCAAGTTTATTTCCATATTCTCCATGGACTATGCAGTCTGGAAATGAACTGAAGCAACATGGTTTCAAAAGATTTCACTGAGCAGTATAAATAAGCACATACTTATACTGCAAACAGAAAAAAAGTCACTATTTAAGTAATATACTAAGATGTTTTATATAAATTCATTTTTTATCTTCTAGAATAAAAAATAATCCAACTTCCCAGATTCTTTCTTAAGTAGGTGTGTTAGTCCCTTTCTCTTTGTGGACGTGAAGCCAGTTCTTGTATTACAATTACATGTTTCTTCTTTCTTGCACTTCCATTAGAGGCAGGATAGCATAGTATTTAAGAGAGTATGGGCTCAGGCATCTGAGTGGCTCAGATGGTTAAGTGTCTGCCTTTGGCTTAGGTCATGATTCCAGGGTCCTGGGATCAAGTCCCGCATAGGGCTCCCTGTTCAGTGGGGAGCCTGCTTCTCTCTCTGCCTCTCTTTCTCTGTCTCTTATGAATAAATAAGTACATAAAATCTTTAAAAAAAAAAAGAGTGCATGGGCTCTAGTGCCATATTTTGGAATGGGATTACAAACTCTGCTACTTACTAACCACGTGGCTTCCTTACCTTTTCCCTGACTCATTTTCTTGTCTATAAAATGAGGATGACAACATTAATAGAAGCACCCGACTTCAATGTTGGTTGCAGATTTTTAGTTCACTTAGAGCTGGCACCACAAAATAAGCGTTCAATAAATGTTGTTTATCATTGTTTGTAACTTTCTATTTTATATCTTAGCAGCCCTCATCTGATCTGCTCAGTGGCATTATTTTGTGCGATGATGATGGCAACATTAGACTGATTCTCAGGACTACATTTTTGGATATCCTGACATGCCACTTAGTGTTACACTGGGTTCCTTAGTGGAACTATTTAAGTCGTGCTGCTCTAAGAGCTGGCTCAAGGCTTCAAGTCCAAACAAACAGTGAGGTTTGCAGCTTGGCGATGGCTCTGGTCATTTTCAGTGCCAATTTCCTGAGGTCATTTGGTTACTAAGATTCAGCATTTCATTTTCTCTGTAATCAATGCATCATTAAGCATCATGATGCCTAAATATTTAACTCATTGAAAGCATTCAGATTAGTATTATCAATGCAAATCTGTTCTGTTATTTTTAAACTGATTCTAACAAAGGTTTAAATGGTTAGAGAAGGCTTGGGTAAGAATTCCTAGAATGATATTTGAGGACTGTATTCAAATTCAGATTAGTTTTACTTTGTCTGATCTCATTACCATTGATAATTACGGATTATAAATACAGCCATATGTTGTGAACATTGTGTAGTGGACACAGATATTTGCCTAATGATCATCCAGTCCTGCCCTCTCTGTAGTCACAGATTCCCAATTTTATTCAGGTGTCCACCTCCATGCACCATGCACATAATTATGTGTTTCGTGGTAATGTGAACTTATATCTAGTCCGAGGGGTGGGCATGATTGGTTCAGTTCATCTTCTTTGCCAATGACTGGTACAAGAATATTCACACGAGCCAACCCTAATCTATCACTCATGACAGCAAGTCAACTGGGTTGCTTCTACAAAAACGTTATCTTCTATAAGAAAATCATAAGAAAATGTATTTTTCCCTCTACCTGTGGACATTATCAGGTTTAGATATGGCAAGCAGATCTTCTTCAGATATCTATTTTCCTGCTAAGAATATCTCCAGCCCTGAGAATACCAAACTGAGAGAGAGAATGAAACTTGAGTTACACATGACATACTTGAGCTGCTGAGTCCTCAAACCTCAGAGTCTACCATATGTCTGCATTTTCTATTACGTGGAGTAATAAATTTCTTCACTCAAGAGGCCAATTTAAATGAGCATTTCTTACCATTTGCAGTATAAAGCATCCTAAAGGATATAGACTGAAAAGGATCATTTATTTAATATCATTTAATCTTTCCCTCCCAAAATAGATGAAGGTACAAAGATTTAGGCAGAACAGGTTGTCTCAGCCAACAAGAACCTTTTATTTTTAGGCTGCTGAGTGATTATGATAGTGGTGGTATATTTCTTTTTCAGTAATGTGATTGAAACATTATTTTAGCTTTAAAAGAGAAGTTACCAAGGTTATAATTTCCCTGCCTACAGAAATAAACTTTGGGTATTAAAGTTAAACTTAACTTACAAACTTTAAGGATATTAACCTTTTATAATGGTTAAACTGTTCACGCTCTTCATACCACAAACTAGATTGTATATTCTGTATATATTATTATGGTGTAGTGCAAAGAATGTTATCTTAGCACTTTTAGAAGACTTAGGTCTTCAAATCTACACAAACAGCAGAGGTATGAAGTTGAAAGAACTTAGCACCTTTTTTTTTTTTTTTTTTTAAATAGGCTCCACACCCAGCATGGAGCCCAACATAGGGCTTGAACTCATGATCCTGAGATTAAGACCTGAGCTGAGATCAAGAGTCGGATGCTTAACTGAGTCACCCAGGTGCCCCAGAACTTAGCACTTTTAGAAGACTTAGTCTTGGTTTGAATTAACCAGTGTGTGAACTTGACTGGAATGACTGTTAATTTCTCACACCTGACATAAAATAGGCCCAAATTAAATCTGAATTTTCACTCTTTTTTTAAAGCAGTTAAAACTCTTCTTTTTCCAAATAAAATCTCACACAAAAGTTCAATATATTGGGATATAAAGTAGATATGCAGAGGACCTAGAGCCACCTAATGAATATCAACATCATATTCTGATGTCTCCTTTGTGCAATCTTTGTGCTCTACTGTGGATAGTTTAAAAGCCACTGAAATAGATACATGGTTTCTAAACTCTCTTGCAGTTCTTAAATTATAAGGCTCAATCAAACGGAAACCTAACTTTTAAAATATTACAGAATGCAATGCATAGGGTGCCTGGGTGGCTTAGTTGGTTAAGCATCTGCCTTTGGCTCGGGTCATGATCCCACGGTCCTGGGACTGAGCCCCGCATCAGGCTCCCTGCTCAGAGAGGAGTCTGCTTCTCCCTCTGTCCCTCCCCTGCTCGTTCTCTGTCACTTTCTCTCAAATAAATAAATAAAATCTTTAAAAAAAAAAAAGAATGCAATGCATGTTGCTGACTTTCTATGTGCACTTGTGTCATTTTTCTGGTGGTAACTTCTCACATTATTTAATTTTAGAAAAACAACTAAACACTCAGTTTTTATAAGATTAGTTCTTTGAATTACTATATCTTGATTGGTGCTTTTTCCATGAGAGCATCTCTTGTGGATGATTAAATATATTATTCTGTGATTCTAACTCTGCACTTAGATTCATACATTAGCAGATTAAATAAAATTATGGAATTAGCCATATATTCTGATTTTCTATCATTTTCTAATATAAATGGTAGTTGTAAATCAACTGAAATATCAAACTTGGGAATTCATTTGGATTTTGAAATTGTTTCATACATCTTCCATGACCAGAAACAAAGATGGGGCATATAGTAAGTGACTCAACTGCTTCTCTTCTTCCTCATCTTTGCATGTTATAGAAACTGTCTTTCTTGAGCTTCTTTATCCCCTTCACAAATATCACAGCTTCTCTTGACTTGTTAATGACCTCTTAAATCAACATTATGTCCTATTTAATTCTATATCTTGTAATGATAATAACTAGATTTTTAAAATAAGGATTCATTTTAATAGAATTTATTTAAAATATAGTTCTCCCCTTCACAGATGAAGAGACCATCATAATATTTTTCATTATAAAAGTTAGTAATATTTTACACTGATGATGTTTATATTGAATTATTAGAATAACAATTTTTTTTTTTTTAGAGAGGGAGGCAGAGCGAGAGAGGGAGACAGGTGTGGGGAAGGACAGAGGGAGAGGGAGATAGAGAATCTTAAGTAGGCTCCACACCCAGTGCAGAGCCCCATACAGGGCTCGATCTCACCACCCTGAGATCATGACCTGAGCCAAAATCAAGAGTTGGATGTTTAACTGAATGAGCCATCCAGGTGCCCCATGGAATCACTATTTTTTTTAATGTTGAATAATAATAACCCAAAAATATCAAAATAGCAATAGTTGTTTTCCTAGGCTTTGGGGTTCTGGGTGATTCTTCATCTCATTTTTGCTTCTACATTTTTAAATTACTCACAACAAGCAGATATTTATATATGGTCAAAGAGAACAGATATTTTAATCAGCATATTTAATTTTACATAAGCCATCTGATTACCATTATGTTAAAATGATATGCTAGTAAAAAAAGAGGAAGAGAGAATAAAGAAGTGTTAACAATTATTGTTTAGGAGTGATTAAAGGTGGATTTTTTCCTGTACATTTTGATATTTCCCAAATTCCCAAGAAGAAACATATGTTAATTTTATAATAAACTTATATTGTCAAACTATTTAAAAGATTAATTGATTTATTTGTATGATATAAAAATATCAGTTCAATGGGAAGTATGTTGCATGGGACAGTGTTTCCTGAAATAATAAACATTTTATAACAACTTATAGGGAGGAGAGGTGGCATTCCCTGAACCTCTGGTCCTTTAGAGAAAACCCCAGAAATCCAAAGCAGGCAAGTCCCAGATACATCTAAACTCTCCAGTAATCAACCTGGACCTTTATCATTTATTTCTAGCCTGCCCTTACTTCTGTACATTGTCTCCACTAGATTCCAAACTTGATCCTATATACCAGAGGCTTCAATCCTAGTTTGAATTTAGTCTGTTTTTTCCCATCACTTGAAATTAATATTTTTATCTAACACACAATTCATTTGGTCGCCTTTTGATTTTCTTAATCTAATCTTGACTTTTGGAAAGTATGCTTTGATTTTCTTAATCTAATCTTGACTTGGAAAGTATGCTTTGACCTGCTTTTAGCTCCTTAGACACTAATTTATTGTTTTCCTCTGACCAGCAGGTGTCACTTGGCATAAGAGACTCATATATGTATCATATTCTGGAAAGAGCTACAATACGTTTGAAATTAACATTATTATAGAAGTGCAGAAATGAAAGTTTCCCACCAGTAGTAATATAAAAACCCAATAGATATTGTAATTTTAGTCCAGTTAGAACTCTTACTAGTGTTTATAGAAATTACAACTGACTTCTAAAGAATGTAAATGTTGTGAAGGGATAATAAAATAGCCATCTCACTCTATTCAATAAATTATGAGATCTAAGTTTTGTAAGAATAATAAGGAGAGGATGTGACCATCTCAGTTATTAATAAAAACTGTAAAAATTTATAAAAAACAAAGAGTTGATACTATGGAAAGCAAGAAGAAGCCTCAATCCACCTTCTGATTAAGAGATGTTCTAAGTGCCAACTATAAGAAGGCATTCCTTATGTTGTATTGATAATCTATAACCCGTTTGGTCAGGTAAACCAAGGTATTTCCATTGCAAGGAAGATGAGGTATGCTTGTAGGTTTGTATGCATGAACATATAAACATGTCTGTATTTAATGCAATTGTTGCCCACTAATGGCTAAAAGTTACTACGTTCCGTGGAGAATGGCCCTTGTCAGAATGGGTGTTGCCCTTCCAGGAGGTTATTTCCCCCAGTATCCAATCTCCACTCCTCACAGCCTGCAGCCAATGACTTAAGTCATGCGGGTACAAAAGTCAGCTCAATGTGGGACCAACTTCATAGTGTGATTCATACTTTCCATAGAACTGCAGCTCCCCACAGAATCAGGCTAAAAAGTCCGACTGATACCACACTTTTGCTTAGCTCCTTTGCTCGCCCTCTTTCTTCATTCTCTTTCCCTTAAGTATAGTCATCAGATAAAGGACTCTGAGATAAATCTGAATTACAAAAAAGTATACATATATTTCAGTATAAATATGCCCCAAATATTTCAAATAAATATTCAATGTTTATCTGAAATTCAGATTTCACTAGGCATACCATACTTTTATTTGCTAAATTTGCTAATCTTATTCCTGAGAGCATTTCTTCAGTAAATTAGATGCACTTGAATTCTTGTCTCAGGCTCTGCTTCTAGGAAAGCCAACCTTCGATAATGCCAACTATATACTGTTAGGTTATTAAACATATATTTCAGAACTACATATGCATATATATATATATATATTCTGATCAATTTATGTAAATATATGTGCATGTTATGTAATAATAGTAATGAATATAGAGTTATTATACAAAAAATTAGTTCTGGAATGGTGAACACCAAGCTGCTAAAAGACGTTACCCATGGACAAGAGAACCAGATTTTGAGAGAAGTGTTGGTGGTAGTCTCCATTTTACACAGAAATTCTCTCATTATTTGCAGTTTACAGCAGAATGGTACTTTGGTAATTCTAGTATGTAACAGTAAGTTAGTTGCATCATTGATTTTGTCCTTATAGCAGTCGAGCACTAGTGAAATTTTCTTTTTCTTATTTTGTTTTCTTATTTTTTATGTTGATACCCATGGACTCCAAGCTGATATCATAGGTAGCAAAGTAAGAAGGAGTCCAGGAAGATTAAAGGGTATAGAAAAATAGTTTATGAAAGAAAAAACTAGCTACACACACATTGAAAAAAGAAAGAAAAAAAAAGAGAAAAAAAGAAAAAAAGCCATGTATAGGCAGGCATAAATGGGAAGTATTGTTTTTAAGTGGATTTAAAATTAAATATATGTTCAGAGCTAAAGTATAAACACATCAGGAGTCAATATCAGGCAACTAAAGTTGAATTTTCCTCCTGGGAATATAGGTAATAGGAGCCCACTGTAATATATCCTGCACATGTGAATATTTATGAAATTAGGCTTCAGAGAAAATAGCATGTGAATACAAATTAATGAACAAATTATGAGTTTGGGGTTATAAAACACAATATAAGAAGAAATAACCCCAGACTAAGAGGCAAAAAAATGTGAAATCTAACTGTCACATTATTAACATTAGCTTAACTTTAACAAGGCATTATGGACATTCATTTATTTAGAAAATGAAGCGTATGAAATATACGGTTTTTAAAGTCCCACCAATTCATAAATTCTATGACTCTTTAAAAAAGATAGTCAAGAATGTCTTATTCTAATAAATTCTTTTAATCTTGGGTTTTCATCTAGCAATAAAAGGGATATAATAATACGAAGAAATAGGAAACCTGCATTTTAGTAAACATGTTTGGCAGATAAGCAGAAATAATATATGTGCTCCGACTCCACAGTGAATTATCGTTATGCTTCTTTCTTTAATTTTATAGAATCATATTTTTTCTAAGACTTGCAATAGCACATCTAAAGATTTATTTTCCTTTAGAAATCATATTTTCATTTATTAATATTTATATGGATGCCAAAAAGGTATACAGTTTTGTGACACATCAGTAATTAAACACCATTCTTTATAAGGTGATAGCTATGTATATTTTTTCATTATGTGTGAAAGCATACTTACTTTGGATGTTTATGTTCATGATAGGATATGGAATCACAGCACCGGGTAGGTGCCGATTAATGCCATGAAACATTCTATTATTAGAATGATGTTGGTAAATCTTTAATGTGAACTTAATTGGTTAAAAATAGATGGGATTGTTAAATGGATCCTTCACTGAATAATTAAATACACTTTTGGGAAAATCAATAAAATAGACAGATCTATGGTGCCAGCATCCTTGAGCTTTCTTTGAAGCTGTAAAAACTCAGACTCTACTGTGAGACATTGAAAGGACATATGATATTACACATAAATCCTGGGGGCTGCCACAAAACCAGAGTCAAGTGTCAGAAACTATAAACCTCCAGCATCACTGACTAGGAGTAATGCTTATTATTTTAATACACTGCAATGAATTATTTCCACTGGATAATTTCTTGTCTTTGTGCTCACAATGAAGGCCAAACAGACAGTTATGGGTGGTCGGCAGTAAATCTACATCTGTGAATACACTCTCCTGGGATCCTATGAAAGACTGTAATGAATTCAACACATGGTGCTAGTCCTAGAGGCAGACACATTCACACCGTGAGAGAAGACAGTTAGGGTTTTCTAATAAAAATTAAGTGCTGAATCAGTATGTGTGAAGTGTTGCTGTTATTAACTGCTGTGCCCTGGATTTAAACATACACACACACACACACACACACACACACACACACACACACACACACCAGTTAATGTGTATGAAGACACATACTGTTGAACAACTTGTAACTTGTCTGCTTTCGTCTCTTAAAATATATTCCTATGCCCAGTTTTATTATAGACAAAAACATACTTAATTGAATATCAAGCTTTAGTATACAGTTCAATTGCCTTTTTAGAGAAAGTAAGATCTAATACACAGCTTTAGAAGGTATCTCTCATTTATAAATCAGTTTACCTGCATGTCATCTAAGGAGGAAATTATAAAATATCTCCTATCGTTTCTCTCATAAGAAAGTGTAAATCATTTCTCTGTGTTCTATTCTGTTCTATTTCCTCTAAGTGTTATTTCCAAGAGTATAGGGAGTAACTGTATTCCCACAGTTGTTGGAGAGATATATAGGAAAAAATGTACAGAAAAATAAAAATATAAATCCAAACCATAATAATTAATGAAATAGAAATATGTAGACTTTTCTTTAATTATGCTATGCCCCTTTACCTATATCTAGAGACACTAGATGGTATTTCAAAATAGCATAGTCAACTTAAAAATGAAAGTTCATATCAATATTACATCCAAATCAGACCACTGGAATTTGTTTTTAGAAATATTTGATATTTCATATAGAAGTATAAGTTTGTGATATTATGTATCTACATATGAGTTTATAAGTAGGTTCATTTTTGTAAACTTCTCTAAATGGAGAAGACAGGGTGCCTGGGTGGCTCAGTTGGTTAAGCGACTGCCTTCGGCTCAGGTCATGATCCTGGAGTCCCAGGATCGAGTCCCGCATCGGGCTCCCTGCTCGGCGGGGAGTCTGCTTCTCCCTCTGACCCTCTTCCCTCTTGTGCTCTCTATCTCTCATTCTCTCTCTCTCAAATAAATAAATAAAATCTTTAAAAAAAAGGAGAAGACATTTCATAAATGAAAATGTAAAAATATAATCTAATTCTGTATCTTAAATATCGACATTTAGAATATATCCCAAAAGGAAAGTGAATCCTGTAGTGCATTAGCCTATTCTAATACTGGTAGCTCTTTTCCTAGTTTAGAATAACCAGTGGTACTTCAGGGGAAAAGAAAGGCGGAACTTTTGAGGGTTTTGTGCTGAGCAAGTTGAATGTCCTAAATATCACCTTGTTAAAATTACACTAAGGAAAATCATGACCGTGGTGCTGACACAAAAGGGCCATACAGATGCAGCAGTCCTCACTAAATATATATTACTTCAACAAATTATCCTCACTAAATATATCTCACCTTAACAAATTACTATGGAGTTTTTTGAGTATATGAAATAAGTACCATATCTTTTCCAGGAATCATTTTCAAATAAGGATTTTGCAGAATCTGTTTTTATACGCTTTATGCAATGTAGTTTAACATGTATGGTTATAAAAGTAGTAAAAACAAAAGAAAATACCAGCCTGAAACTTCTCTGAACTATGCACAGTAAAAATGGACACGTTTCCAAAGACGTGTTGGTTTTCAGTAGATGGCCACTTTGAGTGCTCACCCTCCTGATCAATGAATCTTAACTGAAGATTAGGTAAGAGAGGACACCTTCAGTTACTACACAAAGGTGACATTCGGTAAGGATTTGTTGATTTAGTGAATGGCTTACCCAGAAGTGCTAAAAGCTCCTTCTGTGGCATGATTTGAGTAATATTTCACACAGAGGCTTGTGATATTATAAGAAACGTCCATCATTAGAATTTCTCCTCTGTTAAAATATTTTACTAAAAAGCAGTTGTAAGTCTTAACCTTAACAAATTGTTGCCAACCCACCAAACTCATTAAAGAGTAGTTTATCAAATTATTCCTATATCATGGTATGAGGGTAGTAACTGAATGAGAAAAACACAGGGCATGCATGATTTAATGGATGATGGGAAAGGTAATAGCAATCACATTACATAATCAAGTTTTCCTTGATGTCTTTACAAAATACACAGTGCTACGATTGTCAAATTCTGGCTTCAAAAATACACCAAATGCATGACAGGCTCATCATCCTTCACCCTTCACAAATTTATGGTAGGTTTAAATTTTTTTGCTGTTTTGGCAGCACATTTTTTTTCTGCTGAGATACTCTTCACCCAATGAGACATTACCATTGGCTGGACAAATTAATATTTATTCAAGAATCCCCTACAGACTATGTTTATGAAATTTTGTACTTTAGAATTCATGTTCTTAATTAGAAAATCTATATATTTCCTTATTTCTAGTGATTTTTAAAAGAGGTTTTATAAGTAGATTGATATGAATTGTTCTTTTAGTAAAATTGTTCTGTAAAAACATGGTATATTTTACTTCTCTATATATTTCTAAGAAAAGGAAAAATCGTGCCATCTAATAGCTAACTGCCCAATTCTCTTATTGTTACATTACATGCTGTTTTGCATACAGCCATGGGTTTTATACCATAGAGTGTATTATAAGACTACACAGAATATGAGAATAGAAACAGAATCTAGAAAAATTCTAAGGAGCCATTTGTACATATCCAGTTTTTATTATGGAAGTCAAGTGGAAAGACAGGGCTTTAAGTCTACACATGGTGGATGAGAGCTAAAGATTTTATATTAATTTTTTTATTTTATTTTATTTTATTATGTTATGTTAATCACCCTACATTACATCATTAGTTTTTGATGTAGTGTTCCATGATTCATTGTTTGCGTATAACACCCAGTGCTCCATGCAATATGTGCCCTCCTTAATACCCATCACCGGGCTAACCCATCCCTCCACGCCCCTCCCCTCTAGAACCCTCAGTTAAGATTTATAAAAATTACATTAAATATATCTAGCTATATGACATATTCATATATAGCAAAGATCAAAACACCTATCTCTAGAATTTAGTGATATCATGTTGTCCTCCACTACAGCCATAATGTTAGGACAAAATTTTTTAAATTACTGTACCTTCTTTTTTTTTTCTAAAGATTTTGTTTATTTATTTGAGAGAGAGAGAGAATGAGAGATAGAGAGCACGAGAGGGAAGAGGGTCAGAGGGAGAAGCAGACTCCCCACTGAGCAGGGAGCCCGATGTGGGACTCAATCCCGGGACTCCAGGATCATGACCTGAGCCGAAGGCAGTCGCTTAACCAACTGAGCCACCCAGGCGCCCATTACTGTACCTTCTTAAAATATGTTACTGTTCACCACCAGCTTCCAAGTGCGTTTTCCTATTGAATTCGTTTGCAACTCTAGCTATGTTACTAGCGTACACATTTAATAGATGAGGTCATTGTAGTTACATCACCATTAGAGCATATGACCAAAACTTGAACACCAAACCGCTAAGCCCAAAATGATTTTTATTATATTGTGAGAAATTTTAGGTGAATGTCATTTAAAAACAAATCATCTATAAAAAATTGCATGGGAAATCTTAGATTTGGAGTATTGTTTAATATATGAATATTTTGAAGGGAGAGATGCTTTGACTTTCAGAAGAATTAACATTATAAAGTAACAATCAGTTCAAAGCTTGAGAGGATGGCACACCACATGACAGATGCCATATTCCTTATGTCGGTGTATACAAGTGTTTATTTAAGGTTAGCAATTGTTTGCTTATACTACATAGAGTATAGATTTATAACCATCTGATTTTATAAATGTGTTAGTTATTAAGGGCAAGAGATCTAGATCTTCTCTCCATAAAAATTAGAAGTATTTCAATGGTATCTGATCCACACTGAAGTCCTAATTAATTTTTCTTCTTTTGAGTTTTCTTAGAATTGACAGATATGTTGCATATTTCAAACTGAGATTAAAAAAAATAGGTTTAAGGGTATCATTAAGTGAATTTTACTTTGTAGCTCTTTAAAAATATTCCTTTTAGCACAAAGATGCATCATTATTTCATTTAACTGTTCATGATACCTTATCCATTAAAATGAGTTTTTTCCAGAAAACAAAATTTTATACCCCTAGGCAAGTAACATTCAAAAGAGTTCTGAAGCATTTGGTATTGAGGAAAATTTAAAATACAAATTATTGAAAACAATTAAAATACTGAAATAAGCAAGAATGGCAAACTTCACCTTTCAGTTTGAGTTTTGTTGATGTGTTAGGAGGAAGTGTGCCAAGAAAAGAAAGGGATTTAGCAACCTGAAAATCATTCTTTCAGAACTTTTGAGCTTATTATTAAAAGTACAATGAATTATGTACACCAGATATTAAAACTTATTGTTGAATTTACTTTGGAGAGAGAAATAGAGACAGACAGAGAAGATTACTTCATTGGTCCATAAATTTTGCCTACAAACCCTGCCTACCATCCTCAACAGAGAAGAATGAAAAAATATACATTATTCATCCTACCATTATGTTAAACAATATTTATTCTATATGGGATTTATGCTGTGACTTAGAAGTACTTATTGAATATATGTTCATGAAATTGTCTTCACCTTTGGTATCCTTGTCTGAATATCTTTAATTGTGGTAAAGTATACATAACACAAAAATTTACCATCTTAACTATTTTTAAGTATACAATTTGGTGGCATTAACTACATTCACATTGTTACACAATCATCATTACTATCTACTTCCAATACTTTCTCATTCCCCTGAGCAGAAACTCTCAACCATTAAGCAGTAATTCCCCATTTCCTATTCTTCACAGCCCCTGGTAATAGCTAATCTACTGAATTTAATAATTTTACTTTTCAAACAAGGTAATGAATTTTAGTTCTTGTATTAAGTCCTTTAATTAAGTATGAATCACAATTTATATTTTCGTTTCCTCTAAGATTACAGGTTGATATCTTTCAACATTCACTATTGCCTTACCTGTTGTCCAGACTTGACTCAATAAATCCTTACAAATGATAACAAATGTTGAATAAAACAAATATTACTTAGGTACTAACTTCGACAACTTCCAGCAATACTGCACTAACACCTTTCATTATGCAAATACACATTATTCTTTTAAAAAAGAAAATACAGATATCATACACACAGTGGACTGTAGATTTTTTATGCAATGAGTAGAAGTCATCAATAAAATCAGATCTGGTTTCATTACCTCTGTAACAGAACAAATTTACTATAATTTCAATTTTCCTACAGTTGTATTAATTGGATAGTTATTAACAATGATTTATCTTTTCACAGAAACTCAATTTTTCATCCATAAATATAATATTTATATACCCTATTGTCAGGAAATACAATATTCATATAGAAAATGCAGGTTTTTTATTCTTAAATATCAGTGTTTCTGTTCATTTTTTTTCTATCTTCATGGGACTAAAAAGCATCCTGTGCAAGCTCAAAAATCATTTATTACGCCTTGGGCCAGGACAGTGGCAGAGCCACATCTTCAGAGGAAGCTACTTCCTTATCAAAGAAGAATCGCTCAGAGCCATCTGCCTGCTTATCATTACATCTGGCCAGACTTATGTTTTAAAGGAATAGCTAACTAAATAAGGAAGAGAAGATCAAGCTAATAGACATTTCTGGCAGTCAATAAAAGGTTACCAGGGAAAAATAATCACACATGACACAAAAGAAACCGATGAGTACAGGATGTTATCTAGAGGAAGGACAATGATGAGGCCCCAATTAGATATTACTGAAGACATGAAATGGCACATATGCTAAGGGTACTGGCAATATCACAAATAAAATATAGTCTTTGTCATATTAAGGAAGAAAACATAGGAATTTTACCTAATATAATTATTAAAATATATATCTATATTCGCATAACCTTGGATATACTACTGTGCTCCTAAATCTAGCATTCTATAATTTTGTAAGTTTTTTTTCACCCCTACCTTACCTCTATTTGTATTTATTTTTCCACTTAGCAACTCTGCTTAAAAACTGTTTTAGCCATAGAAAGTGAAGAGGGAAAAATGCTGTAGAGCCATACTTTGAAAAATCATCTTTGGGGCAAAGATTCGGGGAATGTAGTACAATAAACTGTGGGGAGGGATTACCATGGAAGTAAGTTCAAAATGCCTGCTTTTGGGTGTTTATCATTCATTTGATCCCCAACATCAAGTATACACTGGATTGGTGGAAAAGAGTATTCCCAGATGTGAAGTTTTAGTTCATAACTTTAGGGAAAAGTTGCTTAGGACATAGTTTGTCCAGCATATTGAAAGCCTGAAAAAATAATTTTTAAAATCCCTCAGGCAACTAAATTATTTTCAGTAGTAATCATGAAATGAAACAGAATAATGTGGGTAAAATGTGTACATTTTGCAAGGTGCATTTTTACCAAATGTTACCCTTTTGGATTTTTCTCCTATTTGTATGCTTAATTGTTTGTATACTCAGTGTTACTGGCCTTGTAATTAGCTCTCAACATGCTTTCCACATAGATGAATGTGTATCATCTGTATCGCTCATGATAGTCCCACTTCTCTTCCCAGGGATTGGTTCATTGACCCAAATCAGGGCAATGAGATGTGAGGATAAGAGGGTGAGTCTGCGATGATTCCTCTTCATCGTCTAGATAGTTTGTATTTAAATGCTGTGTTTGCAATTACCAAAATCAACACCAAGAATGACAGGCTAGAAAAAAATTATGTTATTGGTAATAGCTACTTAACTATACCTAGAATCTCTCTAAGTTCTGAGATTCCTGTTATGTAAGATAATAAATCATGCATAATTGAATCAGATTGATTTTGTATTTCTATTGGTTATAGGCCAAATCATCGGATAAGATACATCTGGAGATAACAGGAATTTTTTTCTTTTTAGTTTTACTGCATTAATAAAACCAACGGTTAGGCAAAGCCATTCATTTTTTGTCACCTTATATTTATGCATCTAGTAGGTATGTTTAAATTATGAAAAGCTAACTCATCTTTAATAGCAAGTGTAATAGATTTATCCCATCCTAATTATACTGTCAAACCAACTGAGTAAATTTAAGTGAATAATATGTTTGTTAATAAAATTAGTTATATGTATACTTACCATTCATGTTTTTAAAATGCTTTTTAAAAATATTTCTAATGTTTGATCTTTAAGTTTTGAAAAAAGTGAAGTAAGACATATTCTTAATAAAGAATTCATATAATAGGTATTATAAAATATTTAATGCAAGAGCAAACTTGATATCTCTTTCTCAGCACATTTTCATTAAAACTAAACTTCTAAACATTCCCAGGGGATGGAATTATATCAAGTTTAATTTAACAAACTAAATGATTTATGAAGAATCTTTATAAAGACTATAGCCAACAGGATTCAGTTACTTTCATGTTATTATGAAAGTAATTGTATGAGTAGTGAGTAAAAGCCATTAATATACATATTGTCACTTTTTCTAGTACTGTTGAAAGTGTTAGTGTATAATTGTTTTTATTTAATAAATGTTCTAAAGTTTTGATGATTGCAACCTAAACATGAACAATTAGTGATTTTATATATTAAAATGTATGTACATTTGCTTATCCAATTAAAAACTTATATTTTTATTTTTTGTTAACCATATTTAGTGAGGAAAGAATCTCATACAAGGACAAGAGAAATAATAGGAAAAACAGGCAAAATACAGATGTTGAAAATAAGGTAGAGGGTTGCAGTCCTAGAATTTTTACTTACTGGCTATAAAACCATCAGAATATTGCTGAATCTCTCTGTGATCATTTTCTTTCATAAGGCTGAAAAATAGTTAACTATCAGGTAGGATTATTGTGAGGATTAGGTGACTTAGTACAAGTAAAAAATAACCCCTCTAGTATCTGACACATAGTAAGGTTAAAAATTTTTTCTAATTTGTAGATAATATAAAAAACAATGTAGGCATCACAATTTTTGCTACAATAAGTGGTTTGTTTTAGCTTCTTTTAAATAATGATTTTTAAATATATGCAACAAGATAGAATAAAATGCATGATTTTAATATTTTATAATGTTGGTTTTCTTATAGATGTGATTTCTTCTTTAAAGAAGCTGTATATTTCTGTGTGTGTATGTGCAAACATAAATCAAATTATTGTCCAAGCAAGGGTAAAATAACTATATAATTGGTAAAAATTATGTTGATATTTCTGTAATATATTTTAGTAATTTGTAAATTTTTTCTACATTTTTACCTAATTGATTTTCTATTAATGACTCATCATTAATTTTGAGGCATATGGTATTTTGTATGTGTGGTTGGTTTTTTTTCTTTTTAAGACCTAAGTTTCCTAGCCTCAGACATACTCTTATTCCTTCAACAACAATGTGCTTGAGTGAAAATGCCAGATTGTGGCAGTAGTTAGAGTGGTGACTGGATTGGTGATGACAACGGTGTCAACAAACACATATTCAGTGTCTTCTGAGAGTCTTACACATGTTTTTATATTTAGCTCTCACAATAATTATGTTGTGAGATTCTTATTCCTAATTAAAGATAAGGATATTGAGACAATGGGAACTGAATAATGTGCCAAAGCTACACAACAAGTAAGACAGGTAGCCAAGGGCACCTGGGTGGCTCAGGCATTAAGCGTCTGCCTTCGGCTCAGGTCATGATCCCAGGGTCCTGGGATCGAGTCCCGCATCGGGCTCTCTGCTCTGCAGGGAGCCTGCTTCTCCCTCTCCCACTCCCCTTGCTTGTGTTCCTGCTCTCGCACTCTCTCTCTCTCTGTCAAATAAATAAAATAAAATCTTAAAAAAAAAAAAAAGACAGGTAGCCAAGATTGCAATTCAGGTATTGTGATGTCAGAGCCAGTCATCTAGTCTGAACTGTTACTTAATGTCATCTGCAGAAATTAATATATTACACTTAGTGGCAACCCCTCATGCAGCTACAAACATGTAATAGCATTTTTTGAATTGCAATTACATGGGAACTTAGTAAATATGATTAAATGATCACTTATCATAATATAATTATAGATGTTTAATTAATGTAATATTTATATTTTTATTATATATGGGTATAGATGCATCATATTTATGTGTGCACATAAGCATATACCTATAATCTCTCTCTACACAGACACATACACACACACATATAAATGCATGTGTCTATCTTCTATCTACCTACTGTCTATCTATCCATCCATCATCCATCTATTCATCTGTCTACCCTTACATACATATATATGCACATATACTCATATAGACCCACATACACACATATATGGTTAAGGTATATATATGATTTAACAGACTACTGTGTGGTTTTAGCAATCAACTGGCTGGGTGGGTGGTGGATATGGACCACTGATATTATTTCACTATGTTCATGATTAACTCAGTACACATAAGATAAAAACTTAACATATAAAAAAATCAGATTTTTCTTTACTCATTTAATATAAACAGTTGCTAAC
Source organism: Callorhinus ursinus (assembly GCF_003265705.2). Taxonomy (NCBI): domain Eukaryota; kingdom Metazoa; phylum Chordata; class Mammalia; order Carnivora; family Otariidae; genus Callorhinus; species Callorhinus ursinus. The sequence goes on from NW_027397064.1 coordinate 47,081,399, forward strand.
AGGTGGGATTTCATTATCATTTTTCAAACAGTGAATACTTTTTATCTTTTTACTTAGATGTTTGTGGGTTTGTATTTTTTTTTTTAGATTTGGAATGTTTTCTATAACTTTATTTTTTCTTCTCAAATTTTTATTTATATTTTAGTTAGTTAACTAATTTTATTTAAATTAATATTTGTATTCCAATCCTGGTCTCTAAATCAGGAAAACACGTTAAGTTTTAAGTTGAATCAGCATTCTCTTTCCTTCCCACTTATATTTTCTCTATTATCTCCATCCTATGGTCCATCTCCTCCTCCTTGTCTGCTCCCAGTCTTCATCCTATATTGTATATAGTGAAATCTTCTTATTATTCCACATCCTAAAGTTATTTTCCACAATGTCAATTTTCATTATGATTTCCAATACAGTTTTATTTTTCTCTTTCAACTTTAATCTCTTGCTTCCTTTTTCCTCATTGTTTTATATAAAAACATTTACTTCCTTTCTTTTTGTACTATGTATTTCTGCTTCTGTTTCTTCGTTTTCATGTCTTCATGGTGATGCATTTTCTTCTAGTTCTTGTAAGTTAATGTGAAAGATATGCTTTTTCTTATATGCTTCAGAATTATTGTATTTCTACCACTTTCTGATGAAGATGAAGCCAGCCAACATAAAAATAATCAGGAGTAATAATAGCATAAAAATCTTAAATTTTAACAGTATTTTACTACATTTTTAACTTTAAAATGTTGCTCTGAGATGCAACAATACAAAGAAATTAAGGGAACAGACACAAAGTAATAATAAAAAAAGTGTTTTAAGTCTTCAAATTTGTAGCAAAAGTAATACTTGGCAGTTTAGGATAGTGGGAGTTAAACTCAAAACGTGTTTGCATTTACACATAAAATATCAGATCTGACATGAAGAATTGAATAAGGTAAGATATTTTGTGTTGGCTGTAAGTTATATAAAATGTCAAAGTAAAACTACTGTTTTTACAATAGATTTCAAATCATTCTATTACCTATTTTTCTATAAGATATTTTAATTCTTTTAAGTTATTTGCTTTATAGTCCATCCTTGGAAATAGTGGCACAAATTCAGTTTCACCTCAAAAAGTCATTTATTTATCTCCAAATTGTAATAGTACCACTAAATTTTCCCTTTACTCATTTTTCTTTTGCAATCTATTTTAAAGGTAGTAAAGCATAAGGTAGTAAACAACAACAAAAAAGCAATAATGAGGGAAGAGACACAAACTGATACTTAATGGATTGTCAGCTTATGAAGGCAATTCACAAGCTGTAGCAAAATGAGTTCTATGCACATAAGAAATCAATACTTATTGTAGCACTGTTCCTGCTGCACTGCAATTTATCAGTAAACAGGATACTGTCACATCTCATAGGCCTTAGGAAACTAGTCGCTCTCACAAGCAATGTTTTTTTTTTTTTTCTGCATAAGTTTCATCACAGCTGAATGTGATTTAAGCAAAGCAGAGCTTTCCTGGCAATTGAAGAGTCAGGATATGGTAAATATGTAACTTGATTTGTGACAAAAGTACCCACCCGAATTAAAGACAAAAGCCATAGGGAGATATGGAGATTCTTAACATTGGGAAGGGGCAAATATAGGTTAATTACAAAGCATAAAAATGGGTTCTCAAATGCATCTGAATACTAAACACAAACAATGCCTTTCTTATTATTTGGGAGGAATGTACAAACATGAGAATTAAGTTGGCTCTGATTTTTCTCCCTTCCTCATTCCTTCATTCCTTCGTTCCTCCCCCCTTCCTATTCTCCCTCCTTTCTTCTTTTCTTCCCTCCTCCTTCCTTCCTTCCTTTCTCTCTTCTCCTTCCTTTTTTCCCCTATATTCTTCTTTTTCCTATGATGAGATTTATAAACGTCTGTAGAAATTAAGTTTACCCTTTGCCCATCTGGCCAAATGCCATACTTATTTTCCATGTCATTAAAAAGAAAAAAGTCATCCTTATTCTTTTTCTTTTTTACAGATTTTATTTATTTATTTTAAGAGAGAGCATGCAAGTGGGTGGAGGTAGAGAAAGAATCTCAAGCAGACCCCATGCTGAGCACAGAGCCCCATGCGGGGCTGAATCCCACAACTATGAGATCATGACCTGGGCCAAAATCAAGAGTTGGATGTTCAACCGACTGAGCTACCCAGATGAGCCAAATCATCCTTATTCTTAAAATAACCTACTATGCAACTGAAATTTAAAAGTGAATTTAATGAATTTTAATGCTTAAATTTCTAGTCATCAGCCAGATTTCAGAGATTTTTTTGAATAACAGTACATTTTATGACATCACAAAATAAGTTATTTAAGTAAATCTTTATTGAAGTTTTCAGGGAATATATGTATCTGGGTACAGGTTTATACACATTATCCTAAATTTAATGATCAACTATTGGAACTTTATGGCATGGGGTGATTATAGCAAGCAAGAATATTACAGAAACAGCCAAACAGCTGCTCATTGATGTGCATTCTTTCTCTAGGACCTCTATAGTCTTTTTCTGTCTGATTCTGGAGCCAAGGTTCAATTTATCTCCACTACCACACACACTTACATGGTTTTCTTTTCTTAGTCTGTTAGGACCACAGAGCATGATAAACATGCAATAAACAAGGATATTGCAAAGGTAGTCTACCTTTATCTTTTTAGCTCTACTCCCATATCATGTCAGGAGTTCTAGTATTATCCATTCAGTTGGCCTTTGGAGACACTCATTTAACTTTAATTCCTATAAATAGCTTCTTGGATAATTTGAAGGTATTTTCCTCCATCTATCACGGTTGCACTATCTTAAGTTTTCTCTGCCTTGGAAACTTTAATATTGCATAAGTAGAGGATGTCAAGACATTAGTCAATATAACATTTTAATTTCATTTTATGAACTGACTCACTCCACCCTCTGCTCAAAGCACACAGCAATGATAGAGAAATCATTTTAGAAAAAGAATAATAGCACACCATAGCAAATCTCATAAACTGAATTAAATATTTCATCAGACAGATATAGAAGACAAAAACAAAGAGATAAGTGGATCTGAACCTGCCGATGAATGAGACTATTACTCCAGAATCAAGCAAGAGATACTGGAATACTCCTGCAAAGAGATGGCTTATTAATCAATTAGCAGGAAGTTGGCAACACACTGATATTAAGATGATTCAGGAGGGTCTAAAAAAGGGACTGGTTGCCAAATAATGTCAAGATACAGTGCAAACAATAGGTTTCTCTACCCTAGAGGAAAGCTGTTATCTCACCCTACACCCCAAGTAATGAAGGGAACAGTGGTTACCAGACCAAGAAAGAAAAGGGTCATGTAATGAAAAGTAGGTCAGTTCAGTTCAAATAAGAGCCAATTTCTCTGCAGAACATCTCTAGTCTCTTCTGAAAACTCATGGAAGTATTCAAAGCAATAAATATCTCCACTTCCCCCTTCCCAATAGTACTTTCTGCTTCCCATTCATCTCTGGCTGGGGCTTCTGATGGCTGAATCCAGTCAGTCAGTAGTCAGTGGACAAGGATGACTACTTGCTGTATATATGGGTTAGTCTCCTTGAGTAAGATCATAATGGACACCATGTGGGTAGATAGGGAGGGGCCAACATAATACCTACACAGATGGGGAATAAAAGTGTCTGGGCTTTTGACTCAAAATAAAATCTGAGGTGACACACCCTCATCCAAGAAAATGGCTGAAAAGCCTGGACTCATCACTTCCTGGGGCTCTGGCTTGTTATATGAATCTGATTATTTTAGAGAGGCAGATGAACCAGTTCTAAGTTTATAATTAAGGCCTGAACAAACTGATTATTGATTAGGTATCAAATCCATAATATATCTACTATTATACCAAGAAAAAATTCCTAGCCAGATAGTATAACCTGGTTTGACCACACAGGGTCAGAAGAAGGTAACTTCAAATCTACAAGGTAAGGAAGAAGGGAGCTGAGAAGGAGAGGTGAAGGGAAACACACACACACACAGAAGCATTCAAGAGAATCTAACATTTTAAAATCCAAAAATTAAAGAAAGACAACAAACAAATAAGCAATAGAAGATGTGTTTACTCTAGAAAAAATTTGAATGCAATATAAAATGCTATAAAACAAGTAAATTTAGAGTCCTCAAAGATATAAAGTATAGCATAAGAAAATATTGAATTCTATTCAACAGATATGAATTAATAACTGGAAATGTTAAATTGTAGTAAATAAAAATATATGTAGTAATTTAAAAAACTCAGTAAAGGCTATAATATCTAACAGTCATAGGGAAATAGAGAATTGGAGAACCAAGATAGAGAATATCACCCAGAATGCAATATATATACACATATATATTTTTAATAAAAGAATAAAACCATGAAAGAGCCATTAAAAGACATGAGAGTTGACAGACTGTAACATATGTCTTATTAAAGTTCCAAAAGAAAATAAAGGAAATGATAAAGAAGCCTATTTTTAGATTGAAAAAATTAAGATTCTCCAGAAATAAATGACAGAAGTACTCTGATGTAAGGTATGCACTATGTGCTGAGAAGGTAAATTAAAACAAATCAACAACTGAATGCACTGTGTTGATAATATATTTTTATTTTTTATTTTTAAATTTTTAAATATTTAAATATTTAAATATTTATAATTATTTATTTTTAAAATTTTTAAAAAGATTTTATTTATTTATTTGAGAGAGAGAGAGAGAACAAGCACATTAGCTGAGCAGGGAGCCTGATGTAAGGCTCTCGATCCCAGGACCCTGAAATCATGACCTGATCAGAAGGCAGAAGCTGAACTGACTTAGCCAGTCAGGCACCCTGATAATATATAACATTGAGAATAAAAAGAAAAAAGGAAAACTATCAGATAGAAAAGGCATATTTATCTAAAAAGAATAGCAAATAGGCTGACAATAGACTTCACATGTAATACAAACAATGCCAGAAAATTATGCACTAAAATCTTCATCATGCTGTACAAAACTAAGTGTTAAACTTAAATTCTAACCCTGCTGAACTACCATTCAAAAATCAGTGGAAAATAAATACAGTTTAATATGAACAAACAGTAGGATAGTTTATTTATTTATTATTTTTTTTAAAGATTTTATTTATTTATTTGAGAGAGGGAGAATGAGAGATAGAGAGCACGAGAGGGAAGAGGGTCAGAGGGAGAAGCAGACTCCCCGCTGAGCAGGGAGCCCGATGTGGGACTCGATTCCGGGACTCCAGGATCATGACCTGAGCCGAAGGCAGTCGCTTAACCAACTGAGCCACCCAGGTGCCCCAAACAGTAGGATAGTTTAAAAGCCAAAGACCATCACTGGGATGATGAACAAAGGATACAATATAGAAGACAGGAGAAGGCAAAAAAAAAATTATTGGGCTTAGAAATTATTCACATTTGTATAGAAATGTAATGAACTCAAATATGAATATAACAAATTATGTCCTTAAGAAGTTGAAACTAATTTAGAGAAAAATTTTTTTAAATTCTGACTTTGTGTGTGTGTGTATGTCTGTGTGTGTGTGTGCGCACGTGTGTGTGTGTGTACATGTGCATGCCAAGGCTGAGTGCTTTCTCTGTCATTTACTAATAGGATTCCAATTGATAATAGAATATTCTTTACAAAATATTTGTGAATGTTAAATGAGGCAACTTATGCATTTAGAATACTTTCTAGCATCAAAATAAGCACTGGATGATAACTTTTACAATTATTCCATATCTTCTACTTGTTTAAGAAAATTCCATTTTTATTGGAAATGTGGGACAGAATGCATTGTCCACTTAACTCAAAGTTATTTTATTGTACTTGCTCTCTGCTCATTAAAAATCATGTCCAGTTCCATTCAGAAATTCCCTGATACATGAAACTAAACTTGGTAACTAAATCACCTAGAAGGATCACTGACATATGATTTCAAGACAGTTATTATTATTTTAAAATCTTTAATTATAAGAGTTTAAAAAGCACCCCATTATTCATGTGTGTATTGATCTATTCGTTATTTTGTGACTACTCATGTGGCATTTTCAATGTTTCATTGTTGATAGTAGATATTCATATAGAAGAAGAGTGGAAAGAAAGAAATTAGTAATTATTAGAATTATTTTTAGCAGTCATACCCTACATTTTTAACTTAAGAAATATGTATTATTGGATGGAACTAGAGGGTATTATGCTAAGCAAAATAAGTCAGTCAGAGAAAGACAAATACCATATGATTCACTCATGTGGAATTTAAGAAACAAAACAGAAGAACATAGGGGAAGGGAAGGAAAAATAAAATAAGATGAAAACAGAGAGGGAGGCAAACCATAAGCGACTCGTAACTATAGGATACAAACTGATGGTTGCTGGAGAGGAGGCGGGTTGGGGTGATTGGCTATTTGGGTAATGAGCATTAAGGAGGGCACTTGAGGGCCACCTGGGTGGCTTAGTCGGTTGGGGGTCTGCCTTTGGCTCAGGTCATGATCCCAGGGTCCTGGGATTGAGCCCTGTGTTGGGATCCCTGCTCACTGGGGAATCTGCGTCTCCCTCTCCTCCCTGCTCATGTGCTCTCTCGCTATCTCTGTCTCTCTCTCTCAAATAAGTAAATAAAAATCAAAAAAAAAAGGAGGGCACTTGATGTAATGAGCACTGGGTGTTATATGCAACTGATGAATCACTAAATTCTACCCCTGAAGTTAATAAGAATAACGTATTATTAATTCCATTCCACAGAAGAGAAAACTAAAACTTAGAAAATTCAATAATTTTTCCAAGAAACTAGAGCTAATAAGAGGTAGAGCATGATTTGAAATTATGTCTTCTTTTTAGAACCCACAATCAAAAAAAAAAAAAGGGCACCTGGGTGGCTCAGTTGGTTAAGTGACTGCCTTTGGCTCAGGTCATGATCCTGGAGTCCCGGGATAGAGTTCCGCATCGGGCTCCCTGCTCAGTGGGGAGTCTGCTTCTCCCTCTGACCCTCCCCCCTCTCGTGCTCTCTCTCTCTCTCTCAAATAAATAAATAAAATCTTAAAAAAAAGATCCATAACCTATAAAATAAAATCTTAAAAAAAAGATCCATAACCTACAATTATACAATGTGTAAGAATTTCATTTGTATGAAGTAATTTATATGTCATCTAATCAATAAAGACCCAAACTTCATGTGACTTTATTTCCAGAAAAAAACAAAAGAAAACTGTACCCAGTGTATCTGCATGAATTTAGAAATAGTTATTTATGCTTTAGAGACTGCAGTGATTATTATGACATGAATTGTTTTATGTAGTTTATTTTTGTCTCATAATCCCCTTTCCATAAAATGAAAGACTGGTGTAGTGGGCAGGGCGGGGTGGGGACACATAGTTGTTATTTTTTTTTTGGCTACACCAGGAGTGCTCCCTCACAAAGGTCAGGAAAGTAGGTACAAGCAGGTATCATGCACAGTATCTCTTCAGCCAACTGGCCCCAAAGGGGGGATGGTGTCCCTTAGATGTTCCACTGACCAGGAAAGAAGCTTAAATGACAAATTCCATAGTCTAATCCTATCAATTCTAGGGCAACAGCAATCAGGTTGTTAGTAGATTAAATTTTACAAATTTTTTATTATTTCTATTGATATAATATATCCTCTTTGAGTTTGTAGAGGCATTGTTCTCTCTATTTTAAATAATAGACAACTTCAATCAGGAAGGTCATTTGATCTTTGTTTGATTTTATACAATCTTGATCATTGCAGTCAAGTGCTATAACTTTACAAACAGCTCTTGAAACCAATATTTTTCCTTTCCTCAAGGACCCAAAATAGCATATTTCATGATTCTTCAAATTGTCAGAGGGACTCCTGTTGCTTCTAGCAACTAAATTTCCTGCCAAGCTTTAACTGTGAAAATCATAGATTTTCTTTTGAATATTGGTGTGCCGAGGAGGTAATAATGTTATTTCAATTATATAATCAATGAAAAGTTGATGTTTTGTTTAAATGCAATTGTAAGGAAAAAATAAAAAGGTCAGTGTTTTTTGTTTATGACTGATTATAGAAAATAGTAAGTCTTTGAATCATTATGGGATCTCATAGATGTTCTAATTAATCGTATTTAATTTCCATCTTAGATAACTGGACTGCATTTTTCTTAAAACTGATTTTCACTTTGAACTAGATAACATTAAAAAATTAGTTCACATTCAGGGCACCTGAGCGGGTCAGTCGGTTAAGCGTCCGCCTTCAGCTCAGGTCATGATCCCAGGGTCCTGGGATCCAGCCCCACATCGGGCTCCCTGCTCAGTGGGGAGCCTGCTTCTCCCTCTCCCACTCCCCCTGCTTGTGTGCTCTCTCTCTCTCTCTCTCTCTATATATATATATATATGTCGAATGAATAAATAAAATCTTAAAAAAAAATAGTACACATTCTAAGAGATCATATTGCCTCAAAGCAATGAGGAGTATTAACTTTAAGAATGCTTTTGACATTTTAAAGGTTGTTTTTTAATAATTCTAAGATATTTTGAAAAACATGTTTTTTACTTTGGTTGCATAAATTATACAGTGCTTTTTAGAAATTTTAAATAATTTTCTTTTTTTTTAAGATTTTATTTAATAATTTGACAGAGAGACACAGCGAGAGAGGGAACACAGCAGGGGGAGTGGGAGAAGGAGAAGCAGGCTTCCTGCTGAGCAGGGAGCCTGATGCGGGGCTCAATCCCAGGACCCTGGGATCATGACCTGAGCCGAAGGCAGATGCTTAACAACTGAGCCACCCAGATGTCCCAAATAATTTTCATATGAAAGATACTTCAATTAATTTTCATAAGAATTCTAGGATATGTTCATTAACATATGTATCCCCATACTACATATAGAATGCTGAGATTTATATAGATTTGTTAACCGGAGCATGTTACAGTTAAAAGCCTGAGAAAGAAGCAATTTAACTCAAATAAGTTATTGATTTTTAACTCTTTAATGGCTTTTCTTCTTCTTCTAATGTGTATATAATTGTATATAAATGTTTGATGGCACTTTTTATTATGTAATTTTCCTAGAGGGCAGCATTCCTATGCCATGCACTATTACATCATTATTGCTCCCAGAATAATGCTTTGGGTCTTCAACCATAATTTCAAATGAAATAAATCATTATATGTCAATATGCGTGTAATAAGCTATACCTAACAAAGTCTAACACTGGTTAACTGGGTCAAAAAAAGATTAGACACCCCCCCAAAAAAACTGTTAATTAGTCACTGGTGTGTCACAAATGCTGAATGTCCACTGATTCAAAGAAATAACATTATCAAAAGTTAATGAAAGTGAGCATTATATATCTGAATCTTGAAATGTCAAGAAAATTAGAATGTTTGTTTAACAACCAAAGATGATTATTAATTCATGAATAATATAAAATAGGTCAATAAGATAGTTTTAAAAGGCTACATTTATTGAAAATATAGTATATAGCACTAAAATTCAAATTATAGTCAAACTTAGATTTCCTACCTCATACCTTGCTTTTTCTTAAGGTAAGCACATTTCATAATTATCTGGTATTTTGGAATATTTGCGTTCTTAGACCCTCAAAGTTATAAGCATTTGAAAAGTAAATACATCATTAAAACAAATTCAACATTCGTATGTAGTTAACAAAAACTATGTTCTACACAATTATCTTGTGGAACTACTTTCTAGAGAGCTGGTTTTCTGCAATTCATTTTCATTGCAATGTATTTTGTAAACAAATATTTTCTTCCAGTCAAGATACCACCCTAAGAAGTAAATTCTGATTTTGATGCAAAGAGAATAACTAATAAATTCCCCATGCACATGCACAATATGATAAGACTACTGTAAATGCAAAATTAATGTGTCAAGTTAATTTCCCTCCTTCACCTCTGGCTAATTAGCACAAATTAAATTTTATGCTAATCTGCCTGAGACGATAGCATACAATTTGGAAATTTAGAATTTCTGCTGATCATGAGAAAACATTCATATAACTACTACAATAAAAATTACCACAAACATCTTTTTACAACAGGGTTTGATTTTATTATAATATAAAATTAAAATTGGGAGTACATAGATACAACTTTTCATCTTAGATATTAACTAATTATTCATTTTGTTACATGTACAGTTTGTTCTTGTTGAACTTAATTAGTTAAAAATTTAGAGCACATGTATTTTGAATCCAGTGTAATAGATTCTAATATTGTACTTGAAAATGAAGCATACTTCTTGTATTTCTGTGTATGCTTTGAAATGAACATGTTTTCCTAGCTTCCGAACAAAGAACATATTGTGATACCAATTTAAAAGACTCTTTTGAAAAAAATCAATTTATGATATGCATATTAAAATCTGCAATAAATAAAATGTACATTCATATTCAATTATATTTGCTTATGCCCTGAAATTACTCTACAGATGTTTGTTATTGGGTAAAGAAAGCATTTGAAAATAAAAGAATATCTTGTATTAAATGTACAAATCTCCTCAGAAAGTAACTGTGGTACGCAGAATTTTGGCTTCCAGCATTTATCCCCATGGTTATAATTTATGTTACACGGCAAAGGGACTTGGCAGATGTAAGTATCCTAACCAGTTGATCTTAAAATAGGGAATTATCATTTTTTTTCCACCTGGGTGGGTAATCACATGCGCCTTTAATGGTGGAAGAGGGGGGCAAAAAGCCACTGGGAGCTGTGCAGAGGGGATTGCCATTAAAACTCAAAGCACGAGAAGGACTCATGATGTGCTTTTTCTGAATTGAGGATGGGGATTGGCCACATGGGAGAAAAAATACAGGCAGCCTCCGGGAGCAGAATGGCCCCTGACTGACAGTCAGTGAGGAAATGGGGGACTGAGTCCTACAGTCTCAAGGAATTGAACTTATTTATTTATTTTTGAGGATTTTATTTATTTATTTGACAGACAGAGAGAGAGAGAGAGCAAGTGAGCACAAGCAGGGGGAGCAGCAGAGGAGAAGTGAGAAGGAGGCTCCCCGCTGAGCAGGGAGCCCAATGTGGGACTCGATCCCAGAACCTTAGGATCATGACCTGAGCTGAAGGCAGACCCTTAACCAACTGAGCCACCCAGGTGCCTCTCAAGGAACTAAATTTAGCCAACAACCTGTATGAGCTTGAATGTGGATCATTCCCTAGATCTTCCAGTTAAGAGCCCAGCCCTGCGGACACCTTAAAGCTCGGACTATGTGAGAACCTGAGCAGAGAATCTAGCCATGCTGTGCCAGACTTCTGACCTACAGGGCTGTGAGATAATGTGTGTTGTTCTAAGCAGCTAAATGTACAGTAATTTGTTACACAGCAAGGGAAAACTAACACAATAACACAAGACAGTATCTCCACATTAAAATTCCCATCTTATGAGTTCTTTCTATAGGTGAGCTGCTTAGATAAACACAGTGGATTTTTTTTTTTCAAAATAACCTTCAGATAGGGGCATTAGAAATAGCATATTCACTAAAGGCAGGTTTCCTGTGCATTCTAGCATCCCCATGGGCAGCCTCATGATCATAAAATATCAAATAAAAGCAGCAATTTTAAGTCTGTAACTGAAGGCTAGTTCTTGTCAATTTTAACTGCTGTAACCGCTTAAAATCTATTACTTAGTAACTACCTTTTTAAATTTTTGAATTGTTAGCTTGAAGAACACTGAAAATGTTTTACCTTGAGTATTTTAAATTGTATTTCAATAACAAGAGTTTGTGTGTGTGTGTGTGGATATTTTTATAGCTATCTGAAATATATGATACAGCTTCAAATTCTGTTATTTTAAAGAAGTTAAAATAATTGAATACCAGGCTATGCTTTAAAAAATTGATAAAATAAAGGTTTAGAGATATTCCAGGATTCTGATATACCCTACTGATTTCAAGTTCCAAAGTATTTACATTTAGAATCATTTATATCAGTGACTCAGTTATTAAATCAATACAAAAGGGCATGTAATTATAGTCTATAAAATATAAAGATCACGGCTGCAAGAACTGCAGTAAGAACAATAGTGTTGTATTGCAAGAACAATACTCCCTCTGGCTCAAACACTTTCTGAACCATTCTGAAGAATGCAAACATTATAGGGGCGCCTGGGGGACTCAGTAGTTAAGCATCTGCTTTCGGCTCGGGTCATGATCCCAGGTTCCTGGGAGCCCCCACGTCGGGCTCCCTGCACCACAGGAAGCCTGCTTCTCCCTCTCCCACTGCCCTGCTTGTGTTCCCTCTCTCGTTGTGTCTCTCTCTGTCAAACAAATAAATAAAATCTTTAAAAAAAAAGAATGCAAACATTATATATTGAAATTGATACAGCTGACTGTATCAAATTAATCTCTACCTGATACAACTAAAGAGGATGAAGATAAACAGAGAAATCAATGTTACGGTTGCAAAACAATAAAAAAGAAAACAGTATTTAAAATTATTTTCTTCCAAGTAATCAATTAAAATGTGAGATTATTAGATGAAGAGTTTGAACAAAGAATTGAGAATTAGCTTACCAATCCTCCAAATAATTTGGGATGAGAATTATTAACATGAAATAATCATTCTTCATACTCAAGAAAAGATTAAGAACTATAAATTAATATTTAATATTAATTTTATTTCATTCTATCAACTTTATATGGAATTTAAACAGCTGTGTTATTTTAATGTTGTATAATTTGTAATTTATACTATTTTGTATATATAATGAATAAATATCTAATTACATGACTTATATTTGTATAGAAACTACTTTGAAACGCATAGTTTGCCTCCGTTTATTTCCATTGATTTATTTAAACTTTATGAAATATGAACACTTCTAAAAATAGGAGACTGGTATTGATACAAATACTGTCATTTAGCTCTGGTTTGTTTCACTATCATTCTTTGAAACTTAAATGAATGTATTCACATACGAGGCAGGTAACAGCAATAAAACATACGGGAAACATATGTTCTGCACAAAGATGTTTAAATAATTTGTTAACACTAGGTAAAAGAGAGAAAATATATTTTCATGCCAAATTCATCACTCAAACTACAACTTTGTGACTTCTATAACAATTTCCCATTCCCTTCCATATTCTTTTAGTTCTTCTAAGAAGTTTCCTTCTCACTGTGTTGTACAAACTTCTTCCTTTTCATTCCATTATCATTCTCTCTGCCTTTTTGAAAATTGTCGAATTAAGCTGTGTGTTCTGAAGTTCACTGAGATTAATAATAGGCTCCCAGAAAAAAAACAAAAATGCTCTCATCTCAGACATCTATTTGTGACGTCGGCTAGGGTAGAGAATGAGGGAGTGGCAACATGAATACATTCGCCATCCCTGTCTTAAGTCATACATGTGTCAACTCAACCTTAGAGTTATTGTTCAATTATTTATCTTTATTCAAACTTACAGATTTTCCATTTTCTAAACAAGATTTTGAATAAGCAAATGCATATACGATATTAAGATTAAGTTTATTTAACACTTTTTTCTACCAAATTCTACAAAAGATTTGTAGAAAAGTTTGGGCTTTTAAAAATTCTTTAAAAATGGAATGAAGCACGAAAGTACTTAGTAATTTTCCTTTATTCCATGACTCTGAGTTCCATTTATAACTTATTTTCAAAAACACTGTTTTGGTGTTTTGCTTTCAACTAGTTTAATTGTGATACTAAATGAATAAGGATACACATTACTGTGCATTTTCTAACTACTGCATGATAGAAGTTGTCATAATAGATATAGAAGCACACAAAACAGACACCAAACCCAGATTTTGCTTAATATTAGAAGTGACTATATATGGTCCCCAACTAGACTGTAGTATTGCAAAGCACATTGATTTTGGATAGCTATTCCTTTTTCTTTCCTCCCACATCCTGCAAAATATATAGTCAATGACTAGAGTATAGTAAGCATAAATTCATATTGAACTGAAAAGGTGTTGCAAGTGGTCTGTCAGAAATAAAACGAGAATTTCAAGATTCTTATAGAAAATAGCTGGGAAATTATGCTTAGAGATAAGAAGGGAAAATATAGATGAATAAAGGAAAATAAATAGACATCAAGTAGAGACAGGCTTATGAAGACAGGCTGTCTCCCTAAAGACCCAATGTCCACGTAACTTGGTCTGGCAACAACTTGATTTAACATTTAGTTTAATCAACTCACATCTAATAAAATATCTTAGTATTTCAATCTATTACAGTACCCTATCATCATTTTAAAAGAAGCCTACTTCAGGTCAGTTTTAAGACTTCTATGATATACATATTGCCAAGTGTTGGCATCAAAAGAAGGAAAGAAATACATTAAGTCAAAAAATATGCACAAAGTTATTAACAATCTAAAAAAGCCTTAGAAATGTATGCTACGTGACAACTAAATGCAATGTGTAATCTGCAGTTGGAATCTGGATCAAAACACAGTGAAACAAAGCATAACAAAAAAATGGCCATTCAAAACACAGTTTGAAATCACTGGAAATCATTGGAAACCATGACTATGGAGTATATATGAAAACTAATTCTACATTAATAATATATATCTTAAGTGCATTAATTTATGGTTACCTAGGTGAATGTCTTTGATCTTTGAGATAGCTGCATAAGAATTTAGGGGTAAAATATTAGGATGTCTCAAGAGTTTATCTAATGATTCTGCCTATACACAAATGCAGAAATATACACAAATATAAAAAGAAATAAAGCAAATGGTAAAATGTTACTGATTAGAGAATCTAAGTTAATTGATGTGGGTACCCATTGTATTACATACTTCAATTTTCTTCAAAATAAAAAGTTGGGGAAATTAATAAAATGCATAATAAATAAATTTTCTACAAATAGCATTCAAAATATTTGTCCTGAAATTTTCATATATTATAAGGTTAATAATAAATTGAAAGAAAAAAATAATGCATTGTTCAAAAAGACTTGATGGATTAAATTAAGGGTTGATCCATGGTTAGACAGCATAAAATGTCTAACACCACTTTCTATCATAGAGTTTTTATTTAATTTTTCCTGAGGTTGTATGTGCTGTGATCCTGAATATAAGTTGAGTGATTCTCTATAGTCACATTTATCATTTCTTACCTTGTGTTTTCACATAACTACTAAAATTATTTTGGTATAAGTTTCAGATAAGATGAACTAAGTCTCAGCACAGATAATAATGATAGAAACTTCCAATGAATATATTATTTAATTAAAAATATACTAAGTGAAGCATTATTAAATGTCCTAATTGTAAGGAATTTTCATCCATATATCATGCAAATATTTAACAATACTATTTAATTGATGCATTTCTCAAAAAACCAAAATAATATATGAAATCAGTAAGCTTTATTTCAATAATTTTATCTAAGCAGGCAAATTATTCAATAATAATTATATATCAAATTCTCAGTTGATAAATTCAATTTTCTCTCTATATAAATTTTTGTATATAAACAGGTTTACAAAAATATTTAGATTTTTGTTTCATTTCCATATTTTCTTGAGTTTAAGCTATAAATTGGCTTTATTTACTGATTTTTTCTTTTTTTTTTTTTTTTGTTTTGTTTACTGATTTTTCTGTGCCTTTTTAACTTTAAGTCTTATTACAGTTTTTCTTACTTATTCTTAAAGTTTCTTACCCCAAATTTGCTCAAATAACTCATCTTTGAGGAACATACATGCATACACACACACACACACACACACACACACACACACACACACACAACAATATCTTTTCTTACTTGTCATGTTTGAGCTGAGAAAAGAAAAGCAGCCCCTGACATCTAGGAACTAGATGTGAACTGGCATTCAACAGCTGAGACTTTGTGTTCTCCTGTTGAACATAAACAATTTAACAAGTCATCAATATCAAACAAGGCCACTCTGTCACCATGATAGGTCATTACAAACACAAAGTACTCTCTGATCATATCTGAACACAGACAGAATCATGAATAATGCCCAAAACACAAAAAGATCAGCATCCTCCATCCAGGCTAATATGAGTCACTGCTGCTTCTTTAGTAATTATGGATTCAACCTCGCTCTAGTTTTTCCTCTTTGTTGATAAGATTTAAGATAGACAATAATAAAAAATACCCGTGCGTCTTTAAATTTTCCCCCAAATCACCTAACACAAGCCCAAATCCTCTACAGTATTGTTTCTGACACTGTTACCAACATGTCCTGCAGTTCCCCAGGGTGGGGCACTACAGTGAGCAATAAAGGATACTTGTTCAAGCCAGATTATTCCTGGAGTTCAATAGAAGGGAAAGGGCAGACAGGTTAGAAGTTCAGACAGTAAACTATCAAGAGTATTATTTCTATGACATTTTGATTCGGTATATCTAGAGACTCCATGGGATTTTATGTCCTAACCAGGAAAAAAAAAAAGCTCCGTATAGAAAGACATAATGTAATATATTAAAACATAATATGTGAAAAAAATTAGATGTAAGACATTATAATAATCTAAGAGGCAGTTTATTTTAGATTTGATTCATTATGATAATATCACTAAAAGTGTGTCTTATGGGAAAAAATTCCATTTTTATCATAATGGGGTATTTCTGCTTGATAGGATAAGAACCATACTAAGAAATTTTCGTAGGACTCCTTCTTTTCTTTTGCTTATCCACTTGCAGATTTCAGTGTGAAAATTAATTTGGGAGAAAGCATCAGTTAAAAACTACACGAAAATGTCATTTAAACTCCATATTCAAATGGCAACTAAAGAAAATCTAACAATGGCATTTAATTATCAAAACCAAACAGAAAGCTTAAGGAAGCTTCACATTCAACAATGGGAATGGTTTGAAATTTCAATATATTATTGGCATAAAATATTGCAAGGAATCTTCTGAACTTCTCCTTTAGGTAAGTGTACAGTAATATGGACATAAAACCCATATTATAAATAAGGTGAATATTAAGTTAAAAAATTAAAAATCAGTGAGACACCTGGGTGGCTCAGTCAGTTAATCGGCTGACTCTTGATTTGACTCAGGTCATGATCCCCAGATCATGAAATTTAGCTCCATGTCAGGCTCCACACTCCCAAGCAGGGAGTCTCCTTAGGATTCTCTCTCTCCTTCTCTGTCTGCCCCTCCCCCACCAAATAAATAAATAAATAAATCTTTAAAAAAATTAAAAATCAGAAAACAATACTTTTGTCTTTAATTGTATCATCAAGATGTTAAACAACCAGAAAAAAATCTAATACGAAAAAATCAATGTCATCTGATAAAATTGGCTTTCAATTCAGTCCAAACAGTAAAATGAACAGTTCTGCATAAAGACAGATCTGTGCTTTAATTGAGGCAAGATAGCTACATTTTTGTGTGTGTGTGAAAATAAAGGCATCATATTAAGGAATCTATATCATCTATCATCTGTAACACCATAAATATGACTGCATTTCATGTGCTGTCAAGTTAAATGTTATACGGGTGCCTGGGTGGCTCAGTTGGTTAAGCAACTGCCTTCGGCTCAGGTCATGATCCTGGAGTCCCAGGATCGAGTCCCGCATGGGGCTCCCTGCTCGGCGGGGAGTCTGCTTCTCCCTCTGACCCTCTTCCTTCTCGTGCTCTCTATCTCTCATTCTCTCTCTCTCAAATAAATAAATAAAATCTTTAAAAAAAAAGTTAAATGTTATGAAATTTAATATCTATTTTTTAAAAAAGATTTTATTTATTTGTCAGAGAGAGACAGAGGAAGCACAAGCAGGGAGAGTTTCAGGCAGAGGGAGAAGCAGGCTCCCTGCTGAGCAAGGAGCCCGACGTGGGACTCGACCCCAGGATCCTGGGGTCATGAGTTGAGTTGAAGGCAGACGCTTAACTGACTGAGCCACCCAGGCATCCCTTAATATTTATTTTTTATATAATTGTAATAACTGGTATGGGAATATCTTATTACCTTGGAAAGTATTTCTTCTTTTAGCATCATCATCCAAAATCCGTTTTCTCACCAGAAATATTTATCCATTTATAAATTTAATTTTAAGTTGTGAAATCTAATATTTATTTGGAAGTGTATTTTATTAACTGGGGTGGAAATAGCTCATTATCTTGTAAAGGACGCCTGCTTCTTTTAGCATTATCACCTACAATGAGTTTTAGCACCAAAATCCGTATCTTCAAAGTAAGTTTAAGTTTGCACTACATGTAGGAAATGTGTTCTTCTAACCTGCAAATATTGAGATAACTTTTGTTTCTACTCCATTTTTGATACTAGCAGCTACTGAAGGTAGGAGTGATGAGTGGATGCTTGAACATTTTCCACATTCCAGTTCTTTTTATGTGTTCCAATGGGGAAATATTTTACCACCTCCTACAGTTCTTGATGTTCCTTTAAAAACAAAAACAAACGAAACCCTTTCCTTCTAATATCCCTTTTCTGGATTTGAGAATATAAATCGTTGGTAAAAGATCTTTCTGTGATGTTTAAAATATTTTCCTCTGTGTTCATCCATTATTTGTATGTATTAGTAAATAAGATGAAACATAAAGATTTGAACAAGTTAAAATGAGAAGGTACAACATCTAAGATTTATTTTATTGAAAAACACCAGCTAAGTCTTTTGTCATGGAAGAATGGGTAGATACAAGCCTCTAAAAATATATGTATCAAAAGATGAACCAAATTTACCTCAGAAAATAAATGTCTTGGGGCGCCTGAGTGGCTCAGTTAAGTGTCCAACTCTTGATTTCGGCTCAGGTCATGATCTCAACGTTGTGAGATTAAGCCCTGTCCTGGGTCCACACTGCGTGTGGAGGCTGCCTGAGATTCTCTCTCTGCCTCCCCCTTTGCCTCTCCCCTCCCACTTCTCTCTCCCTCTCGAAAAAAAAAAAAAGGAAGAAGAAAAAAGAAAATAAATGTCTTGAGAAAATGTTCAATATAGGAAGAAATCAATTTAGAAAACTTCTTGAATCCCTTGATAAAAAGGAAAAACAACACGGTCTCATTAAAACAGAAGACAATAGGCTCAGATGGGAGGGGAAAAGAAGACAAAAGAAAGAGGACTCAGATGATATTTAAAATTTGGAATTAGAATAGAGCTAGATTCAAGAAGAACTGCAGAAATACAGAAGAAAAGGAGAAGAATTTAAAATAATGAGAGAAAATTATAGAAACCACACCAATGAGAAGAGAACTAAAGTTCAAAATCATAACTGAAGAGAATTTTCTGATAAAAAAAGGACTTGAAATGGAAGAGCATAAATGTACGTGATGTTCCCACTGAAACAGTTAAAAAAGATAAACTTCCAGCAAGCATTTGAATAGTAAAAATAGATACATTTAAAAGTTATGTTTTAAAAACTATATTTTAAATTTAGAATGATGAAAATTATTCTGACATCAAACACATTAGGTAATTTAGGAACAGTAGTTTGATTACCCGGCCCTAGATCATACTGACTGTTGGGTAGAGAAGGGGAAAACTTTGGGGATGAGAAAAAAAGCGCAATTTAACACCTTACACAGAAAGACCACTGAAGATATCTTTTTTGGCGATGTAAATGATTGGGAAATATAGATCTAATCATATCTTTTGTGAAGTTGCAAAATAATTACTATCAGGAATATTTAAAGGAATTTTACTTACAAAAATAGTGAATAATAAAACAACCAAATAAAAAATCATTATATGGGAAATGAAAGAATAAAAAACAAGCATATAAAAATAAAATGCTAAGATAATATTATGACCAAAACATAAGAGCAAAAACAACAGTTTTGAGAATTTATAAAAGTAGGGAGAAGCAGGCTCCCTGCTGAGCAAGGAAGCCTTGCTTCCTTCCCTAAAACTCCTAACTGAAACTAAAGAGATCATCAGATTGGGTTTTTAAAAGAAAGTTAAATTAAACACAAATGAAATAATAGATTTACTTTGTTTATTAGTCAAATCAGAGTTTTAACAAAAATGTTTGATAAGCTGAATTTAGTTGTTAAACGAAACTGGAAATTTTAGAATTATATAATAAATAAAATGTACAAAGCCTTATAGATCTATAATGGTAATAAAGTATAATTTACCGCTTACCAGCATCACCTATGTAATAAGATTACTATATCAAATGTTTATAGAAAAAATTTACATTAAGCATTTGCTAAGTTATTAGAAAACTGAGTAGAGATAACTTGAATAATAAAATAATCAGTGTGTGTACGTGTATGTGTGTGTGTGTGTGTTTGTGAGCATTTCTAATTCCCATAAAAAAATGCACTTTCTTTTCAAGTATCTGTGGAATAAAATTAATCAAATACTCTTCCACCCCCCAAAATAACCTAAAATGTGCCAAACCAGAAATTTTAAAAGGAGTAATGCTAATGAACTAGACCTCAATAATCTAAATGTAGCAATAACTGCCACCTTCCCCTAAGTTACGGAAAATTATTAAAATAATTATCACGATATTACTTAAAGAAAAAGGAGAGTGACAAACTTCAAGTGTGTAGAGATGAGTAATATGATACATGTATGCTACAGATATTATATAACCATTAACATCCTATTTCTAAAAATCATTGCCTATCATTGGACAATGTTATATTATTTGAAGATGCAATTTTTGTATACAACATGATTTCAACTTTAAAAGTATGTAAATTGGACAGCAAAGAGTAAAGATCATATTTTACCATATTAACAGTAGTGATATTTTGGTGATACTACGAATACACTTAAAAAACAGAATTTAAATTTTTAAAATATTCCAGGTTAAACTATTACTTTTGAATAAAAAGTGTATTTCAAACAAAACACCATGAGAGATACAAAAACTAATATATGCTTGTAAGAAATAGGATATCTGAATGATATATGAACACTAGTCTGCCAACCAACAAAGGTATGCAAGTGAACTGTAAGCCCAGATGAATTGAAAATAACGCAGTTAGTAATCAGACTCATTGACCTTATCCAGTCATGGCATGAATTCCCACGATCTTTCTGACATTAACAATCAAATTGTGACCTTTCTTCTTGTTTGGTATATCTATTCTTTCCCATCCTTTCTTTCCATTTTTAGAACCTAACCATTGCAGCAGCCTCCCCTGTATGTACCTAACTCATGCTCTCTCTCCTTGCTTAATGGTGTAGTTCCCTATTATTATAATAAACTATTTCACCATTTAAGTTAGCCTTGAAATAAAAGCTAATTAGAATTAGTATAGGCCTCTTCTTATGCACAAACTAGGTCAGAAAATGTTTAAGTAACAACCAGAAAAACACAGGCGCCAAAACTTCAGTCCAACACTTTAAAAAGTGAGAGAAAAACAAAGCACCTGTGTGTAACTACCCTTTGTCAAACTTGCCAAATTTTAAGAATATTAGCAGTATATTTATTTTTCAAAGAGAAAGAACTCTGACATTTGTGGTCAGTGGACTGCTTAATTTAAAATACAAAGTCACATGATACATTTGTTTCAAATTTTTTAATTACGTTTTTTCTTTTAATTCCTGTATAGTTAACACACAGTGTTGTATTAGTTTCAAGTGTACAATATAGTGATTCAACAATTCTGTATAGTACTCAGTGCTCATCATAATTGTGCTGTTTCAGGTTTGTGACAGACAACATTTTGCAAAATACACTTCAGGGTCAGTCTGGGAAACATTTGACTTAAACAAGGACATTCATTTGAGAGATACCTTAGAAAAGGAGAAGAATATGATTTCTCAGACCCAACGGGCAACATATTTTTAGTGGTATGTAGACACCTTCAAATAGAATTCTGATTAAAAAATTTCATCCACTGAAATGCAAATTGACAATCTTAAACACCAAACTAATTTCCCAAATAAATCCTCCTTTTCATTGGTTTTCAATTGCTTCCCTATATATACTGCTCTTCACACCCCCATTCTTCTTTTTTTTAAGATTTATTTATTTGAGAGAGTGAGAATGAGAGAGAGAGAGAGAGAGGGTACATGAGAGGGGAGAGGGTCAGAGGGAGAAGCAGGCTCCTTGCCGAGCAGGGAGCCTGATGCAGGACTCGATCCCGGGACTCCAGGATCATGACCTGAGCCAAAGGCAGTCGCTTAACCAACTGAGCCACCCAAGCGCCCTACACTCCCATTATTCCTCTGTTCTCTCTCCTCCCACAGCTCCAGCACTCTCCTCTTCCCTAGTCTATACCCCCATATTTTCCCAATGATGCTCCTAAGACCCCAGGAATACAGCTGTTTCTAAAGATCTATCCCTCTCATGATCCAGATATTCAGGCAACTGTAGAATTTTAAACTTTGGACCCAAAAAGGATTAAGAACTACAATTAAGAATTTCCCAAAACCCACACAAGACCAGCAAGTATTAATAGAAGAATATGTAATTCATTTGGATGCATACAACCCAGAGTCACCTGACCTATATCAAATTATGCACACAGCTAGTAGTCTCAAATGGTAAATGCTGTACTGCAAAAAGTTAATTGGCTGACACTATACCTGTCCTTCTATGATTAAAAATGCACTGAGTAATATTCTAATGTCTGGACCTACCATAGCTTATCCATTGACCTACTGAAGGAAATCTCGGTTGCTTCCGACTTTTGGCCCTTAAAAATAAAGTTGCTCTAAAGGTTTTTGTGTGGGTATAAGTTTTCAACTTTTTTGTGTAAGTACCAAGGAGAGAGACTGCTGGATCACAGGAGTATGTATAATTTTGTAAGAAGCCACCAACTGTCTTTCAAAGTGCCTGTTCCTGGGTGACTCGGGTCATGATCCCAGGGTCCTGGGATCAAACCCCACATCGGGCTCCCAGCTCTGCGGAAAGCCTGCTTCTCCCTCTCCCACTCCCCCTGCTTATGTTCCCTCTCTCGCTGTACCTCTCTCTGTCAAAAAAAAAAAAAAAAGTGCCTATACCATTTTGCATTTCTACCAGCAATGAATGAGAATTTCTGTTGTTCTACATCCTCTCTAGCATATGGTGTTTTTCTAGATTTGGTCCACTCTAATAGGTATGTAGTAGTATCTCATTGTTGTTTGAATTTGCATTTCCCTGATGACGTATGATGTGGAGCATATTTCTATATTCTTATTTGCCATCTGTATATCTTCTTTGATATGGTGTCTGTTAAGGTATTTGGCCCATTTTTTAATTGAATTGTTTGCTTTCTTTGAGTTCCTTTTTTCACTGTAAAAATTTCCCACTCCCTTGCCTGCCTTTGAGTCTCTGTCATAAAAAAGTCACAGTATCTGAACCAATAAGTTCAGGAAAAGCTGAAGAAATAAGCTTTATTTGTTATTTTTGTAGGTAGTCTTTGTTTGTAAGCAAACTGGTTTTGTATTATGGGAGTAAACTGTATACATTTAAATGTTGAGGAAATTTGTATATATAAATATTTAATTTTCACTTTATTTTGTACACTATTAAACAAGAACACCTACATGTTGTTTGAATCTGCAATCAAGCAAGATGATTTCAATTGCCATTGTATTGATCACACCATAATGAGGAAACAGGAAAGAACAAAGTAGAAAGAGCTAGAAAAAAGGTCAAAAGATACATCTACACTAAACAAAGGCAGGAGGAAAAGTGTTTAGAAAGAAATTAGAAAGGCTGCTATTTAACAAAGGAATACAAAGGGCCCTCTTTCACAAATAATTTAAAATGCCTAGGAATGAACTAATCAAGAATTTCATTAAAATCCCAATCCTCAAACTCCTATGAATGAAATAATTAAAATCCTTAATGTATTGTGTTAAATATAGTCATAATTTGTAGTGTTCTCTATCTGTTATGCCCTCTAATGTAGTGTAATGTTTTTTCCCCAACTATCTTCCCACTGGAACTTTATTTAAGAAGATTCTAAGCAGCTATGTCTAATATTTGAGAACAATTATTCCCAGCCTCTATGAAAAGTAAAAAAGTCGCTTGAATTATATTGCACTGGCTTTTTTGGGTCGTCATATCCTTATAGCAATAAACCACAGGACAACCAAATGTCTCCACTGTAGGTTTTCAAGTTTTTTCAAACTCTGAAAAAATGTCTAAAGAGAGTTTCAATGTAAGTATGCCAATAAGTCTCACTGGTGTTGAAGAAAAGTATATTGGAAGCTAACATATTCCACATGGATGAAACGCTGACAGAGGAGGCAGAAAAAAAGACTCCGATTAATACAATCATGTGAACACGATGACTGTGGCCTTACAGTACCTTTCCTTTAAACTTTTAAATTACTGATTGTGCACATACAAAAAACAGAATTAGCGTTTTATTTAAAAGCAAGAGAACACCTCGTTTGTCAGAGAAAGATAAACTGTTTTAGCAGAAACTTGAAAATGTGGAAACCGGGTAGACAGTACTGAATGTGAAAATATTGAAAGCACTGTCACGCCCTGCATCATGAATTTCAAAATAAAGATGCAAGAGGTACTTTAATTAATGTGGTTAAGTCACGTATAGAAATTCAGAGGCTAATGTGGTACCCAAAATTCCTTGATGAATCAGAAGTATCTCTGTATTAACTTCTCACAATTAAACTACATACAGGTAATAGTTTTGATGCCAAATGTATGAAGAAAGGAAATATAAACTTCCTGTTACTCGTGTGATAGGCACTTGTGATAGACTTTTATTTAAGAAAAGGGATCCTGCTAATTGCTGCCCCAGTGTGGTGCGATATTAAACATCAGAGACTTGAAGAGAAGAAAGGTATCTGCCCAACATATTTCCCTAACAGTGTCCTTTCAATAGATTAAGAAATGAAAAGCAAGCTAAGAAATAAAGTTTTATAGCTTTTCGAAAAATCTGCATCTTGCCTATCTTTTCACAGCATGGAAATGCTTTCATATAGTGAGAATGTTTTACCTCTACTTACATAACAGATTAAAAAGGAACAAACCACCTTTCCTATATCAGATGTAAATATTGAACATTATTTTAAGATTAAATATGTTACCATAAGATGTCTAAAGAGAGCTTTTCTGAAAAACAAAATCTGATGTGATTTGTCAGACATATACTTATAAATTTTATTATAAATCAGGAAGAATTTTTATGCCTTTTAATATTTTACTTTGCAATTAGTACATCTACATTTAAGAAAATAAAGACTGGTTAAGAAAATACTTGCTAAAACACAAACATATTAGAAGGTAAAATTATATACACATAAGATTTTTATTTATGCATTAGTACAGACTAGAAAGGATATTTAAATAACCTAAATATTCCCTTTTCAAAGTGCAATTAATTATATGTTTGTTACAACCTTTTTAGTTCTATTGCAGTCTTCATAATCTTCTCGGGTTCTTGCCTTTCTGCCAATGATTATTATACCTCCAACTCTGGCAGTTAAATTTCTATATATTTACTTCACCATTTATTTTCTAGAAGTGGAACAAGGGATTTCTAACTCTATACTCCTACCACTAAAAACAAATAACTGAATTAATATGATTCACCTTCAAGGTACTTTAAAGTGTTCTAAGAATTTTAAGATACAATATTTTTAGGAGCCTGCTAATCATGGAAGTTATTTTGTGTGGGCTAGTCTCGACTCTGAGGGATCCATACTGTCAGTTGGGTTGTACTCAGTTTCCCAATGCTTTTTACTTTTGTGTTGTTTCATTGTATTTCAATATATACATTTACTATTTACAAGATTACTAACTTCTTTAACTTTTTTTTGAAGATTTTATTTATTTATTTGCGAGAGAGAGAGCACAAGCAGGGGGAGGAGCAGAGGGAGAGGGAGAAGCAGACTCTTGGCTGAGCAGGGAGCCTGATGTGGGGCTCCAACCCAGGATCCTGAGCCCACGACCTGAGCTGAAGGCAGACACTTAACTGACTGAGCCACCCAGGCACCCCCTTCCTTAACATTTGATACTAAAATTAGAAGAGTCAGTAATAAAATGATTCTTCTGGTTCTATGTTCTTCACTATGGGAAGAGCCAAAAAAATCATAAATGCACTTTTATTTGAAGTTTTAGTAAAATACGTTTATTACACTTGAGTTATTTATCATGAGTATATTGTAAAAATAAGATAAACTCTGAAAAGTAATGCATCTAAAATGTGTACATATTCTTTTAGTTATTCAAAGCAATTTTTCAAGAGTATATTTTATGTTCTTCATAAATTCACTGTGAGAAAAAGGATGTCAGAAAGTAATTTAATTTTCATTTTTAAAAGAGAAATCTAAAGTTCGAATGTTTAGATGACTTGACTGAGATCATATGACTAATAAGTGACAAAACAGAACAGAGATCTCTGTTTTATTCTTTCTACTGCACCATTCCTCCATACCAACATGCTGTTCATCATAGAGAGAAAATAGATCAAAAAGAAAACTAATAAATATATATTCAATGCTTAAAGGGAAAGAGACAATTAATTGGGCCTTAAGTGACATTTTCAATCAAGATATCATCATGCTGCGTCAAAAAATGGGTAGATATATTTTTCTAATGTAGAGTTCTGTGTCTACAATTTTTCATCTAGTTTTACCATTCTAGATAAATATGGTGCTGACTAAAGAAGTAGTAAATCAATCAAACAGAAGTATAATTGCTTTTATATTACATTAAATTAATACCAGAAAATGTAAATTCTCTTAACTATATCACACCATCATTCATGATCATATCAAGAAAATCTGAAGGCCGTCATTCTAAAAGATCTTGATTTTAACACACAAAGAATTTAGATTTATAAGAATATAGGAATAAGAATCGAGAGTGCGCTCTCAGGTGTGAGCTCTTCAGATTTCTTCCATCTTTGGCACACAAGAGCTTCTATAATTGTTATGCCCAAGTTGTGTGTATAGGACTGGGGTGGTAGGAAGAATGAGCTGGGGATATTGCCAGAGTCACTAACAAAACTTGGCTCACTGAGCAACTGGTTGCCATATGCCTACACAGATAACGTAGAAAGAAGGAAAAAAGAAAACAGAAAAGGGGGGGAAGGAAGTAAATGTATTATCTGATTTCCATGGTTCTTTTTCCTGTTATATTTTAAGTGATGCAGTTTGAAAACTACTATAGTTTATTTTTAAGAAGTCATTGCTGTAAAGAGCCAAGCAAACCTTGAACTTTAAAAAGTGTATTTATTTGAAAGCAAATATGAAGCATCATCTTCTTATCATAAAGAATAGTAATAAACCCTCAGCTAGATGTCTAAGATTCAATAAATAAGAGAATATCCATTAAAAGGAAAGTAAAAGGAATGGAATAGAAAGGCTTTGAGTATAGGACAAAAATGTTAAATGATGGCCACTTGAGGACAGATTTAGAACAAACTAAGAACAAATAAAAGGACACATTGTTTCTCTTAGTAAATAATGAAGTTAGAGAACCCATTAAAAAATTTAATACCATAAAAAAATCAGTAAAAAAAAACAAAACACAAGTATGGAATCATATATAGTATCAAGAAAAAACAGCAGTGCCAGCAAGCATTGTAATTTGTAGGTTGTAGGTAGGTTGTTGGGGGCCTTTCTGCACAGGAAGAGAATCCCTAGCCATGTAAGAGGGAAGCATATTGTGTGTGTGTGTGTGTGTGTGTGTGTGTGTTGAAGACAAGCAGACATTAAGAATTAAAGGAGAGGACATCTCAGATTATGAGATCAGTCAGAGGGAACTGTGATTTTGATTTATTCTGTCAGTGTTCTGCAAATTTGCTGGGGTAAAAGATCAAATTTACATTAATATGGAATATTTTATTTCTAATCCTAGGTGATCAACAAAGGCAGAAAACCCACCATAAAGAGCTTATCTCTTTGATGAAGGAAAACATTCTCACTCACTGCATTATGTAGAAATTAAAATCTAGAAAATGTAACATAAAAATATTATAAAGATAAGATACATGCTGGAAGTAGTCATGGCAGAATTACAAATTCTTAATATTTAAGGAATAATTGGGTATACTCTTTCAGAAATAATCTGTTACAAAAAAAGAAATTATCTCTTATTAAATACAGTGGTATCTTTGAGCATATATATATTTTTATACCATAATAAAACAATGCATATTCTTTTTTAAAATAAGCATTTTGAGGTATAATTTACATATGACAGACACTAATTTTAAGCATACATATCTATGAGTTTTGACAAATGTATACACCTGCTAGATAGTGACCAATCAAAATCTAAAATGTAAAAAAACTCCAAAAAAGTTCCTTGGTTTCTCTTCCTGGTCAGTTCCATCCCTGGCCACAAGCAACAACTGATCTGCTTTCAGTCAGTATAGATTATACTTTGCATCTAAATGCTTTTGTCAGCATAATGTTTTGAGATCTCTGCCCCCTGTTCCATCTACCTGTTGTTTACTTTTTATATTACCAAGTAGTACAATACTGAATAAAAGTAGTAAGAGTGGACATTCTCATTTTATTCCCAAACTTAGGGGAAAATAAATCAGTCTTTCATCTTAAGTCTGATATTAATTGTGGATTGTTCATAGGTTTCTTTTTTCAGGATGGGGAATTCCCCTTCTAGTTGTTTAGAGCCATTATCATAAATTAATCTTGTCCTTTGTCCAAACCTTTTTCTAAATCTATTATGATGGTAAAATGTTTTTTTCTCCCTTATTCTAGTAAAATGAATTAAATGATTTTTATTTGTTAACCAATCTTACATTCCTATGATAAACCCCACAGGGTCATGATGTGATCATTACATATCATTTTTAATTTGTTGATGTATTCAACTGCTAACATTTGGTAATAATGTTTGTATCTATGTTCATGAGAGATACTGGTCTACAGTTTTTTCAAACTGTTTTTGCCTAATTTGGTATCAGGGAAACACTGGCTACCTAAAATAAGTTGAGAAGCATTTCTTCCCCCTTTATATTATGAAAGAAATCATGTGATGTGGGTACTATCTCTTTTTAAATATTTATAGAATTCACAATGAAGTCACCTGATAAATCACTAAAAAAAGTTAGAAACCCGGAACCAAAGCACTTTGTGTAAAAGTGTAACATTTTAATAATGAAATAAGAAATAAAGGTTACCATCTCTTACCATTTTCATAAAAATGTTAATGATGTTCATTTTCTAGAATTGTGTTCATTTGGTTGTATTTTAACCCATATTTGCGTTCGGATCTATGAACTTAACGGGCCCAAACTTATATGCTTACTCATTTACCCTGATCTCTACTTTCCTATCCTCCCCCAAAATGAAAATCTAACAAATTCAATATTTAAAATGCAGATGAATTTTAAAATATGTCAAGTCTGACTTATTATTCGTAACATATCTCCCATCTTGTTTTTTCATCCATTCAATTAAAAGCCATTCCTTGATAACTGCATTAGTTGTGAGAAATCTAATAGTAAACTGAACACTCAGGACTCAAGAATATCAACATGCAATGGAGCAAGAAAATTGAAGAATCAGAAAACTGTGTATTAAGAATAGCGGCAGAATTTTACAAAGTGTACTTTGCTGTTACTGAGGAAGTTCATCTCATGAATCTTCAAAGTTTAAAAAAACAACTTCCTAGAGAAAGTGATACCTGGGCTGAGTCTTAAAAGATATTTAGCTAATAGGTAAAGATAAAGATGGTGAACATGTGTTTCAATGAGAAAGAACAACATAAACAAGTGCGTGAAGGAAAAGAACAATATGAAGTTCACGAAGAACTACAAAGAGTGTTG
Organism: Callorhinus ursinus; assembly: GCF_003265705.2. Taxonomy (NCBI): domain Eukaryota; kingdom Metazoa; phylum Chordata; class Mammalia; order Carnivora; family Otariidae; genus Callorhinus; species Callorhinus ursinus. The sequence goes on from NW_027397064.1 coordinate 47,111,023, forward strand.
TCCTACAAAGACTTATGGTTCAGAGCTTCCCAAAGGTCCTTCACCACAGAGTGTTAGAGAAATGTCATACTACTTTAGGGTTAGGTTACTCTTCAAGAATAGATGACTCAATCTCCTCAGCGTTGGGGGTTCCTTGAGGGCCCGTCCTGGCTGAAGGTCCATGGATGGATACTTATTACAGTAAACATCTATTTCCCAAGGATGGGGTTATATATTACTTCCTGTAAATTTATACAAAATATGATTAAAACCTGATAAGATAAAGTATGAAGCTAGGGGAAGAAAAAAGTGGAGCTAAAGAGATAAGTACTTTCCAAATCACTGGAGACTTTGTAGGCCATATCACAGATGCTGGACTTAGTTCTCATCGTCAGAGTGAAAAATGGAAGACACATGAGTTTCAGGTGTAAAACTTTTTAGGTTGGGAAAGACAGGAATCGGGGGTCCTATTTAAATCATCTCCTCTTGAGGAAATGATAAGCAGTACACTTTTCACACATACAACTCAATACCATGAACATATCCACATGTTTTACTGTTTGGAGAACAGAGAAGATGGGTTGCAATTATGTGAATTTTATTTTCCTCAAAGCACTTCATCTTCTAATTAACTTAACCATAAAAATGTGCACCTTAAAAGTGCAATCTTCCAAGTTAAGTAATGCAGGTGACATTATTATTCATCATTCCTCAGGTTTTTTTTAAAGCCCATTTTATGTAACATAAGTTTTTCAAACAGCATCATAAAAGATTTCCTTTGGTCTATCAGTACTTTAGTAACATTTAAACATTTGATTATAATGAAGAAATATCCTGTCAAGAAACAAAATTTATTAAAGAGAAACACCTTTTGAAATATAAAAATTAAGTAATGATTCTACTGTCGTATCACTCAGGCTACCATTGAGATTCCTATTTTAAGAAGGTCCATATTCAAGCAGTATAAACTATAACCTGAGGGAGAATTAGGTGACTACAATTAAATCTTTTTCTGAGTTTACTTTGCTGTCATTAAGGACTCATGAGGAAGACTAAGGGAAGGTAAATGTGAACACACGGCCTTTGGGAATATGAATGGTGGACAGTAAGCAGCAATGATGAGAGGAAGATAGAAATATCCATCGTTTTTGTGCCTTTGAAATATCCATTCTTTCTCCTCACAAAATAATGAGAAAAATGGAGGCAGAACATTGGAAATGGTGGTTTTTATGAGCCACATTTAGTGGTAACACATTTAAAAAAGTCAACTAAGGTTATATATATTGAATCTAATAAGTTCTATATTACATAAATTTGGTTATAATTATATTTGGTTCTCTATTATAATCAAATTTATACCCTCAACCATTGCATAAATGTGACTAAAATCTGATGGAAATTGTTAGGAATTCCCAATTTTGAAGTTGTACTGACTTTCAAGAATATCCAGGAAATGATCAAAAACATTCAAAGATCTAACTTATTTCATAAACCACTCATTCTTAAGTATCCATGAACTGAGGACCCAGAATAGGACCCCCCCAATTTTGTATATGACTGCTGCATCATAAGTAGACAATGAACCATAATGCAAACTTGATCCACATACTAAGTCTGCTTCCCATCTGATAAGAATGACTTTTGAAGCACCATGTCTGTCATTCGGACTGTTCTCTAATCATACCTTCACTGTTCAAATCCATGAGTTGGAGGGGCTGGAATAAATACTAAGTCAGATGGAAAAGCTGCACTGTCAAAATCCCTGGGAGACCTGAGCAAACTGAACATCTCTACATAGCTGCACAGAAAGCATCAGAGAACATGTGACTGCCAGAGAGGAGACAATTAGCACATAGCCACAGGAGCAGTGGCAAGTTCTGCAGGATGCAGGACATCCATGCAGCCAATTCTAGACAGGAGAAATCCTTAACAGGCTCTTTCCAATATTCACAAGCCTACCTGGCTAAGAACGCACACAACCATCACTGGAAGTGTTAGTGAAGGAGGACACCATTCTTTAGTTTCCCAGGGGGTCCAGAACAAAATGGTATGAAGTAGGATGAAGGGGGAAGGATGTCTATTTTTGTGTGTGTGAGTACTAGATTAGAAAATTTGTTTGATTCCTGCTTTTATGATTTTGTTGCTCCCTCAGGCTACCACTGTGTCCAGAGAAACACTGGTCACACCTTTTTCAAAGTTATATTAAAATGGTTGGTTCAAACAAAATAGCTTAATTATTGTTAAGCACAATAATTCTGAAATCCATTAGAAATGTTATTTTCTAAAAATACAGAGAAGAATGTATTATGCCTGCAGACTATTTTATAACATATTAATTCTAGGTAGAAATGCTACAACATAAATCTACTTTAAGTTACTGCACTGTTCCCATTCCTGCTTTAAAACAAAATTACTAGCACATTAGAAAGCTGACCATAACTCATTTCAGCTGATAATACTACATCATTCCATTTTTATATTTGGAATACAGTAATAAAATGTTAACCTTAAACAGAAACTGTCTTTTTTGGCAAATATGGAAAAGTTTTTAAAATAATCATTCAGACATTATTAGAAATATTCTCCTAAGCCTCTTTCCCCAGAGAGCATCAAGTCATCATTGTAAACATTATGCATTTTTTAGCATAGTACTAAGTTTCCTTCTGCCTAAAATATCTTCCAAGGTTGGGGAAAATATTTCATGAAATAATTTACATCTTATCTTTTCCTTATTTACTATATAATTATCATGAGTTCTAAAAGAACCACCTACAGCAGATTAAAATTGGTCTCTTAAGTGAAAAAAAAAATGCCCTAGTTCTGAAAGATTTTAATTTTAAATTCCATTCACTGCAATTAAAAATGAAATAAGACATACTTGAAAAATTTGCAGGTTAAGAAATTGATACTGTTTCAGAAACGACTGAAATCACATGGTTACATCATTAAGTAGCAATTTAAAAATATTTTACACATTATTTTGAAATGCCATTAAATTCAAACAGCAAAGTATATATTAGGAATAAAGTTATTCTGATCTAAAGTATCTGAAGTATAACTTCTAAAAAAAGTAATACCCTAGAAAATAAACCCCATTTTTTATGTAAGATGTTTCCTAACATCCTAACAGTCCAAAGTACTTAACTTAATTTTGATAGTCATGAAAAGTGTGGACTTTGGTAATTAAAACGCCTTCATAATTAGAAGCATTGAATGAATTGAATACAGAAATGAATATTGAAAAAATAGTAGAGAAAATGAATAGGTGAAGTGGAAAGGCTGTTTTGGAACAGTTCTCATTGTGATCATTATGATTGGGGAAACACACACACACACACACACAGAGGCCCTGAGCCCATTTCCTGTGCTGTGTGCTAACCCATGCACTTAGTTGGGAGATAGAGAAAATTGAAATATATATCACATTCTTATCTCAAGATCTCTCTAGTTTTCTGAGTCTTTCATATACACAAGATAATTTCAGTGTTTAAGGATTAAAATAGGAGGGCGCCTGGGTGGCTCAGTCGTTAAGCGTCTGCCTTCAGCCCCGGTCATGATCCCAGGGTCCTGGGATCGAGTCCTGCATCAGGCTCCCTGCTCTGTGAGAAGCCTGCTTCTCCTTCCTCTCCCACTCCCCCTGCTTGTGTTCCTGCTCTAGCTATCTCTCTCTCTGTCAAATAAATAAATAAAATCTTTAAAAAAAAAGAATTAAAATAGGAAATAATGTGATATAATTCCCAGTAAAAACAGGTAGAGGTTAAAAAAATCAGAGAACATAAGTGAAAAAATGGAATTAACTTGAATTGAATCATCTTTTATAAAATTGACCTTTAAAGTACCAAACTAGCGCCATTGAAATGCACGATGTAAAAAAACACCTTGAACACTAAAAGTTCAAGACTCTTATGTTCCAGAAATAACAGGGCAAATGAGGGGAAAGAAAGAACTGGAAAAAGGTGAGTTATTTAACCCCCAGTATCATATTACTGTGTACATCCGTTTTCTTCCAATCCCCTGGAGCCTCTAAACATTATAATCTGACACAAAATATACTATTGCAAAAACCCTAGAATAAGTCATTTTTCAGAATAAGAAAGTGTTCTAATTTGCCCCCAAACGATATAAATGTTGATGATATCAGTTTCCTGATCTTATCAAAGCAAAAGCTAGAAAAAAACCCTAAAATTCCCCTACTTATAAGACAAATATTTTAAAAAAAACATACATGCTAGAAAAATATTATTATTTTTCCAGTTATTTATAATTGCATGGTGAATTTTAAGGAAAAAAAAAGAAATCTGATGTTCTGTTCACACCTTATACCAAGAAAAACAGAATGTCCGGAGGTGAGACTCTGACAATCCTCAAGTGACTCCAAAGCGTAGCGAATTTTGGCACCCACTGACTCATGGATTCCCATTTTTTAATGGTTTTTAATTCATTATTGTCAACACTGTCCTTTGTTTTGAGGTTCAGTTTATCACAGGTTGAATCAGTGTGAGTTTCTTCAAACTGGCCCCTGTGTCTTTATCACATCCCTCCCTCACTTTTTTGAACACCTTGTTACTTTCTTTCATAATAAAATATTCCAGACTCATCTCAGATTTTTCCTGACCCAGCTCTGGAATTAGTCATTTCTCTGAGGTCTCCCAGTTCCTTTTAGTGGGAAATGGTATTATAAACCAAGATGTGGCCAGTATATGTGTGTTACTAGAATACGTAGAGTACGTATTGTTATTAGAGAGTCCTTGCTTCTAGGCTGTTTCCCTAGGGATCAAATAATCAGAGCTGGAGCAGTGTGGTCCTATAACCTTAAACATCCATCGACGTGATTAACAACTTCAGGCCACAGGGAACTCTTCCTCCTCAGTTCTTGCTCTTTATCATTAAAATAAAGATGATTACATATAAATGCTTTGTTTTGTTTTCATGTTGCCAACATCAGTGGCAAAATCTGAATTGAAATAGTGAAGATAGGGAAAAGATAACCTAAATAATGTGTCGAAATCATGATTTCAGAGAGCATGAATAGATTCTTCCATAAAGAAATACTGTTTCCTCTTAGTGCTTTGTCCATGCTTCTGTATTCAACAGAGAAGAAACACTAATACAGAATATTTGTGTGATATTCTTAAAATAATGTTATTATATGTCCAATATATAGCCATGCATAATAATGCTTTTCATAGGTTGTCAGCAAAATATTTACAGAAAACACGGAAAAATCTTAGTAGAAATAACTTAGAAATTTTATGCCAGAAAGCCGTACTTGTAGATTGAGTACAAATATAATGATCACTAACAAGGATGGTAAATTCAAAGTGAGCAACTAATTTAAGGACTAATAAAGTGAGAGATAATGCTGTATGCTCACATGGAAAAGTGAATATGTATTAAATTATATTGTACAATGGTCAAAAATTACATTGAACAACACACACAGAGGAAAGAAAGTTTAAATTAATGAGTATTTTATTGGCATAGTATTGGGGTTTTTTGTTGTTTTGTTTTGTTTTAAAGATTTTATTATTCATTTGAGACAGTGAGAGAGAGCATGTGTGCGAGGGAGAGTACACGAGAGGGGGGAGGGGCAGAAGGAGAAGCAGACTCCCCACTGAGCAGGGACCCTAATGCTATGCGAGCTGGATCCTAGGACCCTGGATCATGACCTGAGCCAAAGGTAGACGCTTAAGGGACTGAGCCACCCAGCAGCCCCAGTATTGGTTTTGTTTTTAATGAAAGAACCATTAATATAAAATTCCATTTTAGGCATTGAATTAATGAACATTTGGATAAAGATATTTATAATTTTTCAGTCTTAACTAATGTTCACCAAAGCAAGTTGTTTTCCTTCTATATAATTTATTCAGTCCTTAAAATAAAGACATATACAAAAATTAAGAAATTAAGAGCTACTTGGAAATATTAAAAATAATTTTTACTTGCATCAAACTTTAATAATCCATGTTAGAATTACAAAACCAAATGAGTAAGACAAAATAACTTAAAATCCAAATCTGGAAGTTCTGATGTTTTTAAACACAGTGGAAATTCAGAAACAAAGTGTTCCTTTTTTTTCATTTCTGATCAGAGACAATAATTGAGGATTAATAATGTTTCTTATTATTTCCGTAATGATATCATTATCTATCAACGATTTCAATAAGTGTATGCAAGTCTGTGACCTTAAATAACCCACTGAAGATGGTGGTGTGTTTAAAAAACTAGCATGCAAGCAAACAAAGAAATAAAACACTTTTTCCAGGGCAGGAGGATAAAAAAGTATTAGGATTTCCAGTAAGAAAACTCTTGCACACTTTTTACTCTAGGCATTTTGATAAAGATAATATGATATACAAATTAATTCAGTTAGAATACTCCAGCAGTTAGGAATGAGATACTGAATTGTCAAATTAATCAGTACCCATTATGCTCAACTTATTAACCAATCCAGATTTACTAAAGTATAAGGGGTAAGATTGTGAAGAACATGTTTTACTTGCTTTCTTTATTAATACCTTTGCCATATAAATATAAGATTCATTATTATTGTGTTATTTTCCATACTTGACTCTCCATGCAAGGTGATTATAGTACCTTGAAGAGTGGTGACTAGTTACTTTGCTGTAGTGCTTAATGACTTCTAAATAAAAACAAGTAGGCAGGCTTATATTGTTACTGCCATGACATTCCTTATTTTTGAACTGGAGCATCTGGCTTGACTTAATTGCTAAACTTTCATAGGAAATCCTTTTCAGCATTAGACAATACATAGTTGTTTTAGATGAAAAAGTGCTTATATTGTCAAAGAAAAGAAACTGTCTTGTTGAATGTGTATATATTATCTTCCCAACAGATACATACAATTTTAAAAAAATGAATTACAAAAGCTCGAGGTCTTTCCCAAAGTACTTTCTTTGAGAATAATTATCTACTTGGTGATCAGAACACTATATTTAGTTATTTCAAAAGAAGAAAAATATGGTGTAAAATTTAACCACTCTTCTATGAACTGGAAAATCCACTTTCTGTAGGTCTCATGTTTATACCTTTTTTTTAAAGAAAAACAATAAAAATTACTAATACAAAATTTTTAATAACATGGATATTTTCAATGAAGAACATAAACAATAAATGAAAATTTAGTGCTGACAAACACTGCAAATATTTTCTTTCTGTTTGTACTAATTTCCTATTCTGCTGTAACAAAATACCACAAACTCAATTGCTTAAAACAACACAAATTATTACCTCACAATTCTGGAAGTGAGAAGCCTTCAGCTGTTCTTATTTAACTCATATCAAATTGTTGGCAGGGCTGTGTTACTTCCAAAGATTTGGAGGCTAATCCATTTCCTTAGCAGGAAAAGAGATTCTCCTACTTCTAGAGGATACAGGCTTCCTGCATTCCTCATCTCCATCTTCCAAAAGCTAACAGTGCAGCATCTTCAAATCTCTCTCTCTCTCCTCTCTCACATCAGCTTCTGTCATCACCTCTCCTTCTCTGCCTCTAATTGTCCTATTTCCTTTTCTTATAAGGACCCTTGCGATCACATGGGGCCTGCCTAGATACTCTAGGACAATCTCCCCACCTGAAGATCATTAATTTAATCACATATGCAAAGTTACTTTTCCCATATAAGTTAATATATTCATAGGTTTTAAGGATTAATATGTGGACACCTGTGGGGGGGTGTTAGTCTGTCTACCACAAGATTAAGTGTTAGTTCCCACAAGGCTGAGGCTCTTCTATTGTAACTGAATTTGAGTGTAACTGATAACTCTTTAAAATATACAAAAGTAATCAGAAATTAAGGAACACAAAAGAGTAATTAAAATGACTACATTATTGCTACACTGTATTTAACTACATAATTCTGTAATCAATTTATACTTTTGATCTACTAACAGACTTACTAAAGAATTTGAAATTTGGGAAATATACTGTTTCCTCAGTCCATTTCACTATCACAGTGATGATCATCCACGTTATTTTTTTTCCTGTAACCATCAGACTTTATACAGTACAAGAAATGTCAGATATACTAAGATACTACTCATATTTTCAGGAATTTGAAAAGGAACAATAGTCTTAACCAACTGCATTTAAAATATCTTAATTTTGCAAATTTTAAAAAATGCTTGGCTGTTATGTGAATACATGCCAGGATCCATCCTAGAGCTTAGATAGGGCTCATTCAGATGGGGATGGGGGTGTAACTCCAAAGTTTACCTTTAAAATAAGGCTAACTAACTCCAACTCTTCCCCTCATATTAAACATTCAGATTGTTCTTACTTAATTTATTTTGCTTATTTTGTTTTTACAAAAAAATGTTAAAATGTGTAAATTTGTACCAATATTTTTTGCACATTTGTGATTATATACTTAGCTTAGACTGCAAGAATTGTATCTGCTGCATGGAGACATCCTAGGTGTTAATGCTAGACTGAAAAGATTCCATACATGACTGAAAGGCTATACAACTCTAGCCAGACAAGGAAAGTGATACTTAACTCTTTTCCTTTCCTTTCCCTTCTCCTACTCCATTTAAATGGATTCACTAATGTGAAGAAAGAGAATATAAGGTAGTTTGGAAATTTCATTTGAGTATGAGATTGACAATTAAAACCAAATGGTATTTAGTGTAATAAGTACAAGTTAATCAAATGTAGTAGAATCTGCCAAAGTAGTCATTAAGGGTAAGTAAAGGGTAATTTAGCAGAATATAGTTGAAATCATTTATTGAAAATATAAACCTAGGTCATATTTATACCTTATTGGAGATGACTACTCAAAATCTGTTACAAATAGAATTACTGAGGTAAAGTGTATGAACATTTAAAATTTTTGATATACTTCCTTATTTACTTGTGAAAAAAGCAAATAACGTATCATGATCTTCTATTAACCCCTTGTAAAAGTACCCAGTTTCCAACACCGGTGTGGATATTAAAGGTTTTGTCAAGTTTGATTTTCTGTTATTATTTAATAATGCTGCTAAGACAACTAGGTAGCTTCTGCATCTTTAATTTATTTGACTTTATATGTCTGCTTCAATATGTCAGCTCTTTATATACTTTACCCCTTCTCATAGAAATCTATTTACTTGATGCAAATAACTTCATATTCACATTCTCGAAAACACAAGTGTATCGCCTCAGTGGTTCATAAAGTTAAGTTCTTTCTAGGTTAATATAGTGTCTGCCTTTATTTCAATACAAGGAAATGGGTTTGGGTTTTTTTTTTTGGTGCTTTATGTTTCATAAACCAAAATTATCTATTTTTGGAAGGAAAAAAGATATCTGTAGATTAAAACTCAACTTTTCAATTTAATAATTCGATTATTGTTTCCCAAATTCCATTTAATTCATCTGGAAAATGTGGATAGATCTCTGCCTTCAACCCTAATATTAATTATGTACCAAGCATAAGTTACGCGCTCCCTGAATATACTTTATTTGATCAGTGCCAGTGTTGTCTTGATTGTTAAATATATTGAAAAAACTTCCAAAGTTAGCATTAAATAAGTCTCATTAAAAAATGTAGAATCGATTATAGTTAAAAATGTTATGCCAGGGGCTTTTAGTATTATTACCTAGGATGATATTAATGAAGCAGGCATAACATTGTGCACCTTAACAAATTTACAGTATTGAAATCTAGTGCAATAATGGGTATCTCCAAAGTCCCTAGATTTAGTTAGGAATATATTCCCGATGTTTGTTTTCCAGTATAGTTTTGTTGTTGCTACAGGATAGGAGGGTGAAATGAGGTGTAGATTCCTATCCATGCTTTGCTTAGGTAAAGGTTAAAATTTGTTTTTATTGCCTATAGACACACTAAATTCAAAGAGACCCAGAAATGTACACAGATGTCAAATGTCAATATGCTTTAATTCAGCAGTGATATAGTTGTTAGAATATTTTCCCAGACTAAAAATATTTCTTAACTTGTATCACATATTTTTTAAATCTAATCTGTAAAAAATACCAAGTAATACTTCTTTTTTCATGTTTTGATCAATTTTAATAAACATTTTTAAAATTTATTTTTAAATGGTTTATTTCATTTCTGTATTATATATTTAAGAATGTATTTATACTTCTACAACAGCTCTTGGTAATTTTAGAGTTTATTTTTGGGGCACCTGGGTGGCGCTCAGTTGGTTAAGCGACTGCCTTCGGCTCAGGTCATGATCCTGGAGTCCCGGGATTGAGTCCGGCATCCCCAGGATCGAGTCCCGCATCCCCAGGATCGAGTCCCGCATCCCCAGGATCGAGTCCCGCATCGGGCTCCCTGCTCAGCGGGGAGTCTGCTTCTCCCTCTGACCCTCCCCCCTCTCATGCTCTCTCTCTCTCTCTATCTCACTCTCTCTCAAATAAATAAATAAAATCTTTAAAAAAAAGAGTTTATTTTTCATACTTTTCAACTGTAAAGTACTTTATTTTAATACAATAGCCTCACTCCTGTTCCCTGGATCTCCAGGCATTTAGCAGCCTAATACATTGGAAGTAGATTTTCAAAATGACGAATGGATCATTAGTTGCATAGCTTCCATTACAAGTGATAGATGAGCAAACTAACCTTGGGTTTTTATACTTTAAAATTTTCTTTTAATATTACTTTTGTGTAGAATTGCATTTAAAAGCAATTCTTTCAAAATGAAAGAATTTTGAATCTCTTCTTAATCTGGAGCCACAAAACACGTAAAGCACTGTATTAGACCTACTTATATTTCTATACAATGTTCCTTTGAGGAAGTAAAAGGTTAGAGAAAAATATTTGGCATCAAAAGCTTCTTGTAAATAACCAGGGCAGGTGTCTAGCTTGGATTTCTTGCCCCCATTAAAATGGAGAATGGAGGGGGTGCCTGGGTGGCTCAGTCGGTTGGGTGTCTGCCTTCGGCTCGGGTCATGATCCCAGGTTCCTGAGATGGAGCCCCACATCAGGCTCCCTGCTCAGTGGAAAGCCTGCTTCTCCCTTTCCCACTCCCCCTGCTTGTGTTCCCTCTCTTGCTGTGTCTTTCTCTGTCAAATAAATAAATAAATAATCTTAAACAAATGGAGAATGGAGCAGTCCTCACTGTATGACTTAGTAGCTGATGACCTTGCACAGGTCACAGCCTGTCTCTGGACTGTAGATTTCAAATTTCTGAATAAAAGTGAAATAAATTATCTCCAGGATCTTGTCTAGGTGTAAAAGATTGTCAATGTAGGAGAAGTAGAAAATCCCTTAGGAATGTAACATACCAGTCCTGATCAGTCACTTAAATTTTAACTCGAGTTCATTGGAACCTGCTGCAGTGCAGAGAACCTGATGGTTAATAATGAGAATGAAAGCACCATTAAGCAATAAAGAAGGGACTTAAAAAAGACTGCAGGGCATCCTGGAAGACCAACCCTGCCTTTCAGTCATTAGCCAGAGACTGCTTGAACACTTATTTTTAAATATATTGATTTCAGATCAAGCATTCATATTTTGTGACTGCTTTCTCCTTGTAAGCCCCTTAAGAGATAATTCATTCTTGTATCCACAGCACCCAGCTTAAGGCCGGGGACATAATATGCAGTAAACTAGAACAAATAATTGCACTACATCCCCTCTCATATTCTTTTTTTCTGCACCCAGAAGAACATGCACATTCAATAAAGGCATTTATATTTAGTCCAAGAAGCAGTTTCAGAATATTCAATGCAATTGTTATCAACAAACAGATTAGAAATTAATGTGCTGTAGGGCACCTGGGTGGCTCAGTCGTTAAGCGTCTGTCTTCGGCTCAGGTCATGATCTCAGGGTCCTGGGATCGAGCCCGGCATCGGGCTCCCTGCTCAGCAGGGAAGCCTGCTTCTCCCTCTCCCACTCCCCTTGCTTGTGTTCCCTCTCTCGCTGTGTCTCTCTCTGTCAAATAAATAAATAAAATCTTAAAAAAATGAAATTAATGTGTCAAATTTATTATTTTTAATATTGAAGTTTTGGCTAATATTATGATAGTTTATAGCAATCATGATTAATATAGTTAGGTTTTCCATTTCTAATGGTACATGAAATTGAAATTGTACTTTGAAGTATTTGTTGTATATTTTTATGCAACTGTTTTTCTATTTACCCATCTAACAACTTTCAGTATCCTGAATTCATTCCTTTTAGTCACCAATCTAGCTTATTATAAAGTTTACATATATAGCTTTGAGAAATGCAGGAAACTCTCCCTAGACCTTTAATTTTGGAAATTTGATTTTATGAGTTGCCCTGAAGACCCTATTCTAGAAATAACTGGTCCACATGTCAAATTATGCTACATTATCACCACAAAAATCTGTAAGCTAACCAATTTGGAACAGATGTTTACAGTTCTAGATGGCAAACGGATATTATTTTAAAAAAATAGTAGATCTTGATTAACTTTATCCTGAGTTAGACATAACTTATATCAAGGTTATCTTGATTATAAGAACAGAATTATAATACATGAAGTATGCTTTTAAAGCATATGCAATGTCACCATACCAACATAAACATTTTCACTTTTTTTTTGTTTTCTTCCTATCAGTTTATATGCAAGCATATAAACTTAAATGTTTAAATGTTGCCCTCTCTCCTTAACATTGTATTACTAATATTATAAAATTGTTCAGGTTGTTATGCATTCTTTACACACATGATTTTAATGGCTAAATTAATATTTTAAATTTGATGTAATAAGAGTCACCTAATGATACCCTTGACATACAGATTTTTTTTTTCAGGTATGGTCATACAGTTAATGCTACACCTATGTGTATATGCACATAAGTTTAATATTTTTAATTCTTTTGAAAATTTCTTGCAAGTGAGATCCTTAGGTTAACAAATTATAAGCTGTCACTTTCAATGAACTGGTACGTATTGGAAGGCAAAGATTTTTTAAAATAATTCCCTTTTAATTTTTTCCCATATGAACTAGACATATGTTCAATAGGAAAAATAGTGAAAATTATAAAATTTAGTATGTGACTAATTGTTTTGGTTTTGCTATTTATTTTTTTTATAATAGTTGGAAATCTATTTTTTGGACACTTTTAATGGTTCTTCTGTTGACTACTACCTATTGTGGGTGGCTTTAGTAACTTAGGTTTTTAAATTTTGTAAGAATCTTGTTGCCATAGTAATCATGAAATCAAAGTTACTATAGTAAAATGAATAAAATATAGGACCATTTTCAAAAAGTCAGTGCTTAAATTGTTTCTCCAAATTCACATGTTCCTCTGTTTTAGATGGCAGAGTTTGTTACAAGATAATTTATTTTATAAGAAAATATATATTTAGAGATTAATATTAATTACTACTAACTGAGGTAACTAAAAGTTTGGATAATTTTTTTCCAATTTTTATTTAAATTCGAGTTAGTTAACATACAGTGTAATAATGTTTTCAGGAGTAGAATTTAATGATTTACATTTAACACCCAGAGCTCAATACAAGTGCCCTCCTTAATACCCATCACCCATCTAGCCCATTCCCCACCCACCTCCCTCCATCAGTCTTCAGTTTGTTCCCTATTGTAGAGAGTCTCTTATGGTTTGTTTCTCTCTCTCTCCCCCCCCCCCGCTTCCCATGTGTTCATCTGTTTTGTTTCTTGAATTCCACATATGAGTGAAATCATATAGTATTTATCTTTCTCTTCCTGACTTATTTCGCTTAACATAATACACTCTAGCTCCATCCACATCATTGCAAATGGAGAGATTTCATTACTTTGATGTGGAACTTAAGGAATAGTGCAGTGGATAAATTTTTTTTTTAAAAGAAACAATTTTACATTCATCGATGAATTATCAGGAACATAAAGACATTGGAGATCTCAAAAAAACTGAAAACTAGAGACCAAGGAAACAAGCAAGTACCAATGCCAGCATTCTCACTGAGTGTTTCTACAAAATCTAAGATCTTGAGCCACAGCTTTGACACTATGTACAGATTGAAGAAGACAGGAACTATAATGGGATGCATCCAAGGTATGGAAACTAACAAGAAATTCCCAATAGAGCTTTTTTTAAAAAACAGTCCAAATTCACTTTATAAGACATGTTCCAAAACTAATTTACTTGAAAGAACTTAATTTAGGTGGGCAGAAGCAAACACATATGAACTCACCCTTAATCTAGGACATAAAGAATGCCTATAAACAAAGTTCAAAAGAAAATTGGTACCTCATTATAACATGGAATAAATTAACAAAGAAAAGAAAAACACCTTCACACACATGCATATGAACACACGCACACATACACAAAGGCACCATGCATGAAAACTAGCATAAACAAGAGCAGAAATCGACATGCAAAGATTTCAGTTATTGTAATTCTTAGAAAGAAATTTAATAAAAGCAAATATAACATATTTTCCTAAAGAGAAATTTGAAAAAGGAAAAAAGAACCAAATGCAATTTCTACATCTTTAAATTATAACTAGATTTTTTTGAATGGATAGGTGAAGTAGTAGTAGGTTATATAAAACTGATGAAAGAATCAGTGAACTGGAAGAATGACCCCTCAAAATATTTATATTTCTGCCCAGACCTACACAGAGGGATTACATTACATGGAGGAAACTGAGAAGGCTTGACATGAATCTAAACAGAGCTCTGGAAGGTATTAATAGTAAGAAAGATCACAAGGCAACATTCAAAGAGATGATAGCTGAGTATTTTCCAAAAAACTTGAAAAATATTAATTAAATCTGGGACCCCATTTATTCCCAATCAGGATAATTAATAAGAAATCCATACCTAGACATATCATAGTGAAATAGCAGAAAAGCAGAGGAAAAAGATGTGTCAAGAAAAGCCAGTAAGAGGGCACCTGGGTGGCTCAGTAGGTTGGTTAACCGTCTGCCTTCAGCTCAGGTCATGATCTCCAGGTCCTGGAATCAAGCCCTGCTTTGGGCTTCCTGCTCAATGGGGAGCCTGCTTCTCTCTCTCTCTCTCTCTTTCTCTCTCTCTCTCCCTCTCTCCCTCTGCGCCTCCCCACCGCTCATTCTCTCTCTCTCAAGTAAATAAAATCTTAAAAAAAAAAGCCAGTAAGAAAACAAAGCAAATTCAAAGGAAAAAGAGTTAAACTGGCCAGTGATCTGTCACTAGGAACAACAGCAGTTAGGAGACATTGGAAAAATATCTGTAATATGATGAGAAAAATAACTGCAAATAAATTTTTACATAACAAAATTATTCTTGTGAGTTATAGAAATATAAATATGCTTTTCTCTAAAATGGGGAAAAATAGACCTTTTTCACACAAAGATACTCACTAAAGTAAATTTTAAAAGTATATTTCAGGGGGCGCCTGGGTGGCTCAGTCAGTTAAGGTCTGACTCTTAGTTTTGGCTCAGATCATGATCTCGAAGTTGTGGGATCCAACCCCAAGTAGGGCTCTGTGCTCTGCACTCAGCAGGGAGTCTGATAGAGTTCTCTCTCTCTCTCTCTCTCCCTCTCCCTCTGCCCTTCCCCCCCTGTTCTCTCTCTCTCTCTCTCAAATAAATAAATAAATCTTAAAAAAAAAAGTAGATTTCAGGAAAAGAAAAACTGGTCACAGGTCAAGCTATTAAGTACAAGAAGAAATCTTGAGTTAACAGATCAGAGTGGTCAGAGTCGAGAATAATAATAGGATAAAAATAATTCTATTTCTAGTACTGAAAAACGATTTACATACGGCTATACAAACTTTTACTTTTCCCTAAAAGTAATGTGTTCCGTGAAGCCATTCCTAAATGGTTATGGGCATGTGTTGAAATCATTATATTTGTGTTTTTTTTTTAAAGTTCATTCTCATTATGGAATGAAGAATAGATTTTCAAAGTGTATACGGGTTGGCTATACATAAGGCTTTTGCAGTAGCTCAGAACCTATGTTGAATAAATGTTGAATGAACCTTTCTCTGTTTTAATTCTCTCTAAACACTTCTAGGAATTTGAAGGTCACTTCAGGACAATGTTGGTTTAATGAATTAAGAATCCTAAGACTGACAGTTCTCAAGACTTGGGTGTGACCTCATTAACTTTAACAGCTTCCTATAATGAATCCATTCCTAATCTCTCCTAGTCACCTGTACAATTTTTTTTTTAAGATTTTATTTATTTTTTGACAAAGAGACAGTGAGAGAGGGAACACAAGCAGGGGGAGTGGGAGAGGGAGAAGCAGGCTTCCCGCTGAGCAGGGAGCCCGATGTGGGGCTCGATCCCAGAACCCTGGGATCATGCTCTGAGCCCAAGGCAGACGCTTAACGACTGAGCCACCCAAGCGCCCCATCACCTGTACAATTTTAAGAATGTTTAATAATCAGAACAAATTTGAAATCACAATGCTTAAAATAAATTATATAAATAGCATATTTCCCTTTCTTATATATGCATGATTTATATGGTATATTGGCTCATACATTCAATAATATCCAACAAATGTCAAGCTCACACTAATTATTAGACTGGTTCAATATGGGCATGTTGTAGATCCAATTCCTTTAAAGGCAAGATCCCTGAAAAATAATACAATTTGGTTAAGAAAAAGTGAAAGATTTTAGTAAAAATGCAAAATATTTAAATAACAAAGTGTTTCTGTATGACCAAAGTTTATCAAAAGCAAATTAATTTGAAAGATATATATAATTAAAATAAAATATACATTATCTTCATTCTAGATAGCAATAAATCAACATATTTATTATTTCTAGAAAAGGCACAAATATGAAATTCTGATATGCTGATTAAATTCAATTGTATTATGATTCACTTTCATGTACTAATGAGAGTAGTCAAGATAGATGATCTTAATGATCAGAGTTGACAATAAAATGGTAAACAGAGCATAATTAATGAATTTCCTATTTAGCCTTCTCCTGCTATTGGCATTATACCACACTAGATTGCTAGTATTAAGCACCATTTTAAAACATGCATTTTGTTTAACTGTACACTTATCATTGTAGTTAAGGCTGAATTAGACATTGAGAGAAATTTAATGTGAAGACTCACCTGAGGTACTATAATTTTATCTATTAATAAAGACATATGCATTTATTGTTAATGGGTTTTAATTCTTTTTCTGATATTACATAATGCACATACATGAATGTCTTTGAATGTCTTGTTTTTCTGCTGATTTTCATCTTAATTTTTACAACACTGAACAGTTCATTTGTATAAATAACCATTTCAAAGGAAAGGAAAATGACTACTATTAATATTATAATGTCATTGCATCAAATATTTTTAAAGTATACTAGCTTAATTCTACATTGTGTATTTGTTTAAAACACGACCTTTAGGTAATTAGACACAGAGGATAGGGGCTATGTTCCCATTTTCAGTCATAAAGACATCACTTGTGGACTTGTGACCATTGCAAAAACTGTCAAGAGAACAGCATGAGGGCCACCAGGGTGGCTCAGTCAGTTAAGAATCCAACTCTTGATTTTGGCTCAGGTCATGATCTCAGAGTCGTGGGATTAAGTCCCACATCGGGCTCCGCACTCAGTGTGGAGTCTGCTTGTTCCTCTCCACCTGCTCCTCCCCACCCCCACTTTGTGCTCTCTTTCTCTCTAAAATAAATAAATAAAATCTTTAAAAAAAAAGAGAGAGAGTGAACAGCATGAGTGGATATACAATCACGCCCTACTGTTGAGCACATATTCTGAACTTTGGAAGTATTTTATTTCTATGTAATTCAGGTGCTGAAACAATTATTTATGTGAAAGGTTTATATCTCCTTATGGCTATGGAAAAATCTGTTTTCCAAGCTCCCTAAGTTTAGGATGAAAATGTAGATTTTAACCTCTATTGGGTAGTGAGTATCCAAAATACCTTCAGAAATTCCAGAAGCGTAAATTCTCTGTCTTTGTACAGTCTTTAATAGAGCATAAAACAGAATGGTGTGTAGAAATTTATTAAATGAGCATTTTTACACCATCCACGCTGCTGGAAATCCACCACTGAAGATAAACTGCAAAATACAACTTAATCACAACAATCAGGGCTAGGTTACAAACAAAAAGAATAGAAAATTACCCTGCCTTCTAAATATTACATATTAGGAAATCCTCATTGTTAGGCTCTCTGTTGGTACTTAGCTGGATGAAATCCAAATAAAATAAGCTGTCTTTAAATTTTTTATCTAAATTAATCTCTAGAATAATATTAATGATAAGTACTAAGAATATTGCTCAAAGTAAATTGATGAAATAGTATATCACTAATTAATAACATGGTGCTAAAATAATATAAATTAATTTATTCTACTCAACGCTCTACTATAAAAGCTAAAATAGCTTGAAACAAATTTATGAAAATCTGTTCACCTTAAAATTGTACCTTTCATTTTTTTTAAACTTTTTAAAAAAATTTTATTTTTAAGTAATCTCTACACCCAACCAGGGACTCAAACTCACAATCCCGAGATCAAGAGTTGCATGCTGTAATGCCTGAGCCTGCTAGGTGTCCCCAGACTGTATCTTTTCATCTAGCTATTTATCTACCTTTCCATCCATCTGTGCTTTCTATTTTTCATCATAAATAACAACTTATTTATGTTGTGTTAATCTTTATGTAATAAAAAACAATAAGTTATTTCTCCAGATTATTTTGATAACACAGATCCAGATAATGTCTGTTCCTTATCAGTCTGAATATAAAATATCACATTATATAGTAATTGTAAAGTTTCAAGTTGACTATAATCTTCCAAAAAATTTTAACACATAGGATTTTTGTGGAAAAAAAAAGATAGGAAAGCAGTAAATCCTTAATATTTTTTTTTATAATCTGGTAACTAACATTTCAATAAAATGTAAAATGTAAAATTATATTCTTCTCATAGGTGTTTAGTAAAGAAAAAAAAAAGTCCACACTGATTGTTATGCCTGATGTCTGCCCTCCCACCCTTATCAGCTTGTTCCTTAACATTGCCATTTGGATGCTCTTGAATTAAAAATTCAGACATCTGAAAGACTGAATTGTTCTGATGATACCATGAGTGCCTTTTTGATATAATCAAAGTATCCTGTTTGTTTTAATAATTAGAAGCAATAGGAGAACGTTTCCAACACAAATGAAACAATCACTTAATGCTATAAAGCAATATAATACTGAAACCCAATATGCAGAAGCAGATTGCCTGCCATCCATCTACCCCATTCCCAAAATGGTAGATTTTCAAACTTCATAATGCAGCATTACTTATCATTAATCAAATCAGCTGCTATGCTTCCTACTTATAAATGTCAATACTATACAGAAATCAATTCTGAATGATGACCAACTTTTTTTTAAGATTTTTTTATTTATTCATTGGAGAAACAGAGATACAGAGAGAAAGAGAGCATGAGCAAGGGGAGAGGCAGAGGGAGAGGGAGAAGCAGGCTCCCCACTGAGCCAGGAGCCAGATGTGGGGTCAATCCCAGGACCCTGGGATCATGACCTGAGCCAAAGGCAGACACTTAACCATCTGAGACACCCAGGTGCCCCAGATGACCAACTTTTCATGAAGAATGTTATATAATTAAAACAAAAGAAAATAGGTGTCTAGAAGTTAGTTCAGGAAGAAAAAGTATAATGGTCCCTCATGGAAAGAAAGAAATATACTATAGTATTCTAGAAGTTAGAACACTACAGATGGAGTTCCATATTTTAGTTACAACCTGGAATCTATATTATGAATAATTAAAAAATGTATGAAAGTGTGTGTCTTCTCCAGATTGTAAGTAATCCAAGTTGGCACATGAACTCAGTCTTTTATATTCATTGCTGGTGGTCTGAAAAAATATGATATAGACTAACTACACCCCTCACATGCAGACATGCATGTATATTTTCATGGGAATACTGGAATTTAGATAGCTAAGATTATATTTGTATCCAAGTGAGATGAGAAACTTTCACAGAAAGTTAGAAGCATTGTATTTACAACTAGAATATAGATTTATAGTACTTTTAGGCCTATTTTTTATTGTGGCAAAATAAACATAGTATACAATTTACCAATTTCATCACTTTGAAGCATACAACTCATAGGCACAACGGCTCTTATAGTATTTTTAATCAACATCACATGAAAGAACAGCTGAATAAAATGGGAGCCAAAATTGCTTTAATCTACTGATAATTGCAAATGGATCAATGGGCCAAAATTATTTTAACTATTCTTATCAATTAATTATGGGGAAACCTAAAATGCCTGTAAGACTCTTGGAACTGACAAGCATATCTAAGAATCCTTAGCCCTTTTGACTTACTGTCTAAATAAACATACTGATATCTTTATACTGTTCCTATAAATGTCTCTTGATTATGTTTTCCCTTTAAACTCAGATTCTTTACTTAAACTTTGGGGCCCAGTGGAATGTTATAATCTGAGTAATGCTTTGCATTTAACCTATCCACCAAACAACATCACTCATAATATTGCTATTGACTTTCACCACATATTACATGTGGGGTGTGTTGTGTGTGTGTGTTTCTTTTTTTTTTTAAGACTATGGACATTGTAATGACAATCATACTTGTAGATGCAATAGATTTCCACTGGCGTTAAATGATGGGTTTGGATGTCATCTTTAAAAAAATGTGTATTATTGTAATATTTAGCAGGTATCATTTATGAACAATTGGCATGGTTTTGATAACCATTAATCTCATCCTAAGAAATACACAAAAGTCCATAAATTGTTTATTGGAACAACTAACATAAGAAATATGGAAAATGTGACATGTTCTTATTTGGAATCTATACGCATTTAGTAGAATGGCACAAAATACTTGGGAAGTCTGGATAATTTCCTGATTTTTTCCAAATCCTATTAACTGTTCTTCTAAATATGATAGTTTTATCCAAATTAAAAGATATATAGGTAGGGAATATTTCTCTGTTTGCTTTATATTTGAGAGTTTGGTTTTTCTTTCATGCAGGCTCATAACTCACCAATATTTCATTCTCTTAATATTTTATACATATTAACTTTTCATTTACTTTTGAATTTTGAGGATGTCATATACTCACTATTATATGGATTTCAATTAAGAAACAGTTGATAATGTTTAGACATTTTTGGTTACCTCTTCCATGACTAGAATAAAAAAGAGTACTCTACAAAGTGATCATTGCTCATGTATCTACTACTAACTTTTCCAGCAAATAAAGAGAATGACTTTTTTGCCTGCTTAATAGCATATGGCTTTGGATTACCTGGAAGATGGCGGAGGAGTAGGAGACCTAGATTTCGTCTGGTCTCAGGAATTCAGCTGAATAGGGATCAAACCATTCTGAACACCTACGAACTCAACAGGAGATCAAAGAGGAGAGTAGCAACAACTCTCTGAACAGAGAAGCGACCACTTACTGGAAGGTAGGGCGTGCGGAGAAGTGAATCCAAGGCGATATTCGGGAGGATAGACAGCGGGGGAGGGGCCTCCGCCGGCCGCTTCTGGCAAGTGATAGAGCCGCGGAGCACAAAATCGGACCTTTTAGAAGTCGGCTCCACTGAGGGACGTCACTCCAGTGGCTAAGCGGGGGTGGAACCCTCGCGGGACAGTGGGGTCTCAGGACCCTTGGGGTCACAGAAAGACCGGGGGTGCCTGAGTGCGCCAGAGCTCCCAGGTATCAGAGCGGGGAAGCCGGCTGCAGAGACGGAGCTGAGGCATGGGCTCTCAGCTTGGGGTTGCCATAAACTGATATCCGCGGCCTAGTCGGGCCACTGCTCCTGCAGCAGGGACCCAACAGGCGGCAGATCCGGGGAGACTCCCCTTCCTTCCCGGGGAGGAGCGGCGCGGGAACGCACCGCAGGGATCTGCTGGGTTTGGAGACTCCACACGGGGTCGGGTGCCAGAGATACAAACGCTCAGTCACAGGCCGGGTGAGCACGGAGTGCGGCCGGAGACCGGGAGACGGGAGTGACTGCTTTTCTCTGGGGGCGCACTGAGGAGCAGGGCCCCGAGTTCTCAGCTCCCCCGGGTGGAGATTGGGAGGCCACCATTTTTGCCCTGGTCCTCCAAGGCTGTACGGAGAGCTTGCAGGGAACAAAAGCTCCTGAGATCAAACCCGAGCAGCTTGTTTAGCCCCGACCGACAAGGGCGGGGCAATTCAGCCTCCGGCAAAGACATTTGGAAACCACAGCAACAGGCCCCTCCCCCAGAAGATTAGCACGAACAGCCAGCAAGCCAAGACCAAGTTTACCGATCAAGGAGAACGGGAGAACTCCAGCGCTAGGGGAATACTGCACATAGAATTCATGGCTTTTTTTTTTACCATGATTCATTAGTTCATCAAAGTTAATTTTTGTTAACTGTTTTTTTTTTCTTTTTCTTTTTCCCTTTTTCAACCAACATCTTATCAATTTCTTTTTTTAAAAAAAAAACATTTTTTATTTTTCATTTTTAGAGTCATATTTTATCCCTTCATAGTAGTTACCCTTATTTTTGGCATATATATATAAGTCGTTCTCTCTTTAAAATTTTGAGATACAGTTTCTTCTAACAGATAAAAATATACCTTAAATCACTAGTGTATGGTTCTGTTCTAGTCTCCTGCCTGATCACATTCTCTCCCTTTTTTCTTTTTTTTTTT